>NC_052019.1:70913919-71245498 GCF_015832195.1 Motacilla alba alba | reverse complement strand
AGGTGAGCCACTCCTAGCAAGAGTCGAGAGAAATTCCACTAGAGCTTAGCATATGGCTTGGAGTTCCAGGGCAATGTCTCAGATCCTCCTGGGCTTCCAGGAACATGAAGAGGCTCCTCTGTAGATGCAAAACCTTTCACAGCTCTTGGGAAACCCAAGAAAACCCCACTTAGACCAAATGCCTATCAGCTTTTAATGGGACTTCCCTTACTTCAGACACATCTCAAAAATCCCCTCAAACCACTCTGAAACAGCATGGGCTGCTGTTTCTCCATTTCCTTGGAGTGGACACCCCCAAGCACATAAAGGAAGCACGAGGAGAGGAGCACCCACAGCACTGCCAAGTGGGAGTCTGATCTGAGGCCTTCACAGCACTTACAGGTTAACAAGACATCAAAAACTCTTCTTCACCAGCGGCAACAGCAGCACCCTCTCAAAGGAAGCCACGCCTTAGCTAGGGACATGCAGCGATTTGGAGTCCCAGCCTGGAAATCTCTGCATAGCAGCAGGGAAAGGGGAGCAATACATACCCCCACTCCCAGCCTCTCCTCGAACGCGGCACACGCGGTGACACCGTCATTACCAACACCCCTCCCAAAATGGAGCCTGCCCCAAACGCAAATCGAGTCACAAGTGCCAAACTCGTCCTGAGAGAAAGCAGCAAACCCAAATCCTATCAAGCAGCCATCAGTGTCAACATTTATTCCTCACAAACCAGGGACAAATGGCCTAATAAACAGTGTCAGGCTGAGCCTGGTGAGATGGAAGAGGAAGGGAATAGACAGACTTGGGGAAAGGACACGACGTTAATCAGCACCACCCCTGCAAACCTGTGACAGAAACAAGGTAGTAAACTCAGTAGCCACTTAAAAACTAAGCTCCCTTTTTGCTTCAACAGAGACAGCCCTCAGTTCCCAGCCCGGAGGTTTGGCATCCCTCACAACAGAGCCACTGCCCCCATAAAACCTTCCCCTTTCAATCCACCTCTCAACACACACCTCTGTCTGGCTGGGCTTAACCGCTCCCTGCCCAACACAGAGCAGATCCGCCCCAGGTCTGGTCTGCAGGGAATTAAGCACTCTAGCCAGCACGCAGTGAGTGGGCTCCCAGGCAAACAATGTCTGCACAGGAAGACAAACAAATCAAAGCATGATTTCACAAGGCAAACTCCTTGGCTGCAAGAGTCACTTGAAATATCCCAGCTTCTCCTTCTCCCGGCGGATCATTCCTGCCCCTGGGGACAGGAATCTATTTGCCATTTACTTCTGCCTAGCCTGGATGGGAAAACACAGTACTGGACAAACCCCCTCCAGGCTTGGTATTTCCATCAGGGCTGTAGCTGAGTTTTTAGAGCTGTGCCTTACTATAGCACATATCTGCTCCCATCTAGCCAGGGAAATTTAAGCTGCCATAGCACAACGAGGATGCAGCCACGGTGCACGGGGGCCCTGTCCCCACTGTGACTGTACTGGCCACCAGCTATCAGCACGTACTTTGCTTAAATTAGGCTGAAATGGAGTCTGTCTGCAGCCCGGAGCCCGCCTGTAACTGCAAAGGAATCTGTGCCCTCCGCAGCACACCAGACGGGATCAGGTCGCTGCTGGAGAGCACTTGGCCTGCCTATTTTTATTGTCCCCCTGAATACTTTTCTTCAACACCGTCCCGAGCTGCTGAAAGAATAGTAAAGATGAGATTTTTTAAAAATAACAGACAGGCTGATAATCCATAGGAACCATGTCCTTTTAACTTTTGGATGTGTCTCAAATCTCTGCCCTTGTTGCCAGGCTGCTGAAGGCATTTTGAAGGCACAACACGATGAAATCTAATCAGGGTGAAGTGGGCTGGTTTCATTTCCATCAAATTCCTCTCTCAAAGGCATAAATTTACCCTCCTGATCCCAACCTGTAGAACTGAGCCAATACAGCAGTTACTGCTACATGAAAAACCCACCCGATCCCCTTCCCTCCGAACAACTGCTGACTGACATTCCTCATGCTTCTTTAAACCCGAGGACATTGCCACTAATTTGAGCCCTGGTGCAACTCAAATGTAAAGGATTAGGGAAGTGGCTCTCATCGGAACAGAGGCAAGCATGCAGCACATCAAGGGTGGCCAAGCTTTTCACTCCAGTTAAACTTGGGAACAACCTCCTAAATCATGGTTTCAAGCACACAGATTTTCTTTTCTACTGACTGGAGCACCTGAGTAGTGTGCACCTTGAGATACTGAGCGGGGCTACAGCCTGATCCTGCTGACCATGAGCCATGCTCTACTCCCACACCCAATAAAGTCCAACAGCTTGCCAGTGCCAGCCACAGTCACTCTGGGCCTGAGCAAATGTTAGCCAAGTGGGAATCACACAGGGCATTATAAAACACTCTGTTTGATGTCACATCCTCCTGATTTATTTACTTACACTGCTGGTAGGGTGAAGAAGCTGAGGGATGGGATGGACCGGGCTCCACCACGCCAGCTGCTCTGCAAACACCAAGTGAAGGATGGTTGCTCACCCAGAGGGCTGACCATTAAAGCAGGGTCCACCCTAACTAAACAAAGGCAGGAAGGATGTTTTCCCCATCACTGCTCTTCCCTCAGCAGCCTTCCCAGATCCATCTGCTCACCAATGCCAGCTGCATCCTCCTGCTAGAGCCCAGATTTTCTCCCATTGCTGCCAAGACCTGGGATACTCTGTAGAGGGAGCAGGGCTCAACATCCCCCTGCTTTTATTCTCATAAAAAAATCTTTTGAGGCCTACTGAACACAGGGGCATTTGTGGAGGCCCCTGGCTGCTGCAGAACCATCTCCCAGAGGCAGGGCTCCCACGTGCCAGAGCAGCAGCCCTCTCTGCAGAGCAATGCCAAATAGGCTGCAGCTGGCCTTTATTGCATTTTGAGCAATGTTTTATAGTTAAACCTCTGGCCTGCTGACCTCTGGAAGATAAGCTTCTGTGATTATTAAATGAACTTTCCTTAAAATTTACAGTAATCCTGATTTCAGTCGAACTGAACTTCCCTCTTCGATTAAAGAGCCAGAGGTGCCAAGCACCATTTAATGTGGGCCAACAAGCTCTCAATCCTCTAAATCCCCACATTATGGACGTGCAGAGCAGCCCTCCCTCTGCTGTAGGCTGGCCTGGACTTCACCCCTCTTACTCAAAGGAGTTTTAGGGCATTGATTTTTCCCTCCTGTTGTTTCTGCTGGTGTCGAGGAAAATGTGGACAAGCGCCTTGCAGGAGCAGAGTCAGGCCCCCACGGCTGAGCAAACACAGTGAGCTGCTGAGCCTCACCCCTCTGCTGAATGAGCTAAAGGGGGCTCAGGCTGGGATGAGAAACGAACGTGTTTCAATGGGTGCTGCTGGTAGCACCCAACTAAATTTAAGGCTGGGGTTTTTAGGCAGAAGAACGTAGAGAGATCAGAGTTTAAAAGGCATTACAGCAGGGAGTAATAAAAGCAGACCTTTGGACCTCGTGGGCAGAAGAAGTAGGGGAGAAAGTTGGAATGAAGGCAAATGAGGTCTGTGGGACACATTCCTCCCAAATTTATAAAGAAAAACGCTGCCTAATAGCGTTCCATTTGAATACAATTCTCTTCCTATTCATTTTAAGGAGTCTGTGGGTCACTCCGACCAAGTGATAAAACTTCTCGGCTTCTGTCCCAGTATCTCGTTGCAAGGTGCCTGCCAGCAGAACTCCCCGCAGGAACACTACACTGCTTACTATAACATGTAACACGGTGAGAGCGCACACGAAACCTCCCGCCGTTCTGATGCCCGGCCACCGGCTGCAGAGGAAGAGCAGTAAAGGGACCTCAAGCCCCGCAGCTCTTGCCCAGCTGCAGCCGAACCGGGGATGCTGCAGTCCCGGACGTGTCCGTGCACTCCCAGCACGAGGACGGCGTGCAACTCCCATCTGGAAACCCCTCCGAGGAATGAGTTTCACACGCGGACAGGGGGGAGCGCGGCACGGCGGGGTCTCATCCTACACCACTTCCCTCCCCGACCGCTTCTTCCCGGCACCCGGAGGCGCCGAGAACACCGAACGAGAAAACAGCAGTCGGAAGGCGAGGGGGCGGGCGCCCTTCCCCGGGAGGCTCCGCCGGTGCCGGCCGAGCTGCGGGGCTGCCGCCTTTTGTTAGCCCGCCCTGCCCGGCCTTCGGAGAAGGAGCGCGCCTGCCCCGCAGCCCAGGCGGCCGCCTCACGCCGGGTCTCGTCCATCCCCCGCCTGCAGCGCCCCGCTCCCCGCGCATCCCTGCTCTCCGCGCGCTCCCGCTGCCCGCGCCTCCATCTCCCGCTCCCGCCGCCGCACTCACCGTGCCCCGCGGCGCGGACGGCTCCGCGCTCACGCTCGCACCGGGCGAGGGCGCCGGAGCCCGGCGGCGCCTCCGGCCGCCCCCGGCAGGTGCCGCGGCGGGCAGCCCGCCCCCAGCGCCGCCCCGCACCGGGGGAGCCCCCCCCGGCACGGCGGCTGCAGCCCGGAGCCCCCCGCAAGCTCCCCCATCCCGCCACGGCCCGGCCACCGCATCTCCATCCCCGCACCACCAGCGCCGATCCGCCTGAGCTCCCGGCCGGGCGCAGACCTCAGAGACCGGCGCTCCCTCCACAGCCCTACCGCGCTTCCCCCGGCCCTGCGAAAGTCCAGGCGCACCTTCCCATTCATCAGAGGCCGACTGATGTCCTGCCTCGGGAGCGAGTGTCACGGGCCACAGCAAAGGCACGTCACTGCTGTGGTGGCTTCAACAGAGCCTGCTGTCACCTGCTAGGTTCATTTCCTACAGGACATCTAACCAGCAAATGAGCTGTATTAAATTAATTTTAAAACTACACACAGCTGAACTGTTGTGTTTCTCAAAGGAAGACGACAGGCAGAGACAAGCTAAATAAACTCTTTCCATCGCTCGCATTGCTGTGAAAAACTCAAGAAAACCCTTCACGCCGCACAATGATTTGTGTTACACAATGATTTGTGTTACACACTGAAGGAGCTCAAGTTTCAAGTAAGAATTTGTACTTCTAATGCCCTGCTTTTGGCTGGCACCAAACAAGCACGGTGCTATTACAGAGCCAAGCTGGTTTGTGCCTAGGAATTTAAGTGGCCAGGTGGTGTGGAAGTCGTCCTGGCTGAGGACTGCAGGATTTCGTTTTCCCTTTCCCAGTGGCGACAGATTTTGCAGGTGAAATGAAATCGGTTTCTGCTTTCCCACCCTGCCACTTGCCATCTTCCTTCCTGCCCTTTTGACGCCAAACACCTGCCCGTCCCTTTCTGCTCTGTACCCTCCTGGTTTTTTACCTGGGAGCTGTTTCCTCTCAAGGGGTGGCTCCATGTTCGTCCCCGTTTTCTGGATTTGCACATGCATGCAAATACAGCACCTGCTCCTGTAACAACCCCTGAACTCAAACTCCTCTGCAAGCTGCTGGCAGCACCAGAGAGCAGCACAGAATGAAGATGGCAAATGGGGGAGTGTAAGGGAAAGAAAATACCTTTTGAACCCAGAGAGGTGACTGAAAGAGATGCTGGAAAAGGTTGCTCTTCACAATATATCATAATGGATCTTTTATCCAGGAATATCCAAAAATCACCCAAAAATATCCCTGTTTTATATAGGAAGGGACTGATATTTTATAGAGTGAAGGAAAAGGATGTGATCTTATTGTGAGCAGGAAAGAATCCCAACATGCTCTTCACAAGAGGCACTGGCCTCCCTGAAGCCATTTGTTCACCCGCTTTAAGCTATCACAACACGTTACATAGATAATTTTACTTCTCTTTATATGTAACTTACTTCTGACCTAGCTTAAAACGGTTTCTCTTGGTCTCATTTGATGTAAACTACTGAACAGGCGCATCTGTGTCAGGTGAAATTATGCTCAGCCAGTGCTACTTTTCATGTTGATGTCTCTCTCCTTACCTGCACACTCCTAATCAGCAGCCCGAATTGTTTAGTGCTTCATCAGCTGCAGACCTCGTAGTGATAAACCAGCATGGGAGATGCAGAAAAACACCAGAGGTGAGGTTCCAAAGGCAGTGAGCACTGCTTCTGAGTCCTCATGATGAAACCCATCATGAGGTGGCACCTCTCTCAGCAGATTAAGGGCCATTTCCTGTGGTTTTTTTTCACTTGTGCTTCCTAGGGAGGATATTTTGTCTGTATAAAACCTGGGGTGGTGTCACACACCCGTCTTGCCGTGGCTTTGAGCTCCCACACCTGGATTTCCACCGGGGACAACAACAGACCCCTCCCGTGCACGCGGCTAAGGGGATGCGTCATCAGGATGGGTTAATAATTTCAACAGCTCCACATCACTGCCTTGTGACACAAAAGGGCAGGTTTGGGAAGCAGGATTAAACAGCCCGGGAATAAGGATGACTCGGGTGGTGCCTGCCTTCCCGTCCCCTTTCACAGCAAGAGGCCCTTTCTGATCCAAGCCGAGCACGCCCACCACCCAGCTCAAGAGCCAATGTCTGTAGCCACCAGCCAGGGTGACCCTGCTGCCAGCAGAGCCCCTCTGTGCAGGTGTCACCCACTGGAGGCATGGCTTTTGCTGTCACCTCTCCCAAAGACATGATTTCTCCCCTCCCTGACTGGAAAGCTACACGGAACACTGTATATTCCCACACCAGCATGTGCAGCGTATGTCACCTGCTCAGGATCATTCCATTAGGACCCAGAAGGACTCATGATAATATGCTCCGTGCAATGACTCCAGATGGTTTTATTGATAATTTAAACACTTGAAGTGTACTTTGCATCTTGGCCAGCCATTTGGCAAGATACCGAGTGGCAAACAGGGTGCCAGACGTTACCAGGCAATGAAACAAAGTCCGGCTTTGGGATGTGATCATAAAAACCCATGAGCGCTCGTCCTTCTGTGATAAAAACAACAACAAAAACATTACCACCGCAGCATAAACCTGAGGCTCCCCGCAACCTTGGACTATTTACTGAAGCATGACAGCACTTAGGATAGCACAGGGACTCGCCCTGAGGCAGATGACAGGCAGCTAATCCAAGTGGGAATTCACAGGGAGGGATCACAACAAGCACATAGTGCTGACAAAACGAAACCTTCCGCACCATCCGTGCTGCCCTGGAGCAGCGAGCGCGGCCTCCCTTCCAGACTGATGGGGCGTGGGTCCAAACACCCACACGGCGGAGCTGAGCTGCTGCAGGCAGCTCTGGCTGATGGCAGCCACGTCTCTGAGGTGCTCAGTGTCCACAGCTCACCTCCTGCCGGTGTCCTGGCTGGAACGCCTCACTGGCCCTACACAGCTAAACCCATCCCGGTCCCACCTTGGCCTTTGTGCAATTCCCTCCTGATCCTGCTTCAATGGAAAAGTGTTTGTTCCCCGTTCAGGTGGAGCAGCCCCAGACGGCATGTCTGTGTGGGACAGCACAGCTCAGCTCCCACTGGACTACCTCCAGAACTTTTTCCACCTGGACCAGCCTACATGCCCTTCAGTGCTTGTTCTGGAAAGAAAAGCCCTTCCATACAAAAAAATGAAAGAATGTCTGAAACTAAGCAGGATTTCTCCACCAGGTGACTCCTGTGACACCAGTATCAAATATCATATCCTGCAAGGGGTAAGAACCAGAGGGAGAACTCATAGGGCTGGTTTTGATTTTTTTTTTTCATGATTTTGTTTCCTTACTTGGTGTTTGCTTCCGATGGCAGTTTAATCCTATTGAAGCACAAGAGCAGAGGTCATATAATCTCCCTCAACAATCATGGGTCTCTGTAAGTTTTCCTCTGTCCTGCTGGTGTTCTCACTGCTTTGAAGATGGCTGTCCTTGGACCTACAGAAACCTGAAGAAATCAGAGCTGGACCCTGCAGTGCCCAGATGGATTCCTCACCTTTGTCTCCCAGTTGCAGCAAGTTGCATTGGAAGCAGAGTGAATTGTGGCAGAGACAGATATGAGGTGGTGTCAGGAAGGTCCAGTGAAGCCCTTGCCCATCTCCCTGCCCTTTCCCACCTGCATCGAAAGCATGCAGGTAGTTTCACTTCAGCTCCCCCGTCACAGCCAACAGGCAGCGTACACACTGCTGCCATCAGCTCCAGAGCCCGCCAGCTGGGCTGCAACAGGGACAGAGCGCCTGCAAACTCTGTACACACCACTGATGGCACTGCCTTTGCTCGCCTTTGGGAGCAGGTGAAGATGCCCTAGGCTTATGCACATCCACCTCCCATCCCTTCCCAGAGATGACAGGAATAGCTCTGCTGTGGGGAACCAGAGGACTCAGCCATTCACCCAGGAGTCCTTTCTCTTTTGCTTTTTTCTAGTCACCACAAAAACCCCTCCAGTGTTCCTGCTCTCCAGCTGCCCAGCTCCCTGGCAGCTGGATTCCCGGTACTGCCATGAACAGCGTGTTCTTGGGGCCATGGGATAGCCGAGGAAGGTTCCCTCTTCCTGGTAAAATGAAGCTATGAGGGGAGGAGCACCGCATGCCCACAGTGCTGGCTCTGGAAGAGTGGCCTTGGATCCCTGTGCTCCCCCTCACCCCACACTTCCCTGTTTTCCCAGCCTCTTGTTTCTGGCAACGTGAGCTTCTGGAGTACGGCTGGGTCACAGAGATGGAAAAAAGCTCTTATTTGAAGGATGAAAAGACGATGTGAAACAGCCCCAAAGGAGCCTGTCCTGTGGCTGTTCCTCGTGGCCCTGGCGTGCTGGGCACTGCAGATGCCAGGCTGCAGCACAGCAGGGCCCTTCCTGCATTTGCTCCGGCAGCTGGTGTGAAACGCGAGACCCTCGTCACGTCTGCTGGGGGAGGAAGGGAAGGCGTGGGATGCACAGAGGAAATTGGGTTTTGACATAAACCATGGGCTGCATTGAAGAAGGATGATTTCCTTTGAGGAGTGTTTGCAGTGCTGACCTACCCACAGACCATGAAGAGTGAGAGCGCAGAGGGGCTGGAGCCGGGGCCATCAATCAGGGGGGAACAGAACTCCCAGGGAGGCTCCGGTTTTCCAAAACGTGCCCAGTCGCCTTTTGGTTTGGAAAACTTGAACCATGAGTTGTTCAGAGCCAGGACTCTTTGAATCCAAGCCTTTAAAGCTGGGAGAAGTTTGGAGAAACTCCCTGTCTTGGCTCATCTCCAAGTCAAATTAACTCCTGGAAGGTGAGGAGGTGTTCAGATAAATATCAAATCGCTCTCTAATGGGTCAAGGCCATTTTTTCCAGTGAACAAAAAGGATTTTATTGGACCTCTCTTACACTGCATATCTCAGACTGAACTTAAGATAGCTGTGAAAAAATTAAGAAATGAGGAAGTCCAAATCCTGCAGCGACAAATAAAACCCATTATTAAATTTCCTCATGAAGACTTCACCCAAATAAACCCAGTGAAAAATCAGTTTAAGATTGAACTTAGTCTGGATGTGGGAGGTTTCTATGGAAGTTCACTGTTATGAGGAAATTGTAAGGGGAATTTGGAATGAAATCACACACTCACACGTGCCAACTCAGGGAAGTTAATTCCTAATGTTTTTATTCAACTATCCTGTCCTCTGTCCTGTCCTGTCTCTGTGTGTGGAAATATCCTTAAGAGAGAAACACATCATGATTATAGAATAAAGAGGAAATAGTAGAAGGCTTTTTAAACATTCCAAGGAGAGGAAAAGTGCAGAAAATAGATGTGAGTCCACTTTTCCTCCAACATTCCAGAGAGGTGAAAGGAAGGCAGAGAGAACGGCAGTTTTCTCTGGCAGTGAAAAAAAACCTCTTTTCCTTCTGAGCTACTGACAAAAAGATTTAGGGAAAAGAGGAGGAAAAAAGGACATTTGTACAGTGAAGAAAAAAGGGAGAAGGCTTTGAAGACCTAATTAACAGACTGTCCCAAGTCACTTCAGTTCAGCTGCATCACAAAAGTCTAACAGAGATCCATGGGATCACAACAACCTGCCCAAGAGAATAAGACACTGTAAACAAAACCAGTCACTCCAAAAACCCACCCGCCTCCAAATCCAGGGGGCTGGGAAGGGGAGGAGGCTGCAGCTGAGGGTCTGTTTTCCTGCTCACTAATAAATTTAGTGTACAGAACCTTTTGTGAGTCCTTTTTAAGGTTGTTTGTTGATTAAAGCGGCAAACAACAAACTTAGCCTTAATTTATGCTTCTTTAAACATTTCAAGCTTGGGGGGGTGCTTTTTATAGGAGTTAATGAGGCAGAATAGGTTCTTTAAGGGGAAGATATTTTCTCACCAAATTAAAACCTGTATTGAAAATCAAATAATGAGATGAAGGTGGCTTTTCTTTCAGAAGTAAATAAATCTTGGAGTAGGAAACTTCTCACGCACTTGGAACTGTCCTTATCGGAGAGATCTGAGAACAGCAGGTTCACAAGATGTTCTCACTCTCCTTTTTTTTTAAATTTATTTTGCCTTCCTCCTTTCATGTAAACACTAATAAAGCATTACTTGCTCTAAATGTGCAAACAGTTCCAGTGTGGGAGAGCAAGGAAACATTGGGAGCTGTTCTTTGCCACAGCAGAGCCACAAAAGCCCCAGGCAGGGACTTGGCCCCGCCATAACCCAGGCAGGGCAGAGAAACGGGCCACATCGTGCCACCTCAGACACCTGGGCAAGACTTAGAGCAGCTCCCAGCAAGATCCCAGGTCAGGCTGAATGTTCCAAATTAAAGCTTGTCTCAAATCTGCTGCATTTTGGCAATCTGGCGTAGCAGCACAAGGAAAATCAAGTATCAGAGTGGGCAGTGCTGGAAGCTACTGTGACACCAGTAATCGGCACCGGATGTCATTAACTGGGGACAAACAGGCACAACGAGGTCCTGGTGCGATAGGAGAGCATCAGGCCTGGTTCCTCTCGGATATGGGGAAGAAAGGCTCCCTTTCACGGCAGCTCCAAGCGCACTGCAGGAGATAACCCTGTTTGTCTTCGCCGGAAAGGCCGACTGAGCGCCAGCCTCGCGGGCACAAACTGGTCGGTGCAGCCTCCGGACAGGCAACTGCACTTGGGGGCATTCTGGGTTTCACTGAAATGCCAGTATTTTCTCTGGAAAGAAGCCCACCTTTTTGGCTTACTGCTTACCAAAAGGAATTCAGATGTTTGTGGTGTTTTGCTGAATTATCCCGTACGGTATGGGTAAGAACAGGGCTAAGCCTGCTCTGGAGTGCAAATACAGTGTTTTCCCTTCCATCTTTGGAAATCTGCAGACAAGGCATCCACGAGCAGTCTGTAACTCCCTCCAGGATGCTGGGAGCTTTGCAGGAAGGCAGTGCTTACCCTCCTGGTGCCAGCAGGCTGACCAGGGCTCGCTAAGTCCAGTATACCTGGGGAAAGCTGTGGCAAATCCGGTGCCTTATGCGACGGAGGAACAGCTCACCTCAAATTTCACACAGCAGCTGTAAGACCCTAAGAGCCAGCAGCACGAGAGGAGGGTATGAACGGGGCTGTTTTCATGTCTGCCATGCAAATGTCTGTTAGCACAGCAATGCTATCCGTTGTTATCCGCAAACAGCGGGATTTTATCCGCCGGCCTCCCTCTCTGATCATGGAAAATGTATACACAGGATAGCCAAAGGAACCTGAGCCGGCAGCCAGCCACTCCCCGTGAAACCACACACTGCAGCAAGGAGAAAAGGAGCTCAACGGGCACCAAAAAGTCAACACCCAGGGGAATTCCAGCGTTCGGTAAGGGCTTGGGAAGATCGGGCCCTGCAAACCCAAGTGCTGCGTGGAGCTAACCTACAAAGCAGCTGTGACAGAGAGATCAGCCAGAGAATGGCTAAGAGAGATAAAAAAATAAATTATCTACTCTTCTCTCAGTCCATGAAAGCACAGCAACAGTGCCCTGGAATTAGCTGCAGACATGCAGCCATGGAGAGGCAAGGAAGCACTTCACAGGGAGGAGAGAAAGCAAAGATTGTATCAAGAAATCTCCACAGAGAAGTCCCCAAAGGCAGGCAGGGAGAAGAGAGGGTCTCCAAAGGGACACTGAGGTGTCAGGGTCCAAGAAGAAACATTTTCAAGCCAGCCAAAAGCAAGCAATGGCATATGAAGATAAAGCAGAGAGACTCTAAGGGCTAAAATCCCAGAAACTGGATGAAAACATCTCCAGCATGTTGGAGTCTGGAGGGATAGGAGGCAAAGCTTCCTCATGAACTTCTCTCTGTTTGCACATATCCACACAGGGCAGTCTGAAATTCCCCAGTACACTGAGCATCAGCTGGGAATGTTTCATGGGCTTTCCCACTGGAAATGAAACTCTAAACAAAGGGAAAATCCCTCTTAGGTGCTGTGGACGTGATGCCTGCTCCAAAGCTGCTGAATGGAACGGAAAACCTTTTGCTGAGCACTTGTATCTCCCCTCAGTTGTAATTGCTCTGCACAGCACTTAGAATTTCATTTCTAATTAAGAGCCACGAACCAGACTCCAGATCAGATGGTGTCAATCAGCATAACTCCCTTTTTCCTCTGTCTCTGGTGGTTCTGGAAGGGAAAATCCCTGTGCTGCCTAAGTGCCAGGTGTCCCAGTCACAGGGAGGAGCTGCACCTGGCCGCAGACACAACCCCCAAGAGCTGTGCCGGGCTGTGGAGCAACAAAATTGGGCCAACGGGCTCAGAGTTCAATCCTCCTTCTCACAGGGACTCCCTGCCAGGTCAAGGCATTGGACCTTGGAGTGGGATTGTATCTACAGCTGGTGAAAAATTTACTGCAGACACTGGTTCTGGTCAATGAAACACCTGCAGGAAACGTCCACTGATTCACTCACATGGTTAAAAAGAAATGGAACTGTTTTCAGGTTTTTTGGAATGGAATGAGAATCCTCCAGATCAGCCTCTCACATGAATGATTTATTTTGTTTTGTTTCTTTTTTTTTTTTTTGTCATCACTGAATCATCTATTTCAGACTTTCAGTCTTTCATTCACTGGGTTTTTTTACAACCCTTTGGCTGTCAGTTCCTCCCCTACAACCTCTACTGATTTTCTTCTTTTTCTAAGCCCTCTTGTCTTCAAGAAAGGATGCCGCTTTAAAATCGAACAGACTTTTATTGTAGCAATTTACATTTTAGATATTATCATGAGTGAAAGAGCTGAAGCAAATTTGCTCTAACTTTTCCCTACCCGGGTTGGTTCTGCAGTGCTAACAATTATTCAGAGAATTCAGCATTTTATAATCTCTCAGACACACTCTGGTCCAGCCCACCACCTTCAGTAAATACATGGTGTGTGTAAAGGACTTTGGATTCACCTAATAAGCCAATGGATGTCACTGTTGCTCTGCACAAACCAAAACGGGAAAGCAGAGAAAGATGATGAAACCAAAATAAAGTTACAGGAGAGAGTTCTCTGACCTGGTCTGTGCTGGTTACATTGGGCAATTCCTTCAGGGGCTTCCTAAGTGCATGTCCAAGGTATCCCACTGCACCTACAGAGATAAGGTCAGGCTAACAGCTGGCTGTAAAAGAGGAGGGCTTCAGGAAGGCTCCTAAGCTGTTTAACCCCTTCAGTTGCAGCCTCCCCTGAAACCTCAGCAGCAAGAGGCATTTGTTGATGAGTTTCCTGGGAAGGACCCACCCTTGTGCAGCAGGATGCTCCGGGCTGGGACAAAGTAGGTCACCAAGAGGCTCTTCAGCCACGGCCAGAGCTGCAGCTGCCACATTTCTAGGTCAGTGCTCACTCCTGCTTCAATGGGTTGATAAAGGTTTAAGAAACAAGTGGAGGTTTTGGTTGCATGCCTGTGTGCCAGGCAGCAGCTCAGCATCTCTGAGAGCTGCTGTCACTTGAGAATTGCTGTTGCAGTGAGGGGTGGTTTACACTGAATTACTGACAGAGCTCAGGGAAACCAGGAGAGAAAGCCTGGGTCACCAGAGCACAGAAAATATGGCCCAAAAGTAGAGATAAACATTTTGAATGCCATGAGGGAAAATGAAGAAAAACTATCCAAAAGTACGAGGAGTGTGAAGTTTCTGATCCTGGTCTAGTTCTGTCAAACTGTCCTCAGTCAGAACTGTCCCTCAAGTACACGGACTCTGCCTCTGTGACAAGAACTCAAGGCAACTGGAATTTGTTTCCTGGAAGGAAGAATATTATTTGATCAATTGGGAAAGAAAATGCCTGAGGCTGCTCCAAATTTCATATATTTGGATCTCAAATACACTTGGGATAAGTGCAGTTATTCCAAGGTGTTGGTAAGAAGAATAATTCCATTTCTTGCACACGCTGTTTAGCAAGCAGGAACTATGCAAACCAATAAAGCCAGACCAGGAACCTCAAATGCCACTTGTTTAGCACTGGAACAGAACCACTGGACCACACCACTCCCACCAAGCGAGGAACTCGGTCTGAGACATTGTCAAGGTGCTGGTGAGAGAAATGCATTTGCTATCCTCTGAGATCCCTCAGGAAGATCTCCGAGCCCTATCTCAGAACAGGCTGAGCTTGTTCAAGTCTCTCCCAAGACCCAGCAGCCTGTGAGCTGCCTAATTGCAGCAGGCAGGAAGGAGCCTGTGGTAAAGCTGTGTCAGGCACAGCTGTAGTTACTGTTTGTGCCTGATCCCAGGGCCGTTCCTGATCCCGTGGGGCTGTTCCACACAGCCGTGCCTCTGTCTGCTCTGCCCTGTCATTAGTCCTCAAAGGGACACCTCACCAACGCCTCCCTGCAATGACAGCTGCACCTACCACATGTGTAAAGGCACACTTACACTAACCTTTGCTTTTTTAACTTTCAAAACCTGCCCACTAAATCTTTAGGTGCCCGAACTCCCTTGTACAGGTGGATGAAGTTTTGCTTCCCCTCTAGGAATAAAGTCACTATCTGCAAGTCAACTGGTCTCAAAAACCTTTCTGCCTGCTTCCATGCACAAGTTCCGTCCATGTTTTCCAGAAGTTCTGCAATGGCACTTTTGGAACTGGCTGTTTCCCACCTGGTATCCTCAGCTGTGGCAGAGGGAAAAGCCCAGGGAGCCACTCCACATCCTAACTCTGATGCTGTGATACCACGATGCTGCTCACCCTGTGCTGACGTCAATTAAGCCCTTGTTAACTTCCATCACTAAAACAAATTCCGGTTTATTTACATTGGAAGAGGCCAAGTCGAGGAATTTGCACTTAATGCTTATCGAGTAAACAGCAAAAGAAAAACACTTGACTCTCCAAGTGGTACAGAATGACACAACCCAGAGCTGAGTAAAACAGGTAAAAACTCAAATCTTAGACATCGAAATAAAAATGCCTCGATATAAGTATGTCTAAACTAAAGCTCACAATAATTTCCTTGGGATTGTCATGGATAGGAAGTACTTTTGAAAAGCCAAGCCAGCTATAGCTTAATTCCCAGACATTTGGTCTGCGAGGAAAGTAATCACTCGACCAGTGATGCTTTCAGGAATTGCACAGTAATGCAAGACTACGTGACAACAGAGCTCTGAAAGAGGCATCATTTAATGGCTGAAAACAAGCCCGTGCCCTCAATCTGCTCGAAAGGAGAGAGGCCACCCTGCCAAAACCCCGGAGCAATTTGCACTAAGTATGGTGCCACTGGCAGGCACAGTGCCCTGGCAGCAAAGGAAGGTGTCCTGTAATTTCGTAAGGTCCAGATTAAATTATAAGATACTCTGTTGCTATAAAACAAGGCTGCTGCACACCTGGTATCATTAGGTCCTAACTGCTGGTGGGTGAAAATCCTCAGTGCCACCACAGTTAATTATGCACCCATGCAAAGGCAAAGAAGTTGTTCTCTAGAATTGGATCAAAAGGATTGAAAACTCAGAGTTGGGTCTGGAAAACAGATTTCTCTGCAGTCTTTTGTACTTCAGCGAACTCCTGAATCTCACCCCCCACCCCTGGACAAACACACCAGCGGAAAAGGAGCAAATACCATGCACTTGATAGGGATGGTGACCAAGCACACAAAGGCAGGACTCATCTGAATGACACAGTGCCACCTGTGATTAACCTCCCAGGTGATCTGATGCCGTTCTGATCGGCTTGTCATCATCTAAACACCAGAAAGACACATTCTCACAATCTGGAGCACACACAGAGTGTGTGTGCTCTGCTGCCAGCAGAGCAGCCTGCTGACAGCAGCATGCCCGGGCTGGGGCAGGCTGACACTGCCTCGCAGCCAAATGCCACCTCCCGTGCCCAGCTGGTTGTGTCAGTGCTACAGATCCAGCTGTGTTCACCGCTCGCGTCTAAAAGAGCAAGCAAACGGCACCAAGAGAACGAGAGGTGACAGCCAAGCGCAGCGTCCCAGCTCACCCGGTCCCCAAGCATCCCATCCCTCACCAGAGCAGGCGGACAAGGCAAGCAGCAGCGCCTTGCTCTGCACTGCCACCAAAGGGAGCTGAAGTTTTCCCGACAGGCGAGGAAGCAGAAGGGTGCCCAGGTGGGGCGTGCAGTGGCACAGCCATGTCCCCGATCCCGCGGAGCCGGGTACGCACCGTTGGGCCGCGCTCCAGAGCGCCAGGACCTTCTTGAGGGCGTGCAGGTGGGCCAGCATGGGCAGCGCTCCGGGAGCCCGCGGGCAGCCTTCCGCTGCAGCTGGGGCCGGGCACGCTGAGGAGGCGCATGGGGAGCCAGGCCAGGGCAGGGAGGGAACAGCCAGCCCCGCTCACCCTTTAAACAGGCAGGCTGCCGTAATGACAGAGCAGCGCTCGCCAGCAGCCACCAGTGGCTTTGCAGGAATTGCCCTCGCTGCAGGCAGCGAGCTGATGAGACAGGAGCACAGCAGAGCCAGGTGACTAAAGCAGGGCAGCAACAGCAGAAGGGATGCAGGAGGGAGACGCTGCCTTCCTGGTACCCCCCAGAAAAGCACTGCCATCGCTCTGAAGCTAAGGCAGGACCTGTGTTTCAGTGATCCCTGAGTTGTCCAAGCTCAAACACACCAGCTGGCACAAAGGAGTGATGGCTTAGCCCAGCCTCATCTGACACTTTTTCCGGAGCCTGAAATCATCTTAGAACTGTAAAAGCTCCTATTCCAGTGTGACGGTGGAGTCACAGCTCCTCGGGAAATGATAACAAAAGGAACCCAAGGCAATGCCAGTGGTTGTCCCTTCATTCCTGGTTTCGATCAGCTCCCTGTGTGATCCCAAGGCAATGCCAGTGGTTATCCCTTCATTCCTGGTTTCAATCAGCTCCCTGTGTGATCCCAAGGCAATGCCAGTGGTTGTCCCTTCATTCCTGGTTTCGATCAGCTCCCTGTGTGATCCCAAGGCAATGCCAGTGGTTATCCCTTCATTCCTGGTTTCAATCAGCTCCCTGTGTGATCCCAAGGCAATGCCAGTGGTTGTCCCTTCATTCCTGGTTTCGATCAGCTCCCTGTGTGATCCCAAGGCAATGCCAGTGGTTGTCCCTTCATTCCTGGTTTCGATCAGCTCCCTGTGTGATCCCAAGGCAATGCCAGTGGTTGTCCCTTCATTCCTGGTTTCGATCAGCTCCCTGTGTGATCCCCAACACCCATGAAGAGAGCTCAGAAACAGATTTTATTGCCAGTTTCACAACCACACCTAGGGATGCTCTCAGCCCAGCCCTTACATCAGGAGCGTGGTTGGGTAACAGCCTGATCTCTCCTGGCTCAGACACTGCCTTGCCTCCTCCAGCAATGAGAACCAGTCCTGGGAAAGCCCTGTGCTTCCTGGTGTGGAGTGACACTACCATACACGCCGCCTCTCCTCCTCCTCTGCTGCTGCTTCTTCTCTGCCCCAGGGAGAAAGGGATGAAAAAGGAGCAGTAGGATGAAATTAGTAAGGAAACGCCAGAAGAAATGAGAGAAACCACAAAAAACCACAGAGAAAGGCAGACAAGGGAATCCTTAGAGAAAAGGTCACCTAACAGAATCACGGAGGATAACCTTTCTGTGCAATATCTGGTGCCATGCTATCAAATTAACCACTAAATGTCTCATGGAGAGTACATAAAAACAATGATTGAAAGGATTTCATACCTTAACATATTCTGAAGGACAATGCCTCAGTTAGGCATCTTTGTGCCCATCCACATTAAGTTAAATAAGGGCATTTCTGATCCTGGAGGAAGCAGGAATTACTTGACGTGTCACACGGACAGTGAGGCTGAAGCACTGATGAATTTACAGATAAAGATCTTTAAAAAGCAGGTGCCTAAATTCACGGTCTGAGTTTCCAAAGCACAGAGCAGTTTGCAGCCCCCACCGACTTCAAAGAGTCCTTCTTGGCTATTCACACACTTTTGGAAAAGCAGGAAAAAAGATAAGGATCTGCTTCTGATGAAGAGCTTGTGAGTCAGGGCTGGCATGGGAAACAGGGTTAAGCAAAATGAAGGCACATCATAGGTTCAGCTCCACTGCCTTGGTACAGTGTGTGTCTGCTATATTTATGGTTATCTTCTCATCCCCATGCAAGGAGGCTGTCTCCTCACTGTATCAGTAACAGGAGATCAGGGCACCTCCAGCTTCGTTAGCCACGTGCTGAAATCCAGCTTGCTTTCCTTACAGGGTACACATGCAGCAGGGCAGTGCTCCCTCTTTGATCTTCAGCCTGCTCCCTCCGGCATCACTCTGGGTGTCGAACTCCTCCGCATGTCCCAGAGAACGTGTCACCAGAAAACAGGAGGACCAGAAAGAAGGAAAGTACAAATAATCCCACTCCCAAACCAATATATTCACTCCACGTCTAATTACAGACAGCCAGATCTATAAGCCTTGTGCCGGAGACAGGAATGTTTTTAATTACACCTGGTCCCTAGACTGCCAGGTAGCCAGCTGCTCTCTCAAATTAGCCCGGTATGGTTTCTCCCTCCTCCCCGGATACATCTCCTGAGCTGCTAATGGTGAAAGCAGCTACAGCCTGGATCAAAGATCCCTGTGGATGCCAACCAGAACCTTGTTAATACTTCACAAGATGCTTTGCTGGATAGGGTCTCAGTATTGCTAAAGAGAAATTAACATCCTTATAATACAACTTTTCACTCAGTCAACCTACAGGCACAGCCGCTTACTCAGATGGAAAACTGAATTTCCCTTCACGTTGTGAAAGGGCACAAAGGCTCCCATGTAACATTCCATCTCCTCCCACCAGCAGCACAGTAAAATTCCCATTCTTTGAAGGCAATATGATTTCTGGAAAGAGGGCATGAGAGCACCTCAGCATTCATCACTTCCAAGACACAACACAAGGAAGCACTTGTACTTAGGTTAGCCTGAAGTGCATGCCCAGGGGCCTTGCTTAAAGCAGGCCCGGGATTCCTTATGCAAGTGTTCATCCATAACTGGTGTTGAATTAAAACCCTGTCTGTTAATTTGGCACAGTATTAGCTATGACCTTCCTGTTTCCTCACGGCACAGATGCTGCAGAATGACCTTCAGCCATGCTGGCAGGAGCTGCCAATGTGCTGGGAAGGTTCAGGAAAGGCCAGGTCAGCGTGTATGATGGGTGTCTGACTGCTAAATGATCCTGTTCCTAACCTTTCGTGCTCCTAAGAGGAAATGAAATTTCAAGCTAAAAAGTAAATTCTTTGTTTTGAACAGAAAATGATTATTTTCAGGAGGCAAGGCAGTGCCACCCAACCTCTGCCATGATCTGAGAATTGACTCCACTGTGTCCCGTGCAGGTTGCTCAGTTACCAGCTTTGGCCAGGCAACACCCCTTGGGATGGAAACGGTGTTGAGCTTTTTTATTAAAGCTTGGGCATGTTACTGAGTATTTCCAAAGTTCAAACCTGAAGCTTTTTAATTTCTGCCAGAAGTGTTGCTGGTCTCGTGAGCTGGGCTGGGAGCAGAGATGCAGCACGTCATCACCACCAGAAATGCAGTAAAAACGAAATCAATTGACTGAGAGTATTTGCCGTGGCCTAGGTCTCTCTTTGCAAAGGCCAGACTCTCAAGGTTTTATTATGCCCGGCCTATAGTGTATCAAGGGGAACACAATCATTTCCCGTGTACTTGAGAGTAAATGAGAACAGAATCAGACTCCACAGTAATTGAGAACTGGTAGTCAACTTGCTCTGTAAGTCTCTCTAAGCCCCAAGCCACCCATCATGCAGATGGTATTAATTTTAAGGGGATAAATAATGCAGAGCAAAGAAAAAAAAAATCCCACAGTCAACCCACAACATTCCACAGCTATTTACTGTGGGGGGTTTTTTGTCATTTGATAGTTTTTTTAACAGTTTTAAACACTGTCCTCTTGATTCATGAGCTTGGTCTCCAGTGAATACCAGGAGGTTTTTACAAGACCAGCAAACACTCTGCTATTATATTATTTTAACCCCAGCTGTAGCAGTGGTGATCTGTGACAGTTTGATAGCTGCTGTATATACAGAGCTGGGGCTTGGATTTTTTTTTCCTTTTCCCCCTTTTTTTTCCCTTTTGGTGAGAGCTGGGGCCAAGCCACGGCACACAATCTCGTAACGTGCCACTTTGTTCCGCTGGCGTCTCTCACCCTCAGCCTGTCACATGTACTTTTCAGCGTGCACCAAAAAACTAATCACAACAACCCTGCAGCGTGAAAGGTGCAGGCAGCGACTTCCTGACACTTGTCAGGAATTGCCATCACTGGGAATTCTCATGCCCCACCACCCAGCCTGACTAACCTTCATAACAAAACAGAGCTCAATGCCTTCAGAAATGATTCAGGTCAGAGCAAATGTTGCTCATGTTTTATCACCCGGGAAACTCAGAAACTTTCCAAGAATGAAGTTATGGGAGCGGGGCAGGCCAGGGAGCTCTGATGGACGGTCTCCCCTAGACAAGGAGGCCTCAGAGTCAAAGCAGCACGTCCAAGGGCAGGCAGAGCGGGGAGGAAAGCGCCCTGAGAACCTGCAGGACACTGCTTACAAACAGGTGGCTGAATGCTAAAGAAAGACACACAGAGAGAACAAGCAGCAAGACACGGGCATGAATGGAATATATTTTACAGCCCGGCATGAGGAATTTAAGGAATTAAGACGGTTCTTTTTTGTTTCCCAGCTTAGCAGAAATATTCAGGCTTTAATTATCATTTGTCTTGCAGATGGAACATAAATCCCCAAGAACCCCCTTCTGGGGCACTCTGCAGTCTTTGACTTACCTGACACCCAGAAAGAATTTGATTTTGTGCCTGACATCGCTGTCAGCAAAGAAGAGAAACCGGTGTTAAGAGGTTTTAGCCTCCTTTGTTGATCTTGGCTTACACAGTTTGAGCACTTCGGGCAGATTGGCATTAAACAAAAAAGTCCAATGTGCTTTTGCCCTAAATTCCAGGGTACTACTCTGTGACAGGACTGCTGGCAGTGACCCCTCTCCCTTCCTCCAGCACATGGCCTCTGGCCCCTCTATCCAAGGGCTTGATCCTCCAAGGCTGCGCCCGCTGTCCCCACACCAGCACCGGGGTAATCCAGAGCATTTCAGTGCAACTGCTCACACTCCCAAAGCTGATCATGACCTGAAAAGCTTTGCTGGATCAAACCAGAATATTTGGCACAGGGTAATTGGGGAACCACTTCTTTTGGTGAATCATATCCTACGAGTCCTTGTGCTTGAGCAGCCCAGCAAACACCCCCAGTAAGTGATAAAGGCAGTGAAAACATGAGGGCAGCAACTGCCAGACTTTGGAATGGGTCACAGCTACACTGAAGCCTAAATATTGAATTTTTGGCTTGCCTTGGGCTACATCAGTTCTTGTGAGTAAAGGAAACCTCACAACCTCCAGGCTTGGAGCAGCTCACTGAACTGCTGGGGACTCACTGGTGCAAGGTGAGCATTGACAAAACTTCAAAACTCTGTGGCTCAGGTTTCAATGAAAATCTCCCTCTAATTTGCCTTTGTTTCTCTCAGAGCCCAAAAGGGTTTAAAGACAATGCCAGGTGAAAGATCTGCAGGGAGTTAAAGCCCTGCTGACAGCCTGACTTTAATCCCCAGCGGTGCAGGATGTGTTTGGGTCTTGGCTCTGGAGCTCAGGCTAGTCCAGCCACATCCCAGGAGCTGTATTCCGCCCCATTAGCTCAGGCTGCTTCCTCCACTGGGGTCACGGCAATGTGACTGAGAATAAATCTATCAGCTAGAGAGAAACCTTCTCTTTACATCTCTAAGGCCTGATGGAGTTTAGGCAGAGGATTTAAAGCAGCTCACTCTGCTGTTCCTGTGCCCTCTGGCACTCCACATTGAATGCAGGAGCCAGGTTTTATAGCATAAACAAAGCAGGTTGCTAAACAATTGAGCTGACAAACTGGTTGGAAAGGTTGTGCTTCCAATCTGGCAGAGGCAAGCTGGTCCCTTGACCCCGGGAACAAATACTGCCCCTTCTTTTAGGAAAAAGATGTCCCCACCACCCTCCTGTCCTGTGTTTGTGTCAGGTGATAAAGGCAGGTGATCAGTACTGTTAGAGATCAGGCCCTGATCAGGAATCCTGCTTGGCCTAACCTTAAAACAGACAGGCTAGCAGTCAAGTCAAGGCATTTTGTTGTTTGGTTTTTTTTTTAATGCTGGGGTGTAAAGTGGGGACCGCTCCCAGGGATCCTCTTTCCAGTCTCTACCCCATTCCCCTCTCTTACTCCAGAAGAAGGAACTAGCAAAAGGAGAAGGAGAAGAACCAGAGGCAGAGCTCAGGAACTGGGAAGAGCAGCACAGCTGTGCATCATGGCAGTGAAATCTTCCTAAAGGCAGCCAGTGTACTCCTTCCCTGGAAAACTGTTGTAAACTTTACTCATTGCTGCCTCATGGAAGCATCACCACCTCCCTTCAGCATGAACTGTGACTGCCAGCAAGCAATCCCAGCAGCAGCTATTACACTGCACTCTTCATTTCCCTGGAGGGAAGCTGGAATGGCAGTGACGCTGAAAAATAAAAATCTTCTCAACAAGCAAATTTGATCTGTAGTGAATCCAGCTTGGAATGCTAGCCCCTGAGAGCAAAGGTTGGTAAGGAACCTGAAATGTGACAACGTGAACTCCAAGCTGGCAGATTTAAACCAGAGCCATTTTCATTAAAAAGATAAGATCCTTCAGAATTCTTAGGCAGCTTATGGTAACTAGGAACCCTTGTTCATTCTTTAAAAAAGCCATTTGTCACAAACTCTCATTCACCCCCCCACACAGAGGGGTGAGTCAGATGAAAGATGTCTGTCTGTCGCGCTCCGTGACAGAAAATATGTGAATGACTTTGAAATTAAAGCAAGACCCTCTTACATACACCTCAATGATGAAAAAATGATGCTCAGCTCTCAGGCCTTTTCTTTAGGCAAAGGTGAAGCACAGCTCTGGTGCCACCCTGGAGGTGAGGGGTGGGAGTCCAGTGGCATCTCCCACGTCTGGACTACTGCAGAGGAAGGCTGCAAGGGTCAGTGACACCACCTCTGACCAGCACAGAACTGGAGCTACTGGTGTTTGCACCCACCAGCATGCTTCGCAAAATGTCAGCTTTCACAAGTGGCGTCACACGAAACATCACTAATAAAATACAAGTTCAGAGGCAATACACTCTGTCAGCAGTAAGCAGTGACTTGCTGAACCATTCCTGAAGATGCCCGTAATGCCCTCCGGGCTGATGCAGACTGACTGACTGCCTGATGCCATACCTGGAGATTCCTGCTGCCTGAGGGCCTGCCTTGGATTTTGCTCTGCTTTTATGGCAGCAAGCAGCACTGATTCGTAACCCACCCGTTTGTATGAGATACAACCTCGTAGATAACAAGGAGCAATAATTCTAAGCTGGAGTCCTGACTCCTGCATCCAGCACACCTCTCTGCAGGACATTGCTTGCTTACTTGTAAAATGTTTGGTCTTTATCCCCTCACTCCAGCACTGCAGGACTAGGCCGGATCCAAAGCACCCACTGGGCAGGAAGCACCTCACGAAGTTGACCAAGCCACTTGTAAAAACAGATTTAGGACATTGCAAAGGAGTGGCTCCAGCCTGCCACCTGCTAAAACTGAAACTGGGGACTGGTCATTAGCACCAACTACAGCTGACACTGCTGGACCAGTGGCCATTATCTGACTGCCCATCCCTCAGAGGCTCTGACAAAACTGGGACAAGGAACAAAGCACCTTTCACCCCAGAGCATGTTGTGGGTCACAAGGTCATAAGACACAGCTCAAATTAACATTTTGTTTGCTGCAAAAAGGTTCAGGGCCCTGGAAAACAGTGCTCTGCTCATGGCCCAGATCAGTGCTGGGAAGAATGAACAGGAGTGTGGGCAGCACTCGGCAGGCAGCTCAGGCCTGCAAGCTTTACTCACACGAGCAATCCTCACTGTCTGCTTAGTCCCACTGCAGCCATGAGGCAGGGAGTGTCCATGCAGTCCTGCAGAAGGAGAAGAGCCCTTAGCCATGGACACTGTGCTGAGACATGCATGGGACATTTTATCAGCCACTTCTCCTCTTGGGACTTGGCTGCATTTCCCAGTCCATCCCTTTGTTTCTCCTTTCTTTTCCTCTAGTGATTGATCTTGTCAGTGAGGCAAAAGCCCTTGGACAGGTTTCCCGATGTCTCACACACGTCACAGGCTGGATGTGCCGTGTAGCAATGTCATCGCAGAATCATTTAGGCTGGAAAAGACTTCCAAGATCATCAAGTCCAATCTTTGCCTGATCACCCACTTGTCAACTAATCCACGGCACTGGATGCCACACCCATTGTTTCTTTAACTCTTCAGGGATGGTGACTCCACCACTTCCCTTCGTGGCCCATTTCAATGCTTGACAATCCTTTCAGTGAAGAAATTCTTCCTGATGCCCAGGCTCTGGCTGTTCAGCTCTCTCCAAGCTGCACCACCGCTCACAGGGTCAGTCAGCACTTCCCGCTGCCCTCCTAAACAGCACAGGGAGAGGAAGAGGCTCTTGCTTCCCTACTTCCAGACAGACCTGTCTGAGCTGCAACTTGCTTTTTGTGACTTGCTGGCCTTGTATATGTAAATTACATAATGAACAAAATACCCCAAGAGACAAATGGGCAGTTTGCAGAGCAAAACCCAGCTCCACATTATTCCTGGTTTTGTCTCAGCACAGCTCCCTTTTGGTTCACTCGGAAGCCATACACGTGCCCACACCCACCCACACCCATCCCCACCCCAGGAGCTGTAAAAGAGCTTCCAGCCCCCTTGGCTTATGATTTATCTCCAACTGCAAAGATATAAAGCAAGGCACAACGCTGAGTTTCTCTGGGCTCTCCTTTGCAGCAAAATTGCTTTATGGTACCTCCTTTATGGTTCTTTGTCATCATGTGCTCTTTATTCCTGAGGAACCCTGTGAGCACTGCATTCAGAAGCACTGCAGAATCCTCAGGGACAGCAGAATGTTGGAATTAAAAGTGATTTCCAGCAGAGAGCTCAAGTTAAGCAGCAAAACTTTCAGCCAAGGGCCTACTGGGATGACAGAAGCAGACCAGTGTCCTATAGATCCTCACACTTAGGGAGAGTCACAGGCACCTGGAGTCTCTGTTACCCATTCTTTCAGAGGCACTGGAATTATGAGCCTCATTTGTAGTGCTCATGGTGGCAGCCCCATCCCAAAGAGAGAATATCCACTCAGTCACTGAGGCAGAGGTGAAGAAGGAAGATGAAGAAATACTCTGGGCCTGTGAGCAGAGAGCCCCATCTTCCAAGCCTCAAATGGGAGGGAGAATGATGAAGAATCTGGCAATATTTTCTTTTCTAAGAAGCAGCTCTCACCATGTACTTAGCAAGAAAATCTGGGCTGCGGTTACAGCAACCAAAAGTACAAAGACATTCCTCTGAAAATTAGAGACAAAGACCTTGTATTTTTCTTTTAATTACCTTTTCGTACCTTCAGTGGGGCAGGGTATTTTGCAAAGTGCACCACACATGGCAATCAAGCCTCACAACATCCCTCACCTTAGGAAGGGCTGTCACACGTACTGCCTGCACAGAGAAGTGGAAATACACAGTAGTAAACATCTTGCCTCTCATCCCACAGTGAGCATGTGGCACAGGCAGAAATGATACCCAGGCATCCTGGCCCTCTAATAGTTGCACACCTACTAATCAGGCTTTACACATGTAACTACAGGCCTTTAGTTTAATGTTGCCTATGAGGAAAGAAGGATAACTGCTGATTTTTTAACAGCAGATATTAATTATCCTTTCCTTAATCTTCCACGGGGATTAAACAGTGAGGAATAATACTGGCTGCCTTACCCCCAAATTTAAATGTTGAGTGGCAAGAGTTTGTATTTTTCTTTGCCCCTAAACATTCCCCTGAAGGGTTGTTGTGTCTCTGCAGAGCACGAGGTACTCCCACGTACTACCACTGTTCACTGGGCTTATTGAAGGGCTCCATTTCACACACACCAAAATGCCTCTTGTCCTCCACGGTGCAGAACTGGACTGGGAAAAGATGATAGCTTGGCTCAGGACAGATGGATCAGGATTGATGCTTCCCCTCAGCCACTCACTCAGGCTAGGCTTAACCTTCACACCCTGCCATACAAGGCAGCACAGACCTTCTTAAAACAGTCCAGGGAATTCCACCCTTTCTACACAGACACGACCACCTCTCCTGCCTGATAAACTGGCACCCCATGTCAGCCTGTGCTTTTGTCTAATAAATAGCCAGGGCTGAAGTCACTGGGATTTGTCCCTGGAGGGGTAAGGTCACCCAGTGCCTTGATTCCAGGCCTGGAGCAACATCACTTGCTCATGTCCTTAATGACATCATGAAGCTTGTGCCTTTAAATGACTTCTTAAGAGCAGCAGGAAAAGAAATGCCTGGGAGGTTCCAAAAACTCATGTCTGAAGGTTTAATAGGCTGATTTATGGGTCTGGGTCTCTCCCACTGTGGCTCTAAGTAAATGTTCAGTTAGGATTTTGTGAAGGGCTGGTGATCATTTCCTGCTTTGTCAGCTTTCCTGAACGGAGCCGCCGCTGCTCCCCTTCCAGAAACAAGGCCTCTCTGATAAGAATAACTGGAAAAACAAGAGCAGTTCAAATTCCAATAGCACTAATTCATCATTAAGCTCAAACTTCTTTTCATGCCATCATTCTAAAAAGTCTATGCCAGACAAAGAAGACGGAGCTAAAAAGCACAGAATAAAAGTGCTTGGATCCTGAACGAAACACACATGTGCTATATTTACAATTGGTCACTTTTTAAAAGGTCGCTTTTTACCCAGAAATGTCCAGGAAGAACAAGGCGGGGGGGGTTCAGGTGAAGAACTTAAGGCCCTTCTGAGGATTTAGCATGTGCAAGTGCCAAAATGCCTTGTGCTCTCTACGAGTTCACAGCTCTATTTCCACACTGTGGTTACGTGTGACCCGTGAATAAAATTTTCCCTACTCTCAGCTGGGCACAATGTATGGCAGGCACATCCCAGGATGGGACATTCACGGGAAATCAAAGGGCAAGGGGGCCCTGAGCTTTCCCCAGTTAAAGGGAGGGCTGGGAAGGGTCACAACCGAGCCCGTGTGGTTTTTGCTCAAGACCTTCTCTCACAAAAGCTGTTTTTTGAAATGTCACAGGGAACCTCAAGCATCCTGGAATTTACCAGCATCATCCAAGAGGCACTTGGGTGTGTAAATAAAGCAGCTGTGCACTTACTCCTGGCTCCCAGCATGTAACCCCTGTGTAGGAACAAATGTTGTCAGCTCCGATAAGATGGGCTGCTTACACAAAGGCGAGTGGCCCCACAGACGCACGCCATGAACCAAAGGAACTTTACATGGTTTAAGGGCACTACTCAGTTACACCACTGTATCATCCAACCCAAATCTACCATAATCCGAGGAGTTTGGCTTTGGATACGCTGGCTACATGCACGGGTCTTTGGAAGACACCTAATGTTGACTTCTAGGAATTCCTGCTTGGAAAGTGTCACATGTAGTGCTCATTATGCTGAGATGACCAGGCCAACATGTGGCCTCCTAAAGCCAGACATGAAGTTAAGCAAGTGCTCCTCCACGAATGCCTGAAGAAGCTGCATATCCCAACCAATTCAGGAAAACCACAGCTGAAGTGATGCCAACAGTGCATTTGAAACACAAAAATATAAACCACCTGAAGAACAAGTGACCACAGGTAAAAGAGGTGTGAAAAAGGCATGGGAAAAGGTACAGAGCAAGCTGGTGAGCTGTTGTTAACC
This sequence comes from Motacilla alba alba, assembly GCF_015832195.1. NCBI lineage: Eukaryota > Metazoa > Chordata > Aves > Passeriformes > Motacillidae > Motacilla > Motacilla alba. The sequence goes on along the minus strand of NC_052019.1, from coordinate 71,217,496 downwards.
TTTCCAAAGAGAAATCACTCTAACTAAATTAATAAAAAAAGCCACATCTTTTTCTCTGATGTCTAAATATCCAAGAACAAAAAATGACACTTGGGCTTTCCTGGCTGCACCTGAAAGGCCCCATCACACAACTCTCCTTGAGGTGCTCCAGGGGAACTGGAAAAACAGCAAAGAAATGGCAACATGAAATCAAAGGCTTAGAATTATTCACACTAAATTGTCTCCCCTCAGTTGTCACTCCCAAACTCCTGCTCCAGCAAAGCCAAGTCAAAAACTGCCCTGGAAACAAACCCCTCCTTTTGTTCTCTGAAGACTAGAAGTCTTTTTATATTTAAATGAAAATCTGTCAAACTAATTATGTGAATATGTAATGGTCTCATTTTGTACTCATTAGAGAACATGGCAATGGCCATAAATTCCTCTGACGGAGCGTGTATGTGTGAACATGAATGTCTGGTAACGTCTCATAACCTTCAGGCTGGACCACGGCTTTTGTCTCCGGGTTAGACCTCTCGAGACAAACAAAAGCCCCAGTATTGCTTAAATTAGATGCAAAGTGCTGTGTTACAGCAATATGATAAGCATGATTCTTGTGCACACAAGCAGCCCAGGGGAGCGCAGGGACCGTTCCCACCGTGACAGAGACGTGGCCCCCGTGTCGGTCGGTGACGGTGGCCATTGTCCCGGGCCATGTACAATTTTCTGCTTCAGGATAAATAGGCAGTACAGCTGTTGCTGTGGGTTGCACTGAATGTCCCGTCAGGAGAACATCAATGGGATGTGGCATTCCTGGCATTTTTTTGGTGCTTTTGATATCCATAGATAAAGAGAAGAAATAAATACGGACAAGCAGCACCGAAATAAATGTTATGTATTATATCCCATTTATAATTCACATTCTTCTTTCACTCATTTCTGTTTATCTTCACATACTGATGACAGATAACTTCTGAAATAAAACTGGGTTGGCATTGAAACGGATCTCAGTCTGAATTTAACAGATGAAAGGAAATAGTTGACACCAAAAACCATCCAATGCAACATGTTGGAGCTGAGGCAGAAAATATTGAAGAACATTGACGATTCTGGAGATGCGTTGCAGTGTAGGAACAGCAACAACGGCAGCAACATTTTATTGCTGGGGAGAAGTGGGCTCCTGGGCAGGATCAGGCAGAAGACACGGCCTTGTCTCAGCAGACTCAAGCCTGCATTCCTGGTTTTGTTTTGAAATGTTATTCTGAATGGTACAAAGAACAAAACGTGATTAACACTGAAGAGAGAGAGAATGAGACTGAACCTTAACAGCCCTTGGTCATCTACAGCCTTCCTTTGCTGATCCCATTGTCCAAAACCAAAACCATCCAACTCGGCTTTTTTCCCTTCCAGCTGGGGGATTGTGGGAGCATCCATGCCCGGCTCAAGGATCTTATTCTACAGTAGAACAGCTTGCAAGTAGAGAGCACAGCAAAGACACAACCTGACCCTCAGGCACAGTTAAATGGAGCCAGAGTTTGCGACTGCCCGGTGCAGCTCAGAGCATCCCTCCACAGCTGCCTCTTGCTCTTTGCTTTTCCCAGCCAAAAGCCCAACTGCCTTGTGCCTGTAGTTCAGGCTGGCAGCACACAGTCCCCTGTCCCCAGCAGCTGTGCAAGAGTTCCTGGGGAGAGAGAAGAGGCTAAAGAGGAAGGGAGCACTGCAGAACCTGTAAGAATAGCCGTACTGGCTCAGTGAAGAACTAAATGTGACTAGAGATGCCAAGTGCTTGATTTTAATTGCTGTTTTCCCCTCCCCACTCCCCATGGTTTTTTGGGGGTCATTTACTGGGAAGGATGGCTGCAAAGAGCATGGCTATGACTGAGTAAGCTCCTGATTAAAGCCCAAATCTCTGGTTGCAGCAGCACTGCCGTTTTCCCTGAATGAGATCAAAAGTAAGAGATAAAACATATGAGGAGGTGAAAGGCTAATGGCTCCTGAAAATAGTTCGGTGGTGATAGGACTGAGATTATTTCTTCTAACAACATTTCTCTCATTAAAAGCAGGTAGGTATCAGATTTTAATGACTTGTTTTTTCCCATCTGGGTAGGGCCAGAAAGACTTGACTCCCCTGTTCTCCACGGCTGTCTTTCAGAAGAAATGCTTTACCTGCCTTCTTATCACTGTTAAATGATACCCGTGCTTGAAAGCAGGATTTCTATCCTTCCCCACAACCTTGGGCAAATATACCTGGTTCTCAGAGAGCTGACAGGAAGGCAAATCCCCTACTGCAAACTGACAGCTGTCAAGTGATAATAAATACCTGTGTATAGGGAGAGTTTTATCCCTCCTCCCTGTACATATCAGCTTTCACTGAAATTATACCCTGCTCCCTGTGATCGAGCCACTGTAGCTGTGTGCCCAGCTTCAAACACAGCCCTGAGCACTGCGAGGGGAAACTACTGAGTTTCCTCCCCTCTCCTCTTCATGACATCTCCTTGCAAAGGGCAGGAAGCTTCCAGTTCCGTGATTCCCCCTTGTCCATAGGGGCTTCTCTGCAAATTTTGGTATTTGTTGCATGCTGTTAGGCATAGAAATGAAATGCTAAAAGAATACTAAAGAAACCAATATACTGTTTGGGAGAGTTAAATGCCCCGAACTTCTGAATGTCTCACGTCAAACCTTTTGAATCACTCATGTAAATTTGCAACTTACAAGTCCTCATCTTAAAGGAATTAAAACACTTAAAACAATCCACTTTGCTGAGTCACAGCGAGAGGTTGAGCAATGTGCAGGAACAAGGCCTCAGCTGCTTGACAGCAGGAAAAAAAGATTAAGGTATGGGGAGAAAAGAAATCTGCATTTCAGAAGGGAATTTCCAGAGGAAAGGAAGGAGTGAAACCATTCAGACAGACTGACAGTCTGTTCCTGCCCCTGCTGACAGAATAAAGGCTCTTTCAGCACTAACCCTTCCCCATGGCACGCCACCTCACTGGTGAACAGGAAACAGAGTTCTTATGTGGCAAAATCTTCTCTGGAACACAAGCTGGCATCTCTGAGTACCACCAGTGATGCTGAGCTACCTGTAACCTCAGAGAACCCGGTCCCACCTCTTCATGATGCAGCAAAACCCCTCAACCATGACAGAAGAGCTCCGGGGCCAGAAGAAAATGATGGGCACAACAAATCAGTCCACTGGGATTATTTACATCAGCTATAACCTTAATATTTGTAATAACAAGGCAGAAGTGATCTCTGTTTCATTGAGGACAATGAAGTGGTTGTGCATCCACTAGAGACTTAACTGACCACGTGGCAAACACAGGTTCACACTCGATTTGAATAGAACAAGATTTCGGCAATTAACAATAAATCACACACATGGGCTCATTTCCCAGTGCAGAAAGGAAAACACCTCCCCAAACCAAACACAAGCTGAGCTCTCCAAAGCCCTTTCCCCTTCAGCAGGCATCACTCCGGAGCAGGAATCCCAGCCCCGTTCCCGCTTATTCATGGCTATGCGCATGCAGGAGCGGGGAAGAGGCTCGGGAAGAATTTCTTTACCAAAAAAAAAAGCAGCAGCCCCATTCCTGAGCCGCTGTTGCTATGGGCCCGCGGGGCTCACAACAGATGGCAGGAGAGCCATCCCTGCGCCCGGCTCTGAAGCTGTCCACTCAAGCATGCCATTCGCATTCCCCGCATTCCGGCGGGACGCGGCCGCGGCGCAGGGCGGCCGGTCCCCGGGACACCGCGCCGCCCTCTCCGCTCCCCGAGGTGCCCGCGCCGCGCCGCGGGGCCGGCATGGGAGGAGCAGCGGGACCACAAACCCTGTCGGGATACGGGATTGCGCTGCTTGGAGAGTTTCACTGACTGGGACAATGTGGTTTGCTGACCGGAGGTTCGGTCCTGGACATTGTCTGTTCCTGTGCCCTTATCTGGTTGGGAGTGAGAAAACAGCACTGAAGGGCCTGATCCAGACCCTGATCCAGGGACTGGCATCTTCCTGCTCCCTTAATGGGGGGGGCAGCAGCCTTCAGGATAAGGGCTTTAGGTGGGGAAGGCTGGACCGAGGCAGAGAGATCCTCTTTGCTGCAAAGACATCATTGCATCCTAACTACTTGAGGGGAACACAGTTCAGAGCCAAGGCCACGGCCAGGAAGGATTCACTGTCCAACAGGTGCTAGAAACAGCTGGGAGACGCGAGAGAAAGTGAACAGACAGAAACCGACGTAAAGATGGCAGAAGTTAGAGAAGTGGCATGTGGGGAAAGCATGATTCAAGAAGCAGAGGTGTCCAAGGGTATAGAAAAGGGATACCAAATGCAGCAGTCAAAGCCTTCAGATACAGGATTCTGCCTTGCTGCTCCATCTAGGCTGGAGTAGGGCAAGATGACCTGCAAGAGCCCCCAAAGTACGCAAAACCTGTTGAGGGTTGAACTCGCCATTCCCGGGGAGTTCACGGTCCCAGACTTCCTCTTTTGTGCCCTGCAAATCCCGCCTGGGAACCAAGGCGTGCCTCTGACTCCTAGCACAGCTCTCCCGGCTCGCAGGGCACAGCCAGGCTAAGGAAAAGGCACCCTCGCTCCCGTGTGACACTTGATGGCAGCGTTCTGGTCTCCTACACCCAAACAACGGCCGGGCTGGCTCTGCGGTGAGCAATTTGAATGCGATTTGCCCGTCGCTCGCTGATCACACAGAACGGGGCTCTTTGGGGCTCATTTGCATTTGGCTGCCGGAGTCACCGGGTTTTCCTTTTCCTGGGGGTGTTACAGCAAGGATGCTGGAGACAAAGGGGCAGATGCCGTGGGCTGGCCGTGTGCAGCTGGCCATCGCATTGTGCCGAGCTGCAGGGCTGCTCCGAGGCAGCCTGGGAAATGCGCTCCCTGCTCCCAGGCAGGCTCAGCCCAAAGCCAGCGCCGCTCTCCTTCAGGGATGGGACTCGCCTGACCCTCCTCAATGCCGTCCTGCCAGAGCACCGGGGGATAATGTCATTTCACAGTTTCTTTTCTTTCCAGTGTAGACACGGAGCAAGCCTTCAGTTGGAGGAAAGAATCTGACTTCTGCTAAAAGTCGTTCGGGTGGCTGCATGTGCAGTCTTTTCTGTGCAGGCATGCAGGAAATTCTCCCTCCCTCTCTCACACACAATGGTTTAGATTTGGTATTTACGAGCTTAAGTTGGAAATAAAGGAGGAATGAAGTTTCCAGGTGGCTCTTTCTTTCTTTAATCTTTGCTATGTTTCTCCCTCCCTGTCTTTTCTATCAGTCTTTAATCAAATTCCTGCTGTTACTTTTATTGAACAAAGGAGATGCTGGCACAGACCTGAAGTGCCTCTGTACATGGGCTGCCCTCTAAAAGCCAAGTTGCTACGATTTATTACTAAATGGTCCCTGCAGGCTGTAATTTATGAAAGGCAGAAAGAAACGTCCAGGCTTTGGCAACTGAGGTAAATGCTAATATCTGGTAATTCTTCAGCCACTTGGGTTTCTATGAGGTATTGCCTTTAGCCCTTTGAAGCTTTGAAGGCATCCAAAAGACTTCTCTTTAACACAATATAGCACACCAGAGAAAACAGTAGCATCAGCCCGAGATGGATTTTTTCAATTTGCTTGAAGGGGGTGACCACCAAATCTTTTTAATTCAGGCATCTCTTCAAATTTCAGATGGGAGGTTCTTCTCATTGCTGCAGCCTGGGAACATGCTCACCCCTGTAGGCATCAGGCCAGGCAGCGGGATCTGTGCTGTGAAACTCTTCCTTCATGCTCGGGATCCTTGTCAGCTCCACTGCCTCAGGAATGTTTAGGGATACTCCCATGCCCACTAGTTTTGCCCCAGTATTCCACTAGCACCACTACAACCTGCACTGCCAACTTTCCCTAAGCACACTGCATCACCACAGTTTAGATGAAATACCAGTTACGATTTCCCTTGGAGTGCACAGCTAAAGCTTTGGCCCATACTCAAAGACAAAACAACTCCACACAAACTTCAAACTAAAAATATCCTAATAGCAATGAAGCAGCTAATGAGTTTAAAGATCAGTTAATGGGTTTACTAAAGGAGTTCATGTGTCAGAAAATACTCAAAATCAAATCCAAGTTCAATGAACTTAGTTCTGTGATTCATGACCAATCTAGAAGGGTGGATAGGTGTGTGTACAATATACAACAGGTCTCCAGAGAATGTAAATTTGTGCAGGGCCACCTGGAGCTACAGTGATTGCCAGCACTGGAGCTGTACTAATTGCCATCTCTCATGACCCAGCCTCTTTCACATTGTCTCTCTGCTCCCTGCGATGCTGCCATATTGATGAAACAGGAGCATATCCCAAATTGTGGGGCTGGTCCATCTCTGTCCAACAGTGACGCAAAGCGTGCGCCTGGTTTGCCACCCACTTTAAACCACTCTCAACTCATAAAAGGTGAAGGCCAAGAAGAGTGCCATGAACTTGAGCATGGATTCTTCCAGACTATAAAACTGCAAACTGCACCCTACAAATCGTGGTGTGGACCTGAGTCAGAACCCTGCTCGCGAAGACTCGGTGTCCCAAGTGCACGGCATTGATATTACCCTTGGACACCGAGGGTGGGGATGCTAACAAGCTGCACAGCTCTGGAGGCTCTCCCAAGTTCACCTCTCCTGTGAGCTCCGGGCACTTTTCTAGCCTGAAGTCTGAAAGCTTTGCTTAGATCGCCCAACAGCCTCCCAAGTGACGGACCCTGAGCGCCGGCTCAGCACCCGGCTCCCCGTTTGCTGCGAGCTCGCTTAAAACAGCTCCCCCGCACCGCACGAACACTCTGAACTTTACGATGCTCCCGAGGTTTCGGACAGAGAGAGCCCCTAAGACTCCCGCCCTCCGTCGTCCCCAGCCCCGCGGCGCGGCGCAGAAGCCGCGCCCGGCCGGCTGAGCCGTGGCCGCGCAGAGGCCGCTTACCTTCGGAGGCCCCGGCGGCAGGCTCGGGGATCGCCATCGTGCCCCAGGGGAGCGCGGGGCCGGCGGCGGGGCAGGGCAGCGGCGGGGCAGGGCAGCGGCGGGGCAGGGCAGCGGCGGCCCGGAGCGCGGAGCCGCGATAACGAGCCGGGACACAGGTGCTGTGCGCGCAGGCACCTCGGCGCTAATCCCGCAGGGAAAAGCAGGAGGTTCGCTCGGCACAGGCGGCTCGGATTACCGCCCTCCTACCCAGCAGTCGTCAGCAGGCCTGACAGACGGGAGCAGAGACCGTGAGGAAAGGGGGAATGTGCTGAGTGAAAGTGCCAGTCAGCTCTGCCCCGGCTCCCCGCAGCTTTGGGCTTGGCCCCTCTTGTAATTAACACTGGGCTTTGCGGGGAGAGAGGAGCGGACAAACTATATCCAAGAAAAAAGTGTTTTCAGCCGATCCAGGAACGACCTATTGTTTCTCTCAAAGTTCACCCCTCAAACTGCAATTGAAAAATGTAATTGGGATAAGGGTGGGGGATAAAAAGGCTGGAGGAGAGGTGTAGCGGGGATGTTGGTCCTCGTTGCTCGCTGGCCCCTAAGCTGGGGCTCAGCAATCGACTGCAGGGCTGAAAAAGATGCCACAGGAGAAGGCTCTGGACACTGGATGAAGTCCATGGAAATAGTCCCAGAAAAGCACATGGCCCTCAACCCACTGGACCTATCCTGCTACTGAGGGAGTCAGCCTAATGCAGCCAGGGAGGTTCAGGTGCTCTGTACCCAGCCAGGCTGCCTTAACATCCAAGAGAAAGCTGAAAACAGGCATTAAATATACATTGAATATATTAAATTAACATGCTTTTCCTACCAGGAGCAAAACGGTTCATTTCAGGCCAAACAGAACACACAATTGCATTTCCATTTAACCCTAAATAGTCCTCTTTTCCAGCCCGGCTGTAGAATCAAAACATTCACAATCTCACCCATACTTTTCACCACATTTTCTCTACTCCAATGTCCCCTTGACTTCAAGTGAAGGGAATAAATACATCATCCTCTTGCACAGGGTTACCTTCTCGAATGCCTTCACTCACCCCCTGACATTTCACCTGACAATAGTAATCATTTTTAAAAGCCTGGTAAACACAAAAGCTGGTAACTTGTGTTTAAGTGGTAACTCTGAGCTAACAGTCTCTTTTCAGCCTCTGAAACATGTATTTTTTAACCACTATTTCTGATTTTCATTTCCTTACGCATTCTCAATAGGAAAAAAAAAACTTCTGGTTTATTATGCAGGTATAACCTACCTAAAAATGTTTTATATACATGCACTGAAGATCAGCCCTGCCTCCCTTCTAATGCCAAAATGAGGCAGGAAGCTGAAGAAAGGGGGATTAGGAAAAGAAAAGTTCTATATTCTTTGTCCATCTGTGTTTGCGTGAGTTATTCAGGCTGCTCCGCGCTATACACAGGAAGAGTTGTGCATATAAAAGACCATTTGATACTGTCTGTGCTGTGTCTGCTCTTCACTGTTCTTTTGCCTGAGATATTCCATGTATCCAGCCCTAAGGGAGAAACAATACCAAGGGATTTGGATGACCTGTACAAGCCCATTCATAAAAAACGTAAAGGAGTTACAGTAATCGCTACACCCTAACATCTGTTTCGCTGAAGTAAATCCAGGCAAACACAATTTATATCAGTGGGATTACATCAGTGTTCATTAACCTCTCCTGACCCCACCTCCTTTTCAGAGGAAACCTTGGACCAAGCAGGAAAAGCAAGGGAAAGATTCTGTGAAATGATTTTATATTAGTAGCTGAGCAACTAAATATTTAACCTGGCTGTGGCTGTGTACACATGTACATCTGTCCACGCCAATGCCACCCAACCAAAAAACCCTTACAAAAATATATTTATAGTCAGCTCCCATGCAACTGCAGCTCCTTTACAGCACAGGGATGATGAAATGCAGCTATTCTCAGCTTCACCTGCAGCTGCCCAGTGAGGGTGTCGCCCTGCACCCCTCTGCACTCAGACAGGTGACCAGAACCCCTGTCCAGTCCAAGTATTTGCCCTGTGGACTAAAGGTCACCCCCACGCCATCCCAGATAGTGAACGATGCACGCAGTGCTGGGAGAACACATGCTTGTTTGTCTGAGTTTTCATACTATTGTGATCTGATCCAGCTCCAACCTAATCCCTGGGAAATTCCAAATAAAGGAGAATCACGCTGGAAATGTACTTGGTAGGCCACTGGCAGAGATTTCCCAGCTTTTCCAGAGTCACTTGCTGACAAATCCAGCCCCAGGCTGATTATTGCCTCAAGAAGGCAAACTAATCCACAGGCCCTGGGTGAGAGGAGCAGCTAATTGGAATGGCAGTGGCTGGAAATTCCTGGGTTCCTAATGCAGCTCTAGCTGAGGGGTCAGTCTGTAACATCCTGGAGACCATAACACATCATCGTGGCTGGCATTTATTTCTTTCCAAGGCATGTGCCCACTGTTCCTATCAGTGGCCTAAAAGCTTTTATTAAAAAATAGCATCTAGATCTCCCTTACATTTACTAAAACCCTATCATTCCTGAGCTGTAGCTAATTAAGTCCTAGACAGTAAGGATTTGCCAGTGATTTAAAAATTAAATTCTGTTCACCTCTCAGCTGCCTGTCCCTTCCTAATGAGACAGGAACTGCAAACATTTCAATGAATGCACGGGAAACTCTTCTATGAAAATACTGATGCATGAGATATTAAAGACTGACCAGTTTGATCCAAGACACAAGGAAATGTTAAGGCCTCTCCTTACCCGGGCACAGGGTGTACAGGCCTTGGAAATGCCATCCAAACAGTGGCTCAGGCCCCTGGTGGGCTTTGGCCCGTCACACCCATTGGCATTACATGAGGAGCTGCAGTGCCCAAGCAAAGGCTCCTTTTTTCAGTGATAAAAGGATGCACTTTGAAAGAGCTGAGACACAAGGAGACATGAGCAGGGGCACGCCGGAAAGCCGAGGAGCAGTTCACAACAAACAGAAACCAGCGCAAGATGCAGACCACCCTGCCAGCCCTCGAATGCCAGCTTTGGCCTCTAAGCTGTCAGTCTTAAACATTCCATGGGCGTGAAGCCTTCCTTTCTGCCGTTCCCCCAGCCATCAGCACCGAACAAACCCCAGCCACACCGCGGAGCAGCTCTTTGGGAAGGCGCTGCTGCGGAGCGGGGCGTGGGCCAGCGCCAATTCTAATTCATTTCATTCACAAAACTTGGATTTATTCGATGCAATTTTTTGGCACGCTGTCAAATACGGCGCAAAATTACATTAGTGTCATAAGAGGAAAGGATTAGTGGACGGACTGCTTTGAAGAATTGTGTTGGCACTTGTCTTTTTGTAAAATGCCAGCAGCTTCCCCTCTCTCCGGGAATAGCCCATTTTCTCCTGGTCAATGAGGGAAATCACTGCTCAGTGAGGGTCTAAGCCAAAGCCTTTTGGAGTCTGTGGGAATCTTTCCACCGATTTCCATGGGCCTGAATCAGCTTTGAGCCACAGATGTCAGCTGTGCTGACATCTTCCTCCCGCCCTTCGGCACCTCCATAGGGTCATTTATCAGGTGGAGCAAAGACTTTTTCTTAAAGCCTCAGTTATAGTAATTTGCTGCCAAACCAAGAACAGCTCCATAGCTATGGCGTGAGTGCAAGTATTCAGGATGTCTGGGTTTAATTCCTGATCTTGCCACTGAGGTGTTTAAAGGAGTTGATTAGAACCAGATCTGTCTGAAAATGCAGCCCTGGCCGTGGGAGGCCCACGCAGCCCAGCACCTTCTCGCTCCCAGCATCTGCCCCAGGTCTCATCGCTCAGGCAAGGAGCCCAGGGCCAGGGAACTACCAAGAGAATTACCCAAATATCCCAAGGGATGCAGGGAATCTGTAGGGAAGTGTGAAAACAAACATGCAGATTAAGGTCATAGCCAAGGATAAGCTTAATCCTTCCTTTTTGTACAGTTTTTTAGCGCAACAGGAAAAGGAGGATGTTTTCTATCCCCGCTCCTCCTTTATTTGACTTCTATTTTTAGTCTGAGGTTCTTTGAGAAGGAAAAGAATTGCAGGCACTGCTAAGCCTGAGGCAGACACAAACCACTACCGCTGAAAACAGAAAATCAACCACACTGAATACCGATCTTCACTACAATATTGTGTACACCACAAAAATAATACTCGAACGGGCTTCTTGCAGTCGCTGGTGTCAGAATGACTGGATGTATGCTAAGAGGACACATGTGCATCCTGGGGCAAGCAGTTTTGCTGTAAATCACAGCTAGTTTGAGATTCATGCTTTGTCCAGTCTCACTGGCTCTGCAAACACAAGTGTCACCATCACATCCCAATCTGTGCTGGCCTGAGCCCTGAAAACAACACCCTGGGAAGAGATCCGCAGCGCCCTTGCACATTGGTATGAGCAGAGCAAGGGCCTAAAACCCTCTTAATTCTCCGCAGAACGTTTTTCATTGCTGTTCCACCGGCAAATATTAATAGAGCTTTGCATTAATTAACCCAGCCTGAGGCTGGACCCCTCTGCAGGGCACTGTCCCCTCAACAAGAAGGACCGCACGTGCTGTGCCCTCTGCCCGCCCTGCACCCGCGGTGCTGAGGAGCGGCCTGTGGGAGGCTTGGCTCGGGCCGTGTTTGTGCTGGAAAGGGTGTGTGGGACTTGTCCCCTGCGGCCGTGGGTCCACTTGGTGGCACGGCTCCGTGTGCCACCACGCCTGGCTGCCCTAATTGCTGCTGTTAGGGACACGCTGCATGTCCGGCCATGTAAACAGTGTGATGCTCCCGCAGCCATTCCTGCCCGCTGACCTGTGCCAAAGCCTATTTTTGGCAACTGCTCCGGGCCACTGCAGGGGCTGTAAAGCACACAAGGCCCTGCCCATGGTTTGAGCCTTATCTTCAGCTGATGAAGGCATGCGCAACACGATTAGATCAGACTGATAGCACCGAAAAGGGTCTTCTTGTAATTGCATCCAACTCTCCATGGATACTGCAGTTGGAGAGGAAGCAACAGAAAAAAGAAACAACAGGTTGGAAATAAGAATGTATTTCACAACAAACCAGCAAACTCTTACTTCTTTTGTAGCTGTAGCTTTCACATGGCTTTTTCTCCACCTGGTTAAAGATCAACTGAGTATCAAAACCTGTGTAAGGCAGTCTGTTGAGGACAGTAGGCCAGCCTCCTGCTACAAAATCCAACAAACTGGTCTCTCCAGTTTCCCATTGTGATTCACACTGCTCCAAATGGGCAAACCCTGAGCAAAGGGACCTCCCCAGCATCAGCCCGTGAATTCCTCAGGCCTGATGAAACTGGTTGTTCTCATACCCACGGTGAGAGACATTTGTCGCCAGCAGTGATTGAGGCACACTGAGTCACTCCCTGGGCTGCAGAGCAGCTCCTGCTCCAGCTGCTTCTGGCCTCATACGATGGAGGGTGAGCGTCAGCAAGGTCCCTCAGAGCACACCAGCTGCAGGCCTGAGGTGTACAGGAATGAGCAAACACACATATCTGAGTCCATTGTCCTGGAAATGAACGGGCAAAACCAGTGGGGAATGGGCAGAGAGGCAGGACCTGGCTTTGGGAGCAGCCTTTGAAACAAGGGAGGTGTGAGCAGCTGTGCTAAAGAAGCAGAGAAAATGGAACATTTGAAAACTGTCACTGAGGGCTTCTGAGCTGGGGACAAGACAAACAAAATGCAGCTAGACAGCATCCATGAAAACTGTTCAACATTTATCTCCCAAACAAGGATCTTTGGGAACAGGCACAGGATTTACTTAACACTGGGGCTCAATAGGGCATTCTCTGCCTCTGCCCTACTATAAGTCTGTGGGCAAGGAAGCAGAAAGTGCAGAATTCACAGCTTCACGTCTCTCCTCCTGCAAGTTCCTCCCTGGGGACAGCAGGACACTCGCACAGGAGTGAGAGGCACACCGTGGGCCTCATGTACTAAATACTCTGGTGCTGGTCATGTGAGATAGATAATTTTTCTTATTGTTATTTATTGTAGCCTTTTCTCTTGCCCTGAATTTTCCCTGATTTTGCCTTCACATTCCCTTCTTTGAAACTGTTCCCACCTTGTCCCTCCATTCCACTGATCAATCAAACCTGAGTTGATGAAGACTGATGAAGACACATCAGTTGTGACATTCCAAGGGAAGTACCACATCATTGCATCAGCCAGTCTGCAGACCTGCAAGGTGTTGTAACATCTCCTTTTGCTTAGTAACACACGGAGAGGCTCACCCTTGAAGTACTAAAAGCTTACCTTTGTCCTGAAATAAAAATGAAGATTAAATAGCAATCTGAGTATGCTGTGTGGGCTATGGCACAATACACCTGATTTAAAAAATGTGTGCTTTCTGTCTGGTGTGATGATAAGTGTCACCTCCACACCGTTACAGAGAACTTCTCAGGTTTTCATTTGAAAAACAAACAGCTAAACCCTCAAAAACATGCTGACCTGGAATATGCTCTGCAGAGAGCCAGAACCACATACACCAAGCAGGCTTTGCTGTTGTTTGTATATGACTTTTAAGGAGTAAAGTCCATGTCTGTGGGAGTTTGTGTCACTCTGTAAGGAAGAGTTTCTGTGAGTTCTGAAAGCACTGATGAAAAATTCAGGTCACAAACAGTCAGGAAGGCTTCAAACTGCTGGTACTTGCAGCAAGCAACCCTAATCCATTTCATTTCAATCATTATGGCAAATTTACAAAAATCAGCACCATGAGCATTTCAAAAATACTTTCTTTTCAGATGATGTAGTACTGCAAATCTCCAACCAAACAAGCCCGACCCCAGGTGGGAAGCAGGTTAGAGCCGCCTTTACCTGGCTTAATGGCTAAACTCATTCTGTCTGGGGTCAAGGTAATCTGCACCCCGTTCCTCTTTTCTCACCATTCTTCTCTGGAATCCTTACCTTCTAGAACTGGAGACAAAATTTCTTCTTCTACCCTGCCCAGTGTGCTGAGTCTGGCCACTTCTGGTGATGGAGTGAATTCAGAGAAACTTGTGACCCACTGCCCAGGGAGCAGTCAGGACCTCACATTTCCTGATTTTTGCTGCTTTCATGCCAGCACTGCGGGGTCAGCTGGGACTGGGTCAAATTACCTGAAGGCTGGGCTCTTAGCTCTTAACTGCAATTTTCCAGTTCTAAATTAATGGATTATCACTGAGCTTTAAATGTGCACAAAGGATTCAAAGTACCTTGGCAAGGGGATGGTATGTGAATGTAATACCTCTAAAAGTTAATGTGCTTGATCCTTCTATTGGTGATGAATGAAGACATGAAAGACTCCCAACCCAATTTTTTTTTATGTTCACTATAGTAATTTGAACCAGAAAAACATCAAAACCCCTTGCATACTCTTTAAAGAGGGGAAAAAAAAGGTGGAAAGGTGTTTGGAATATTAAAAAAATGCAGAGAAACTATTGCATTGCAAAACAAACAGGTTCTGTTTCCACAATTTTGCTAAGGTAGTTTGAATTTAACATTTTGTTCACTCAGTACAGTTGGATTACAATCTACATGTCTTGAAGTAAAAACCAAATCCAAAAGGTATTTTTGGAAAACACTCAAATTGCAGCAAACTCCTTTTGCAAATCCTCTCCCAATGGGTGCACGAACCATGTAACAGTTCTGTATATGAATATTCAGAATTTGCTGTAAGGTTACCTAAAGATGTTTTAGTTAAACAACCAAATAGAGTCAGCAAAAGCACAAAGTACAGCCCAGAGAGCAGGAGGGTGTCTGAGGTGGTCATACCTGCCCAGCTCAGGCATCACCACTCAGATGTTACTCAGTTGTTGCAATTTAGGGACCCAAAATGATACCTTTTGTTTGACTAATGACAGCTCCCTGGCTGTGCTGATCTTTACCCGGATGCCTTTCTGCCTGAGTGTGGAGCTTGAGGACAGAGCACTCCATGAAGTGATACCAGCTATCACTTAACTGACACAGAAAGAAACTGGACGTGGCCACAGCAAAAGACACAGAGACAGCATTTCTATTAAGGTTTTTAAAAAACAAGCAACACAAATTCCAGACCCAAACATCTTTGATTCAAAATCCTCTAACACTCACCTGCAGAACACCCAACAGCTCCAAGTCTTGATGAAGCCAGTGGAAATCTTTCTGCTGCCACAGCAACAGTGACAACATGCAGCAAATGAGGCAAGAGCTATGTACAGAACTGTCACCCTTTGGCAGGGAGCCCCAGGCACACGGGGGGAAGATGGGACTGCCTGTACATCACTGAACAGGGACCCTGGAGTGTCATGTGGCAGGGGAGCAGCGCAAGAGAAATGGGTGTTTCACATGCTTGGACATACCAGTGACAAAGGAGCCCTAGAAATATGAGTGAAAGAACGAGCATTTGCCCTTGTGCTCAAAACAAGGCTTGTGCTCAGGTTAGGCCAAGCCACAGGCCTCCAGCTGGAGAAGTGAGGGGAACGGCTGGGTGGCCTGCGGGGCGGGAGGAAGGCAGGGAATGACTGTGGCTCTTGCCTACCTGCGGACGACAAGCTTCAGCTTCTTGTAGGAGCCCTTCACCAGGGAGATGGCCTCTCTCCTGGAGCTGCTCAGCTCCACCTCGTTGATGTTCACCACTTCATCACCAGCCTGCAGCTTGGAAGGCAGGGAATCTGCCTTCCCTCCCTCTTCGATCTGCGCAGGAGAGAAGGGAGAAAGTGAGACGTGCCTGACACGGCTTGGCTTTCACCTGCAGAGCTGAGTGTGTGTTTCTGTTCAAAGAATTGATCTACCAGCCCCAAACCCTGCTCTTGGATTAAAAAAACCCTTTGCCAGGCAGCTCACTCAAAGGTCTGTGCTTGCCACCCCTACATTTCATACAGAAGGGAGCTTGGAATCAGCAGCCAGATGAGTTCTGCCAAGAAGCACTGTTGACAATAAGCCTGAAAAGTCTTTGGTATTTGGCAGCAGTGAACTCCAGCAAAACAGCCATGGAACGCCTCTTGATAAGAGCGCCCAGGCACCAGCCCAAGGGCAAAGCCAGGATTAGAAGAGCTTGGATGTGATTTTTTTTTGTTCAAGCTCCCCTTTGGAATCCAAATGCCTCATGAACAGCTTCTTTCTTACTGGCCAGCAGCGAAGCAGGAGCACTCAGGTGTAGGTAGTTAATGAAGTGCAGCATCTCTGTAGGGTTTTTCAGCTAGGGATATAAAGAAAGTAGAGAATTATTTGAATTTTATGAGAAAGTGAGCAATCTGCTCCAGGCTATGGAGTGGCAAGGCTAGAAGCAGAGTCCTAGGGCACTTCCCTCTGCTTTGTACAGCCCATCATGTACAGGCGTAGTTACTCCCCATCCGTGTGCCAGCAGAAATACACCAAGCCTGGAAAGAAGTCAGTGACTAGGCAGAGGACAAGGAAATCTGGCCCAGGATCTTGGAATTGCAGCCTTGTGCACTGCCGCACTCTGTCTGCAAAGGCATACGCTGGCATAGCAGAGGGCCAGGTTAGGCACTGCACATCCTGAGTTCCAGGGGACTCGGGAGTGCCACCAGCTCCAAGGGCAGCTGATAATTACTTTGACTGCAAAACCTGCTGCCACAATATCTGCTTTTCAAAGCACCCTGCAGTCCCTGCTCAACAGAGGCTGTGACCTGTGTTAGCAGATGCCACAGGACCCACACTCCTGTGCAACATCTCCTGGAAGCACTTCCTTCAGGCACTCACTTCCCCAGACGTTCCACGGTGACAAGGAGATGTGGCTGGGTTGGGTTCTGCCTCAGATCCAGGCAGGAAGGGCAGCTATGTGCAGGGGTGAGATTTTCAGAGCCGTGGAATTGCAGGCATACTTCTGGAAGTCGCTTTTATTTCAAGTCAGGCCAAGCAGTGTGTAATTAAGCCATGCCCCAGACATGTAACTCAGCACATGCAGACACGTCGCCCAGGTTTTTACCAGGGCATTAGTTTCGGTGTTGAATGGTGATTTCTCACAGGCAAAGCTGGTCTGTTCCTCCTAACCAAGGAATTCCAGCCCAGGTACCTTCTAAAATGTAACATCTGTCTTCCCCAAACATCAGCCAATAAAGTCTCCAAACCCCCCACAAAGGGAGGTAAAAATCATTGTCATTCATTTTACCAGGAAGTCATTCTACTGATGAATGAGTTTTTTCTTTTCTTCTTAAGAATGGATGAAACCACAGGAATGAGCCTTCCCATAAAGAGCCTTGTATCACAATTACCAGGAAGGGTGCGAGACGAAACATTAGCCCTTGCTGCCAGTATAAATAAATAACAAACGAAAAATGCAGTATTGCTGCAGTTTATTGCTGCTGTAAAGCACAACAGGTGAGTATCATTTCAATGAAATACAATAGTGGGGTACTAGGGGTGAGGTTACCTTGTGATATAGCCAACAGAAGGGATTTAATGTTTGTTTTTGCTTTATGTTACAGCACGTATACTGGAGAAAAGCCCTGCTTGGAAAAATATGTTCTGTAACAAATACCAGCTACTTTAAAGGCTGTGATACTCATCAGAAGCATTTCTATTCATTTGTGCCGGGATGAACCCTAACCTTAAAAAAAGCAACAGAATCGTGATCTGTGCTTTATCATCTCACAATTCCAATTGCAATTATGTATTTGAGGTCTTTCACTTCACAGGAACACTCTTTTAAGGTTCTCTTTGCAACTACATGGCCAGACCTTCCTTTTTCTCCTTTTGCAGTGAAAATGGACGTTCAGATTCTTCCATATTCACCTTTAAAAAGAATGTGAAATCCAACACTTTCAGGGAAGACGAAACCCTGCAATACTTCTGATAATGCTGATAACGTTATTAACTGCTCTGAAAGAAATCTTTCTTCAAATCCTGATGCCTTCCAGCTTATCCCTACACCGAGGGCTCTTAAACTGCAGCCTGCAAGGCCAAGCAGCCAGGCACAGTACCAGAATAAATGATGCCTTTAAGGAAAGTCTGTTAGCACGAGTAGAGTCATCTGCAAGTTACTGCAGAGGCTGAAAGTGAATTTTTTTGCTCCTGTGTACTTAAACTGTTCATGAGCAAGACCTAAAACCAGACCCACGTTCTGCCTTTGGAAGCTTTTGATGGCAGCATCAAACCTGTATTACTTACGGGCTTAGAGAGAGTATAAATGGAGATGTGGGCTTACATTTTATTGTTGACACAGGTCTATTACTAATCTGTTTGCATTCTCATCTCTCATCTCCCCAGCTGGGGTTACCTGGATACAAATTCCTGAAAGTTCCTGGAAGAAAACATTCCCAACAGGCCTGTGACCTAGTACTACTGCTCAGAGAAGCAAAAAAGGCAAAAAGACTCCTAAGGTTCCATCAAAGGTCCAGAAACAAGGCCTTGTCTCCCAAAGCAAAGCTCAGATGCTCCATGTCCATTCTTCATCTTTGCATGCCTCTGAAAATATTTGTGTTTAAGGAGTGGTGATATTTCATGGCAAGGATTGAGTGATTCAAACAAAGCAAGCTGCACTGTAAACACAAAGCTCTATCACAGTGTAACATTAATTACCAACAAAGCAAACAAACCTGAACATGCAGGTAACCTGGTTAAATGAGCTGCACGAGGGTGCCCAGAGCCCAGGACGGGATGTGCTGGAGGCACGGAGCTGGGGGGGGGCAGATGTGTGTGCACACCATGCAGGCCACAGCAGCCAAGTAACACCAGGTGGGGACCGCTTCTGCCTGTGGCTCCCGGCGCTGACCAGCCTGACTCCCCCTGTGCACCAGATCCCGAGTGGAATGGGAAGGCGAGTTTTCCACTGTTCCCTGAATCCCCAGTGGATCTCAGCGCTGTCACTCAGCCAGGGCACAGCCAGCATTGCAGTCTGTTCTCAGTGTGCAAGTGGAGCAGCCACAGCATTGCCAAAATCACCCTCAGTAATCACTTGTGGTGAAAACGTGATGGCCATAAGCTACAGGACCTAGTGCAAGGGGCCAATCAACAGCCAGCAAGACCTCTTATGGTTTAAGCTGAGAAAAACAAGGTGAAATGCAGCCAGCACACCTTGTGGGTGTAATGATTGTCACTCATCCATCAGGAGCAGGAGGAGCCAGCGGGAGCCAGCCAGGGACTGAAGTTTTTTTCCTTTTGGCTGAATTAGGCCAACTGCTCTGCCAAGTCAAGTTATGAGAGGCGACTCTGGCAAGTATGGGGTGGAGGAATACCCGAAAATCAGTCCGGCTCTGAACCTCTGCGGCTGGATTCAATGGCTGGTGCTTACTGGAGTTGATGTGAATAGAGCCCAGGCAGTGCCAGGAGGGGAGAACAGCCCCTTCTCCATGAAATCAACAGGAGCATCTGTACAGTGAAACATGTCAATAGCATAAAGACTCTTGTTTTCCATGCCTCAGTTTCCCACGTGGGAACGGACACAATTGCTCTACCTTGCTCTGTCCTGTCTAATTAATGTGCGAGTGCTCTGTGGGTGGTGATGATGCAGATCCTGGCTCTCATTCCAGATGTCTCTGCAAATCCCTAGCTCCCAGGCCCTGGCCCTGGGGAGAGTCCATGCCAATCAGAAACAAGCAACAAAGTATCCCTTTCCAGAGGATGTTCCAGACAGGATGGTTGCTACTTCTTGTGAAATCCCATCAAACTTCCATGATTCCAGCACGTCCCACACCTCTTTCTCCTGTTTACCACAAACCCATCTAGCCAATTCTGTCAGGCTCTTTTGGAAGGAGAGGACAAGGCCTGGCCAAGCTGGCCTCTCCTAAAATGCACCCACTTCAAAAGGCTTCCACAGTCTCCTCGGGCTGACGCAAACTCCAGTCCTGCCGTCGTCTTTTCTGCAGTAAAGCCTTCCATGCCCACTGCCCTTTGCTCAAAATCCCAAAGGCCACCCCTGGTCCTGCTTTGCATGAACATTCCAGACCATTTTCTTGCATTAGAGGAGGCTTCTTGTCACTCAATAGATCCTGCAGGAGACTTCAAACCCATGTGTTCCCCCTTTTTTTGGCTTACTGTAAAAGCAAGAAGTTGCTTAAGCAGATCACCAAGGATACATAAGACTTACTACTGCTGTCTTTTGTTTGGCTCACTATGGTTACTGTAGGTTCAGAGAACACTGGCTAACTGAGAGCCTTTCTTGGTTATTTTAAAGAAGTTTTCTTCATTTATCCCTCTCTTCCCTTTCTTCTAGGAGCTTTTGTAAAAACAAATTCTCTGCAGCTCTTAGGATGGATTATTCCATCTTTGTGTCTTTTCTATGATGAATGGTACGTGTGATTCTGAAGCTGCAAACTTACTTGCTTGAGTTTCTCAACAAAAAAAGAAGATCAATCCAGCAGAGATGTGTGCACACTGTATGCAACCGCACAGGTGAGAGCAGAGCCATGCAGCAGGGCAGGACAGTTCCTGGAGGACACCTGGACATGCCCTGGAAAAAACAGCAAGCCAGCATAGCAAGGTGTTTACAGAAGCAGCAAACTACTGCCCTTTTTGTGTCAGGTATTATAATGATGGGAAGAGAAGCATCACATATGAACTGCTGGAGGTGGCTGCTCCGAATTCCTGAGCTGCTGAAGATTTTATAGGAACTGACAGGGTGAAAGAGGAAGCAATTTTGCCCCATAAAGGAATAGAGACAGAGGGAGCTTTCTCTGATGCAAGGAGTCCCTGACTTTCCCAGGAGCAGCATTGCAGACAAATGTTCTCTGCTTTAGACCTCTTGTTTTCAAGTATTTTACTGGAACCATTTCCATTCTTTCCAGTGGTAAGATGTGTCTCCGTTGAGTCTGGGGTTCATCTCTTCACGAGGTCATCAGCACCAGTGCAATGTGAGGGAAAGGGTTAAACCAGAAAATCTGACTGTATTCACGGCCAAGGTTTTAGCCACTTTTCAGAGCCCAGACTGGAGCTTCAAACTGGGAAGACTGGGATGTTTCATTGCCCTGCCCGCTATGAGAGGTAGCAGAGCCACGCCAGCCCATTTGTGCATGGCACCCAGTGCAGAGCAGGGCACACATCTTTTGTCTCGCTCAGAAAACTCCCTGAGTTGCTGAATTGATGTGAGCTTTGTGTTGGAGATTTCTAATCCCCTGTGGAGTTCAGAGATGGTTCTCAAAACCCAAAAACAAAGTTGCAGAGCGGCTGAATGTCTCCAGAGGATATGCTGCTCCCCTCGTTCAACCTTAATGCCATGTCACAACTGGGGGGCAGTGACATGGAGCAGGCAGAAATTCCTCCCCATTGTCCCCAACCTCTGTGTCAGCGTGACAGAGCAGTTAAGACAATTCAATCAAGAAATAGTTAAGTCAAAGGTCCCCCCCTGGAGCCACGTCTCTGTTGGATTTCCCCATCCCTGGTGCATACATGCATCTCGAAAGAATTCAGATATTGCCATTTACTCCGAGCAAAGGAAAGAGTTTCCAAATCAGTTATTGTTTTACACTGCAGCGGAGCAAGGAAGGTTTTTTTTCCTCATAGTGTTCTGCATTGTTCTACAATAACATTTCTGCTCCCAGGTACAAAGCATAGTAGTGTGCAGACTAATTTATGCCACTAATTTAATCATACAAGGCTCATACTGAATGACTTCACCTGAGAGGCTGAACTTGATTCAGTGGAAGAAGTTGTTAAATTCCACAGTTTTGAAGGGTTAGAAGTGCTCTGAAACCTTTCCAATACTTAAAAGTAAATCTGTACCTTAACACAGGCAAAAGAAGGCATTTTCTCCCACAATCAGCCCGAGTATGTTAATGAACACCCAGGATGTGAGTGCAAGTGGCACAGATGGTAACAGTGACTGTGGGCACCAGAGCTGCAATCCAGCTGCAGATATGCCAGTGGCATCCGTGCAGGAGGGGCGCAAGTAACTGACAAGTGGTGAGGATTCAAGGTCATTCCCAGGACTGCCCTGCAGGCCCCAACACTTCCACACCTTTCCATTTCCTGCGTGATTGTTTCCTGTCCTGGGAGCAAGGTTAATCTCAGCAGCCAGCCCCTCAGCAAAAAGTGGCAAGACGTGAATGGAAAACAGATTGCTGGCTTGGGCTCCAAGAGATAAGGAGACATGCCTGGGTGAGTTTGCGTCTGACTCCTCTTGGTGACTCTAAATTCCTAAGCCAGTGGAGGAAAGAAGGCTTAGCTCTTAAGATAATTTTCCACCTTCTTAAGCACAAAACTGTTAGGCTCCCACAGAGATTTCTACATTTAAAAGAGGAAGGGGCAGGGAAAATCAAGTCTTCTTTCAACTAATGCACAAAGAAAGATGGGCCTGGGATGCAGCTTGGATTCAGGCCTTCAAGAAGTGTCCAGGATCTTTTCTGTAACAAGAGGCAAAACTAACAATACACTTTCTCCACCCCTCTTCGATTATACAAGACAAGGAACTAATCTGTGTTTGCTGTGGGCGACGCCTCGAGCCGTATAAGGTCCCGCTTTTAGAGGCTTGGTACCAACACCTCATCGAGGACAATTCCTGCCCCAAGCCCTCCAGGATCAACGGGCAGGTTTGACAAACAGAGGGATGGAAAACAGATGTGGAAAAGCTGTGATGATCAGGCAGAGAGGCAGCACCAAAATCAGCTCTCAGCTCCACATGGGCAACATATGGACTGAACCTCCGGGCAGGGAGAAGAGCAGCTGCAGCACAGGGCAAAGCCAGCTGGTTCTCAGCCAGCATAAATCCATCACCAATGCCTCTTCTGCCTTTCCCTCCTGTTGCTTACAGCCCGCAGCACATTGGCAAGGCAAGGAAGGACCAAGGTGCACCCGGGTCAGCTACAGAACAGCGATGCCAGACAACTTTGTCCTGTTTTTCCTCTGCTTCCTGCTTCCAGCTCCAATCCCAGCCTGCAGAACACACCCTGCCCGTGCTCCTGGGAATCAGAGAGCCTTACTTCTCTCTCACTGTTTGGTTTTTGCAAACAATCCATTCCAAGCATGCCACAGAGGGTATAGCACCAGGTGACACAAATACTGGGGCCTGGAGCACGTTAACTTGATCCTGTTTGGTCTGCGGCGATTATCGGCCGATATCAGCTCAAGGGGCTACAAGAACTCGTTCCCTGTTCCTCTGTTGTAGCTGATAGAGCTCACCCCTCTCCAGAGCACACAAAGCCAGTGGCTGCACATGGCTGAGAGTTAATATTTGCTTTGCAAAGGGAGAGTTAAAAATAGCTGTTTGCCAAAGAGTCTGCTGGAAAGGTCTTCTGCTCTGCCCCAAACATACCCTAGGATTATTTTTTTTCACCCTGCTCTGACATCCTGCTCCAACCTTACAGTCCTTCCTCACATTTCTCACAAGGTTTCAGTAATTAAAACCCCAGTCCCTACAACATTTTGACAGCACGCCCAATACAGCCTAGGCAAGAGGCTGTCAAACTTTGGCCACCCAGCACAGGAGACAGCACTCCCTCACAGCTGTGGAGTCCGTGGCACTCAGTGTTCCTCATTCAGAGCCATGTATCCCTCAAAAATGGACATGGGCCTGTGGACGCAGCTGTAATTGCTAAAACTGAGGTAAGGTGCTGTTCAGGGACTGCCTGAACCCTACAAGTCTTAGGATATACAGTCAGTGGCATTAGTGTTCCCTAATCCTTCCCACAGGCACTTGCACAGAGCACACACCATCCCCAAAGAGCCCTTGGTGGTTGCAGTGTATCCCTCAAACTGTGGGATGCTACGGACTACCTTCACTCACAAAAAAGTACAGGGTGCAAGAATCAGCCCACCTCAAGAATGCCCCCTTTGGCACTGAGTGCAATTGGATCAGTTTAGGAACACGTCGTTACTTTTTGCTGTTAGCAGACTATTTCTGTGCACCGCACAACCTTCGGTACCTTCTGTCCCCTCCCTCTGGCTGCCCTCACCATCTAGGAAAGCAGACCAGTTGGAGATGTGTCTTCAAAACTGTGTCTGTTCCCTACTCCGAGGACAAGTTTTCAAGGTTTGGGAAAGCCATAGCGTCACAGGAACAGCCATAGAAGGAAATTCAGTCACTGCTTTAATCTCCTGACTGTTCTAAAATCAAGGAGCAAATGGCAATGTGCCCTTCTCTACAGGATGTTTAACAAGTTTCCCCACACTTTTGTATTACTGTTTTTGTACTTGCTTTTATGACCTATATTGCTGTAACCTGTGAGGCTTGACAGGGTGACAAACTGCCAGGAGACTTGTTTGGGATTGTCTCATTTTGGGGTAACGGGAAAATATTCCCAAGTAAGAAAATATGGCTGAGACGTAGACAGCTGGGATCAGTGTGGAGGAGAAAGGAGACAATCAGCAGCTCTCAAAGGACAGTTGGCAAGGGTTTTTTCATCACAGGATTAGGCAGTGAACTTCCTGCCTTGGCATATTGCTCACATGGATTCAAAGCAGAAATGCCACGAAAATCCACCCTGCCATCAGGTAATTCCATAAATTAGGTGAATCTAAAGCTATGGATTTTCTGGCTGTTGGAACAGGTAGTACTTATCTTTCCTGTAGACAGATCCTTGGCCCCAGCATGGCCAGTTACTGCTTTTGATGTTTGCCACTTCTCTTTCCCTTATTTCCCTTCCCCAATATTAACAGTTCCATTATACCTATTATAAATAGCAATAATGATAGTAATGAAAACAGCAGTAATCATCCTCAAGAACTTTCCTTCCATTAGCTAATTTAGCCTTTCAACGCCATGGGAAGACAGCCGGAAGTATTGTTCCTAAATTAGAGAGGAATAAAAACAGGAGCCATGTTTATGTGACTTTTCCAGGGTCACATAAAGCACCACACAGCAGTTCTGGAGCCACACTCCCTGCCCTGACTGAGGTGACGCTGTGCTGATGCCAAGCCAAGCTCCTCACCTTTAGTATTCCATCCACGTCCCCAGCACTGGGGCATTTTCTCTCACAGCACTGTTCCCTTTCCTACAAGCATGAGGAAGTGCTCTTGGATGTCCTTCCATCATTATTTCTGGTTTCCCACTTGTCTCCGCTGGTTTAATTCTCCTCTGTTTGCTGTGGTTTTCCTCTCCCTCATGATGCTATCATTTCCCTTTTTACCTTTTGCCCTTCTTTATCATGCTCTTCTTCCTCCCTGAGCCCAGTAATACAAACCATTAACCACTAAACAGTCTATATCTGAGAGGAAATAAAAACAGATCATGCAGCAGAGCCACGCTTGATGAATGGACTGGAGCTCTTGCCAGGATTCAATAGCTGCTGAAGGGGTTTAGGGATGCACTTCTCCCTCATTTTAATGAGAATCAGACAGCAACATTTTTAGTCACTCTGAAGATCAAAGGTTAGAGCAGCCAACAGCAAATGAAACTCATTGAACATTCAGAGAGGTGTCCTTCAGGGCAGGAGAGCACCGCTGGCACCCTTAGGGATGAGCAGGAAAAGCTATCGGACTTTCCAGAAGGAGCTGAGCAGGCTCCCCCCAGCATCTTGACTCGGTGCCAGGTCACCCCCCCTGCACAATGCCACAGCCAGAGCTCCCCTCGGACAGAGAATGGGCGGCAGCAGCGCGCGGCTCTGAGCGACGGTGCCGGGACAAAAGAGGAATTTCACGGTCCAAGCCATTGTCATCACATCACTCTTGGCAAACCCTTTCTTCGTGCCCCCAGCCTTCTGTAATTATTAAAAGTTCTTCTCAAGTGAATTTAGTGCCCATGAAAGATGCTAGGCTCACAGCCCGGGAGATTCCTTTTCCTTGCCTACAGATCAGCTTGTCACCCCTCCTCCCTGCCACCTTCTTCCCGGCCTCTTTTGTCTCCAAGGAAGCCTCGTCCTCTGAGATCTTCAGGGATGGCCAGCTCCACAGATCCAAGTGCAGCAGCTAGTTTTATAGAATGGGCATTTCTGTGTAGCAGGATATCCAAATGGAGAAGAGCACGGGAAATGAAGCTCCTGTTCTTGCTCTGGCCGTGTGGATGTCTTGAAGTGCTCCTGGTCTTCCTGAGAGCAGGAAGAGAGATGGAGCAACACGTAGGATCCCCCTGCGAGGGAGATACCCAGCCCCGGCCGCGTCCTTCCTGCAGTCACTATCCCTGTCCTGTGCTGCCACCCCGCGGCTGCTCCACATTCAGGGGACAAATGCTTTTCCATGGAACTCATTTCTCAGTGGAAATAATCTTTCAGTTATTACTGGTGGTGTGAAAATACAGCAGTGCTGCACTTAAGCCACAGAAAATATCTGAAAGGTTCAAAGACAGATGCTTGAATAAATTTTATTGTGTGGGAAAGCACGAATAAACTGTTTAAGAAGTGGCATTTACCTTATTCCTCAATTTAATTTCTGAAAACCCAGGCAGGCTCATCAGGAGATGCTGCAGTCCTCTGCCTACGTACAAAATGAGAGGAAAGGGGTCCCTTCACTTTGTCTGGCTGATATCTTTCAGTGCTTCCCACTCTGCCAGACATGGTCTCTGAGGTCTCTTTTTCCTGATAGCATCACTTACCTCGTGACTCAGAGCACATTCTCTATGACTTTGTCCTGAAAGTACCTTATACTGCTAAAAATTATTGAACATTCATACTAATAAGCACTGAATTGATTCTGTTTGTGCTCTGTGTCAATTCTTTAACTACTGCCCAAAAAACCCTGAAATTCCCTGTCCACGTGTCAGCAAAAATGTCTTTAACCTGCATGGGAGGGTTTTTTACCAGCTCAAGAGAATGCTGGAGCAATCTGGAAACTAAGATGATAAAAGCAGGCTTAGCTAGTGATTAACAAGGCATTTCACAGCATTCCGGGAACTTTCTTGTTAATTTTACACTGCAGATACGGACATAATCCTGCAGAAACTGCCAGGGTGAGAGAAGAAAGGCATTTGTTCTCTTCTGCCTCTCAAACAATCCTTTCAGATGTGGGCGACAGGGACAGGTGCTCCCTAAAGCCACTCTCCAGCCACATGCAGCACTATCCCTCTCTTTGCCTGAATCCTCTGAAGTGGCCACATCCTGCTTGGAAATGTCTTATCCAGACATTTTAGGGTGGGGAATTTATACCTGTATTTCCAAGCTTATTCATTTACCAAGCCAAACACTTTTTGGCAAAACTGTTTTTAGCTGCAGTAGACACACAGATTAATTGAGCTGCAGCTCAGGTTGAGGCAGGTCCAAGTTTCCAGAGCTGTCAGGTGCCACGGAGATGGATGAGGTAAATAGACCTGTAAAAACACCAGGCACATTGCCCACTGTCTTCCTCCTTCCTGCCTGCTTTGGATTTACACCTTGCCCTGCATCTCCAGGATGACATGTAAATTCCTTTCTACAGGAAAGGTTTCAAAGTGTTGTTTTACCATATTGTGCCAGGGATGAGTCCCACACAAGCACTGCAAACACAAATTGAACACACGCATTCCCTTCCTGCCTTCTCCTCCACTTGGCCCCATTTCCTGATTTCTCACAGCTCTCTCCATGTTTGTTTTTTGGTTTGTTTTTTGGGTTTTTTTTTCTGCTCTTCTGTTTCCAAAAATGTCATTGAAAATAAACTGACAGGACAAACAGCTCCAAGGTTCCCACTAACAAGGGCGATGTGAAATGATGTGTTCGGCTCTTGGCAGTGAAAGGCCCTCAATGTCAGCAAAGAATTGGATTACAAAGATTCCATACTCCAGTTTTATATCTGACTCAAAATGAGCCCTAACTCTTGCATCATGAGAAGGCCATTTGGCTCGCTGGCCTCCTCTCCTCTTGCATGTAGTGCCAGGTTCTGGAGGTATCGTTACAGACACTTGGTGATGATGAATCTGGGTAAAAGGAGCCCTTTCTGTTTCCTTAGCTTCAGCCTTAAGCATTGAAAAATCATATTCCTGCTTCACGCTGTTTACACAATGCACTGGAAGCTTTACGCTTGCATCCCGGGGTGGGAGGAGGAAGGAGCAGGAATAACTAGAAAGGAAGGCAATGTGCCCGCTAAAGCCAGCCAGTACACAGAGGCCAAACAGCATTTCTTTACTTGCCATAGCTCCGGGGGTTTAGGCAGCAGGCATATGTTTTTATAAGCTGAATTATACATTAATGAAAATCCCAGGACATTCCTGTAAGAGTGGAGGCATTAGTGGCAGCTGGGACGCTGGCCAAATTCCAGTGAAGGTAACTGC
The DNA here is from genome assembly GCF_015832195.1 of Motacilla alba alba. Classification (NCBI taxonomy): domain Eukaryota; kingdom Metazoa; phylum Chordata; class Aves; order Passeriformes; family Motacillidae; genus Motacilla; species Motacilla alba. Next base: position 71,189,537 of record NC_052019.1, on the reverse strand, counting down.
ACTGTTTCCCCGTGGTCTCCCCGCCACTGCAGTGAATGCGCTCGATTGTTTCAGCTCCAAGAGGCTGCGCGGCATCTCTGGGATGTACAGCTCTCTGGGACAACAGTCCCACTTACGGGTGGAATTTAAAAATAGGTCCCGCGAATGATGACAATGTCCTTTCTGGCAAACAATTTTGCAACAACAGCTTTGAGACAAACAAGCTGCAGAAAACTTGAAGATTGCGTAAAAGTTCCACGAGGAAAGAACAAAAAGTTCACTGGAAACCTCAAAGCAGAAATACTGCGGCAGACACCGCTCTGTTTGGAATGAGTTGTATTAATATCCTTCCAGGGATTTGACCAGGCATTGCTAAATTCAGTAGATGCCTTTTCCATTCCAGGGGGTTTGGATGAAGCCTATACAGAAGTGTTACTGACAGGTAAGGCTTTATAAAGGGAAGGCCTTGCAACATGGCTCCAGCCTGTTCCTTAGGCTAAGGAGAAGGGAGCTGAGGGAGAGTGACTCAGCTGGAATAGAGGGATGGGAGAGATGTGCTGGGTGTCCACATCGTGTCTACACCGTGGTGTATGGTGGTTGGTTCACCTGGGCTTGTGCCTTAAAACTGCATGCACTGGCATGGTTTTGGCAATAAAGAGCACTCCTTTGCACCCTCTGCGGTCCCCGCGTCGCTCATTATCGCAACACAGAGGGATTTTTCAGAGAAAATGTCCCCCTGTAAGAGGGCTTGGAATGGATATTTCCTTTGCTATGGCTACAGATGGCCAGCAGCAACCCTTCCTCCAGGCTTCCAAATTTTTTGTACTGTTTCTCTCTGAGGAAGTGTCTTTATGTGAGTTGGTGAAAAGCAAGCACTGCCTTGTCTGTATCAAAGCAGACTGTGGTGAACTTGTGAAAAGCTTGGATGAGCTTTGAAGGCCAGCTCACGTTCAAAGGGCCTGGCAGGAGGTTTCCACAGGGAAATGGGACAACAAACCTTAAGGCTGCAAGTGTGAGTTTCCAGCTGTCCCAGCAGAGACTTCGGGGAACACTGATAGTGAACTGCTGCTGCTTGCTCCCACCTTCGCCAACATAATAATTAAAAATGTACAGGACCCTTTGAAAAGCTGCACAAAACACCAGTTCCAGTAAAATCCCTGCATCTGTTCCTCAAGTTGAATTAGGAACAGAGCCACCTGACTCTTTCAGTTGAATCTCCCTTTTGCTGACAGGACAGACCCCCAGATCTGAAGAAAGCCTGAGCAGTTTGATTCTCTCCTGCATTCTGGTCCTTACTGAGGTCAGGATTAATGCCTTCACTGCAAGGAGAGCAAAATACCGAGTACAACAGCACAGTGATCGTGGTGGCCTCTTGAGTGTTCCTGCTGGATCCTAGAGATCCTGTTAAATTGCAGATCTAACTCTGTGCTGGTGTTTGTCTTCAGAGCTAAACAGTGTGCAGCGCAGGGATGGAGTCCCTCCTCTCTGCTTGCCAGTGGCATTGTCACCATTTGTCACAAGAACTGCTAAGTCTGGATGTGCATCGGTGGGGAAGCTGCTTTCAATCGCTGATAAAATCTATCAACCCAGCCATGGCTTTCAGAGGAGCCCAGGTGACTGTGGCCAGTGCATGATCTCAGCGATGTTTTCCACGCAGCCATCCCTGTCCTGACTGATTAACTGAGAGGGGACTGAAGGAGCAGCATGCAGTACTTAGCTAATTACACTGCCCGAGGTCTTTTGTCCTGCTGCCGCTGGATCGCCTCAATTGATTCTTTCAGGCCCTAAACAGCTTTGTGGGCTGCATGCCTGGGCAGAATAAGGTCTTTTGTCATACTTTAATGAACGAAAATGTTTTAAATCCTCTCCTTCTCCCTCCACTTCGAGTAGCAGCAAGGGTAACCCTGCTGCAAGGACAGATGGGTGTCTGTCACCGTGAACATTCTCCTCCTCCAAGGCTGTGGGAGCTTACAAGCTTCCCTGCATCAGCTATCCCATCTACCCAAGGTATCTATTGCCTCCTCCATCTCCATGGGCTACAGGGGATGTAAACCTTGGAAGACTTTTAGAATACAGCTAAAAATGTGTTAAATGTGTGAACATTCAGCATGATAACACAAGTTCATGAGTCCTTAATTCCTGCACAAACCAATCTGATTTTTTTCTTTTTTTTGGGGAAAAAGAATTAAAAATGAAAATCCAACCTTTAGTTTAATCTTCTCCCTTCAGCATCCAGCTACTGGTTATGTATTTTTTTGTAGTTCAATTGAAAACACTTAATATTCCATTTAAAACATGGGATTGGTAGCATCCCAGCAAAGATCTCCACAAAATATCTCCTAGTCAGTTAATCTAATAAACTTCCTCATATAATGAACACTTTCTCAGCATTGTCCAGAGTCATTAATCCTGGCACAGGCTCCCAAAGTACAAGTAGTAAAACACGGATGTCATGACCGAGCCATGAGCTGACCGTGCTGCACTCTATGTGCCCATTCTCCAGAGCTGGTTATTTTTCAGCTGGCTGAGTTTTAGATGTGAATTAAAGTGATTAATAAATGAAAAGGCTCTTATCATCCATTCCTGTGCTCACAGTCCCTGAACAATTTTGCCCTGCCACTTGCCAACTCACAGCATATGCTTCATCACTTCATGGTCAAAACTCTTCATCTGAGTAATAAAGGCAAACCCCACTCCTTTCTCCGAAGGAATGGATGTGGGGAAGGAGAGAACACCTTGGGACTAACAAGCAGTCGTTAACCCACCGTGATCAGAAAATAAAGGCACGCTGCTCTTTTGAGACTGCTGTTTACACTGAATGGGCTCCACGTCAGATTTGTTCCCTCAGATTTGTTCCCTCAAGTTGGTTCCAGCGCCAGCTTGGCGTGTCTGAAACGCTAATTGTCTTGTTTCCATTTCACACATCATCATCACAGTAACATTTCTGGAACTGGGAGACAAATGCCAGTTTGACTGGGAGGCAGACTGAAACACAGCCAGAGAACCTGCAGGTTTAGTGCAACTCCAAATACGGCTTCTCCCTAACCCAATAAAAAAAGTAAAACACTGGCAAAATTGCAGCTCTATGCTTTGGTCTAAAAACTACTGTTTCAAACGAGGGCTGTTGCTGAAATGCTCACAATATGTTTAGGTGTCTGCTTGTACCTCATAGTCCCATAAAAGCTTATTTCATTCAGGAAGAAATCAATAACAGCCCAGGTTCCCAAATGCACACAGGTGAAACCCGTTTGGAGTTAAGTACCAAAGCTTGACACGTCAATACAGCTCTTGGCAGATTTTAAAATACTATTTTTGAAACCAGAATTTGACTGTTTGATTGACAATGAATAAATAAATGCACACAGAGAACAAACTGTGATAGGAAAATGCATTAAAGCAGTTAACACAACATCTCCCTTATCAGTCCAAAAACACAGACCAAGTTTTAATATCTAGTGGCCTGGCATTACCTAGCTCCATGACCTCAGCAGAAGGTTTAGAAGTCGGGCACAGGATTCACTAAATGCAGATGGTTCACTGTGTGCAGGGAATGAAAGCCATGAAATATAGAGAGTCAAGCTCCCCAAAATATTTTTGTCTAATAGCCTTCATTACGCAGATTTTCCTGTTGTGGAAATACATCCATAGTGGAGTTTAGAAACTTTCAGTTTTTATACCTATTTTCCAACACTGCAAGTATCCACCCTGCTGCCTAACCAGACTCTTCTGTGATCCCTTCCCATCTCACAAGCAAACATGGAAGTGGCCGATCTTGAAGCAAATGTCTGCCAACAGATATTTCTTCTTTCTCTTTTGGGAGGATGATGAGAAGTGTTCCTCACGCTTTCCCGAGCAAAGAGTACGCTCTGAACAAAACCCGCGTGGCTCGCTATCCAGGCAGCACAAGGACTGAATAACCTGATGCATTTTTAAAAGTTTTTCTGCATTTTTTTCTTGTCTCCTTCTCTTCAAAATGTCAGTTGAGAAGTTGAACGTCCTGCTGAAGCAGCACATGAAATTCAGTTCCAAGATGCTGAACAATGTGCCTCAGCTTTATGCCTAACCCTGCCTTCCTGAATTCCTGAGACTTCTCCTTGTGACAGAGCAATGTGCCTAAGTAATTTATTTCGTACCTTAGGGACACATTATTCACTCCAGTCAAAGAAAAACACAGAGCAATTTCTCAGCTGAGATCTTGCTGCTGTTCCAGTATGAAAAATGTGTTTATTCACATCACCTAAAGCGGTGGCCTCTAGAAATCATTGCTCCATGCGTTATAGCTGGTGATTGTGATGATCAGGGAACTTTCTTGGGAACGATGGAGAAGGTAATATTGAACAAGGATCTAAGAAAGAGGTTCCATGGCTCTTCAGCATCACACAAGTTTTTCTCCATAACTCAAAGAAAAAGGGCTATCATAATTTATTTCCTAAGGCCTGGCCACTCTGTCCTATGACAGGTCCCCTCTCCGTAGCTCATGCACAGCACTCACTTCTCTTTCTCCCATCAGTAGCTAATTCCAAGTCCAGTTGTGGCCTGGGAAAAGCAGGGGAGGTGTAAAGCCAAGGAGTATCAGGGCAAGAGGCACTCAAGGATATTTCTACCTACACCTAGGACTGTGTTATGTGTCTGGTCTTCCTCTGTGACAGCAGAAAGACCTTAAAGGGCCCCAAAAGAGAAGTCGGGTAAAAGTGAGCACAAGTGAGGGCCCGAGGTAGGACTGGGTTGTAAGCAGCAGCTCCTCGGTCCTGCTGCAGGGCCCCTTCTCTTGAAGCACACTTTCCTCACTGCCCAGGAATGAAACTGCCCAAAGGCACAGCACAGAAAGGATCGGGCCTGTAAGCTGGTTTCACTTTTATTATTGGCTCCTAATCTCCCCTCAGTTCCCACGAAGGTTTTGAAGTAGGATCACCCCACAGCAAAAGCTTCCAATGAACAATGGATCTGTGGTTAATGAGTCCCAGGAACTCCTCTCACCTCACTCTCACCCACTCTCACCCCAAGGGGTGAGAAAGTTAAGTGCTCCTCTGCAAGCTCAAGTGACTGCTCACCATTTCCTTAATATTCCATCTCTTTGTGTTTTGCAGTTTGCCTTCTGCTGAGCTAATGTTTATTTTTCCAGAGAGCAGTTATTGTGGTAAACTGATATCAGACCAGCAGTGTGGGAAATAAGACTTCATCTCCTGTACTTCAACACTTCATCCAGGAAGGCAAAGAGAGCCAACCTAAGAGCCTCTTTGTCTTTAACAAGGATGACACCTCGTTGCTAGTGCAGTGGTGATGGCTGTGACTCCTTGATGCTCACTGGGTCTCTCTCACCAGTGATTTTCCATGATTTAATTTGTGTGTTTTTTTTCTAATGGAGAAGATATTGTATTGCCCTCATGTCGGTGTGGAAACCCCTCGGGCACATCAATATCTGCTGCTGTTGTCTAGGTATTGGGACACCAAGATCTCTAGGAATATGATTCTTTCCTATTTGTTCATTTTAATCACACCCTGGAGGGTGTTTCACTTCACCCACACAGGTAATATTAGAGAAAATAATGGGACTTCTGAGCTGAGAATGGACTAGGCCCCATTTGTGTGTTTGTAGACGTCTGCTATCCAACACTGTGGAAGAAAAAATGTCCTTTTACTTTTTAATTTGTGGAGAGCAGATGATTCTTTATGGAAAATACAACTCTCTAAGAATGTTTTCTATTCTAATCTTGCTGACTAATCTTTCTTCTTCTAAAGTTTTAATCTTGCTTAAGGAATAAATGTGTGATATTGTGTTAGAAAAGCCAATCAACTGCTCAGGCTCTAGCTGGGAAGCAATGCGAGTTCCCCTTTGTCCAAGCTCTTCTCAAATGCGGTTGTTTCCCCAGTGTCAAATTCCATGGATTTTAGCAGCTGAATGGGTACAAAATTTGACATGGTCAGAAACGTGCGCTTATAAAAACTTATTACCGCTGAATAGGCGGCGCATTCTTGGTGCACTCATGCGCAAAGCGCCCTTGCGAGGCCCGGCTGGCAGCACCTCTGGGCCTCATTAGCACACACACGCACCCAGCCCGGGCTCGCTGGAACGCCGGCCCGCCCGTTCCCGTGTGCCGCGGGCAGGGGACGCGTGAGGCGGCCGCAGCCGGCTCCCCCGGGCAGCGGCTGTCCTCGGTTAACCCCGGGGCTGGCCCGGCGGGGGACAGCCACCGCGGCTCCTCGGCCGAGGCAAGGCCGAGAGCTCACGTGCTGGGAATTACAGCCGGAGCAACGCTGAGTGAGAACAAGGGTGAACACCAAATCTCTGACCTTCCAGCTGGCGCTGCTGCTCGAGGGTTCTGCCGGGCAACGGCACGCAGGTGGCTGCCATCTCCACAGCGTGCTCCACCGGGCCAGTAAAGTCCAGCAAGGCACATCTGGATGCCTGGGTCACCGTAACCCAAACCTACGGCACCCACGCAAATGGAGCCCACGGGGTGTATGTATTTTAGAATCACCCAGTGGTTTGGGGTGGAAAGGACCATAAACACCGTGTAGTTTCACCCTCCTGCCATGGGCAGGGACACCTTTCACTATCCCAGGTTGCTCCAAGCCCTGTCCAGCCCAGCCTCGGACACTTTCAGGATGCACAAAGCCCGTGGCTCACAGTGGACACAAGGACCAGGTCAGTGTGCATACGCCAGCTTTAGGAAAAGCTGCTTCACAAGCTGCTCCAGTGCCAAGGCCTTACACTACCAAAACCTCTTTGCCTGGATTAGTGCTATCCTTAGACTCAAAGACAAATCTCACAAGTTATTTGGAATAGTTGAAATAATAAGGTTTGGGCAGCCAGGGTTGCGTGGGGAGGTTAAGCACAGATGCTGAGCACGCAGTGCCTCCTTCCTGGCCTTACCCAGCTCCACACAAGCTTCTGCTCAGAGCCGAGCTCTCCAGCTCAGGCAGAGGGAACTCCAGTCCCCCTAACACACCTGGGCATGGTGGCCAGCACAGGATGACTTTCCCTGCCTCTCTGCACTGCAGCATTCACGGGCAAAGGGCCGCAGTATCCCCTCTGGGTGGGAAGGCATCACGGGTGAGAGCTCTGGGTGTGAGGAAATAAGAGCAGTTGCCAACAGGGAACTCGAGTGAGAAAGCCAGATTTTTTATGGGTGTTCAAATAAGGACCAGGGAAACCTCCCAGGACATCGAGTGTTCCTGCAAATCCAGTTCTCATCTAGTTTGCTTTAAAGACTGCTCAACAACTTTTCTAATGCCTATGTGACTTGGGTGATTAAATCCAATTGGTGTCATGGTAATAGGGAAAACACTTCCCAACACGCACTGATTCTGATAAGATATTCATTAAAAAGCAAACAGCCTGAAGGTCACTATTTTTAAAACAAAAAGGTGCAATTTTTCAATTTAAATTACCGTGTCATTATTTGAGTTGATTTTGGTAGCTGCAGCTATCTGTGGGAATTGTCAAAACTAAAAATGTTATTGAAACAAACTATCTGAAACAAGTGCAAATATTTTTTTAACATCCAGTGAGCTGAAAATCCATTTTTCACTCAGCTCCAGTTATCAACAATAATAAAGGAAAATATCTTTCTCCATTAGAAATATGACATGCACAGGAATAATATCCAGTGATATTATCACATCCATTCCTTTATGAAAATTCCGCCTCACTACCTAAGTTTTCCTAGGAGCTTAAGATATCCCTTGTACCATTAAGAAAAGGTCTTAAAGGGGGATTCTGGCAAGGTTCAGCTCCATTTCACCAGAAGACAAAAGGTCAAAATAAGCCCCAAAGATAACAAGGAGTGTCATTCATAGGTGGGATGAGAGCTACATTACTCCACATTCAAGCAGAGCTTTAGTTTAAAAGGCAAGAGTGGGGCATCCTTATTTAGCTACAGTGATTCCAGTGGCAAGAACAAGGCTGCTTCCACATGCAGGTTAAATGCAGTAAGGGGTGTTGATCCCTAACAGGCATGGAAGCAGGAATAACTTTAAAGGGTTGAAACTTTTAACTTCGACATTTTTAAAGTAGAATACTTCAGGTTTTGTCTTGGTGATCATGTTCATTTCAAAGTTCACCTGCTTTTATTATACGAGGTCAAACAAAACGTGTCAGTTCAGCACAGTCGCTCATTTTTTTCTATTCTTTCCATCTTGCCATGATTTTGCTTCAGGGTCCACAAGAACCAGTCTCTTTATACAGGCCACCAAACCAAGAATATTACATAGTTCTATGTTCTTTCAGCTTTCCATGCATTAAAAATTAGTATTCATGCCATGGTCAATGTGATGTGAGTAAATAAAAACTGTAGATCCAAGTGAACAACCAAACTCCTGACACTACCTGCTCCAAATTCACATCTCCTCCTACACTGCCCCCAAGCAAGCAACACACATATATCCAGTTATACAGAAAGAGAAAAGGAATTTCATAAGCCCCCCAGGCCAACTAAATTCCTCCTCTGTCCTCCTCCTGACCAGGATCTTGGGGTTTCCAGCATTTTTCTTCCTGGCCACTGTTAGTTTTGGCAAGGGCAGTAATACCACTAAGAAGTTACAGACCCTCTATTCCATTCCAAAATCAATTTAGCTAACTTAAACCAGAAAAAAAAACCCACCCCACACCTTCTTATCAGATGGAATTTCCACTAGTGCCTGAGGGACAGAGGAAAGCAGAAAGCATGCTACAACCCAGCAGGAAATATTTCTGACCATGATTAATGCTTCCTTTAGCAGTGCAACAGAATCTTTGCAGATCTTTGGGGATCCTTGGAAGAATTCCATTTACTACTCTCCAGGCCATATTTTGCTGTGAAAACCTTATTACACAACAGAAGCATTAACGGATTCAGAGTAAAATAAGAAAAGATGTATTATCCTCAAGATTTGGAGAACAGGGAGAGAAGAAGTTAAGAAAGGCACACAAGGTTTTCCTTTCACTCCATCTGATTATGTTGTGATAATGCCCGCTACAGACCTGTCCATCACTCGTGGACTCAGGTCAGAGGAGCTCTCTGACCCGACCAGCTGGGTGACACAAGCCAAACAATGACAAATTCAGCTTCAGTTGCTCTTGCCAGAGGGATCTCAGGGTTGCCTGTTGAGCAGCTAAGAGACAACCACACTTTCCTTTTATCCAGCTTGGTTTTTTTCTTTCTCTCTTTTTTTTTTTTTTTTTTTTTTTTTTTTTTTTCTTGGCTAGGGAATTTGCAGGACCGCTACAGAGCTTGGAAAGGCCCAGTCTCGTCTCGCCTTGCAGAAAGGTTTCTCTCTGGGTTTGGCTCCCTTACCCAGCTCGCACATTCCCAACCTTTAGCAGATACAGAGGTAATTGCCTTGAGCTCCCTTGCTACGAAGTACTTTAAAGCCATCCTCTGGCACAATAATCTCACCTTGCAGATTTCTAAGCATTGCTGTGAAGCTGCCCAGTGACACCCCACAAGGATGCGGGGAGCCAACTCAGCTCCAATTGCCACTGGATTGATCTGCTCCCTTCCAGTCATTGGGGAATGCCATGGCCACAGGCATAATAAGAGATAATGCTTTTACTGGAAATGGCAGGATACTTCCTCCATTTTCAAACTACCCTAAAGAGAAGCAGACTCACTCTGGAGTGCTGAAGAATCAGCAACTAACCAAAGACATTTGACTGAGGATTGCGCTTGGTCTACAACTGGTCACCAAAAGTCCAGGGGCAGAATACAACCCCTTGTGAATTACAAAGAGGGCTTAATGTGACTCAGGAGAAATCAAGATGATAATGTTGTTGTTGGCATGTGATTCGTCCCGACCAGAATTTAGCTTGTGGCATCCTATTTTTCCCCTAGTACAATATGCCACCCTGAGCTTCTATAATATCTCATCACCAGAGGCAGAAGGTCTCGCAGAGCAGTGCTATCACACCCTCTCCCCACTAACCCCGAGGGGTCAGTGATTCAGCACTGACTCAGCGGGAGCAGGACCACAGACTGAGCCGCTTTGTGTCATTTCTCTTTGCCTTGCAAGGTCTCCAAACCAAGGGGTGACACAGTCCAACCTGTTAAGCTAATGAGAGCTGACAAGATCCCAACCTGAGAAGAATAAAACCTACAGAACAATACATGCTCACTCTGGTTCTCTTCACCTCCAACCAGCAGAGGAACCTTTTGTTTCAGCAGCTGATGAGATACATTACAAGTTGTAGAGACACTGAGTCACTCAAGTGTACTTACTGTTGGCTCTGCTTACTCCTTCCTCCAAACCTCCAGCTTCTGTTGGGGTGTCCACAGCTCACTCTCCATCACTCTCCATCAAACATTGATATAAACCAGAAAAAGCTCATATCCCCGCTGGGCAGGGAAACCTCTCTGCAGCTCATAATTAATGTTAAATATGGTTAAATATTGGTTAAATAACAGCCAGTCTTAAGGAAAGCACAGGTGAAGGTTGTGCCCAGACATTTTTTTGCACAGCACCGGTTTCTTAGAAATCTTGGATGTTCTCTGTACAGGTTTCTCAGCTCAGACCGTACAGAGCACAGTCTCCCCACAGCCTTGCTGCCTTTCCACACTGGCTACAGGAGAAGAAAGATTGAAGCACCTGCAGTTCTTGAGCCTGCAGTTTACAGTTGCTGCCCCAAAGGACTGGACAACATGGAGGGAAGAGCCATTTTTGGATGTACCCCTCAGTGTACAGGCGAGGCCACAGGTGCTGCTGGCAGGCCAATGTGTTGCTACATTACAGGCAGCTCAGAAAGAAGTGCGAGAACTTCTGCTCCCAAAGTAAAAGGAACTGTTAATAAACTGGAAATCCAAAGTTTTTCCAACTGTGGAGATGTATTGCTGAGAGCGGCCCCTGCAGAATGGCACAGAGGAGTCTGGGGACCCCTGGGCCAAGCCCAACAGCCACTGACTGAAGCAGGAGTGGGAAGAGGGCCTCGGGTTGGAGAAGGGGCTGCTCTGCACTTATGGGCAAGGAGAAGCAGGGAGTCGCTCCCCTCCCCTGTCTGGGGCTGTGGTTTTGGCCTAGCAGAAAGGGTAAGTTGCCTTTGATGAAGCTGTGATGGAAAATGAATCCTCTCCAACAATAGCGCAGTGCTAGGAAACATCCGTGGATCTGGGCAGGAGAGAAAGCAAGGACCTCTTCTAAGGGCATTTGCTTCTCCATCAGTCTTTTGCGGTGTCTCCCTCAGCCACCTCCTTCCCTGCTTGGTTATTCCAGCATTAGTTTGCAGGGGCTGTTTGCAGAGACAGAACAACAACAGAGGTCTGCTTGGAAAGCCAGCAGAAACCTCTTAGCTTGAGACCACAAATGTGCAGAATCCCCAGAGAACAAAAACCTTTGAACTGGCCTCCCCAAAAGTGTTGTATTCATTGACTTGCGAGCAGGGGGAACAGCCATAGTAATTTAACCTAGGGAAGAGTGCCAGCAACTTATTTAATTGCAGAGTTGGTGCCAACAGTCCCACAATACAACTATTAATACAAGTCTGCAGTACAAGACTAATTCTGCTAACCTTTTGCTGCTGCCTTTTAGTCAGGTCAGTGGCTGCATCCCTTCTGTGCTGACACTATTCAACAAACACTGGCAACTGCTTTTAAGCAAACACCAAACGGAGCAGGGCAGGAGGGAGGGGAGAGGGACCATTGAGAAAATGAAGATTCCCCCCACGACCCCACCCCTCGCTGCCCAAATGTTTCACATTTCTTTCTCCGTTTCAAGCCCCTCTCTTGAAACTGGGAATGTGTCTTGCCATGTGTTTGCCCCTGGAAAACAGCCAGATCTTTGGTCTGGATTCCATCAGCTCATTTCCCAGTTTCTATGAGACTGCATTTGAGAAACGTGGGTCTATCTCAGTCCACTGGCAAGACTGGTCATCAATCAATGTATGAAAACATGAGGTCTGAGACCGGGGACCAATCCACATTTCTAAATGCAGCGTTCCTTTACAGGACGTGTATTTTTACAGACTTTTTTTAAAAAAAGCAATAATGGATCCGGCACCACTGCAAGTTTTCAAGGGCACAATTATTCCAGCAATTATGTGCCATTGTAAACATCCTAAAATCCAGTATTAAATGATGCATAAATCTCAAGCAACATTGTTCTGGTATGAGGTAGTAAACTTGCTGCTGCACTGGCAGATTCTTGCTTTGCTCTTCACCCATCCCCACATTTGGGGTTTTATACTTACATCTCGTGACTGTATCACAACCATAAATTCCAACCACCTGGAAGCAGATCCCTTTATTAACACCATTAAAGGGGTTGTAGCTTTTACCTTTATCCTGCTGCCACTGCCATGATAGAGAAAATAAACACTGCTCACGAGCTCAACAGAAAACCAAGGTAAAAGCTACCATAGGGCTACATGAATGCTCCTCCTCAGGGGGTCAGCAGCTCTCTACAGGTATTGGGAAATTTTCAGACCCTGCTGATCCTACAAAGTCCCCGGAGACTTCGGCTCACAAATGGTACCTCTGCAGGACACGTTCAGAAAACGCCCCGCTCCCAAGAGCGGCTGTTAAGCCCCGGGATCTGTCGGATCTCTGCTGGCCGGGCTTGAAACGGCCGGAGCGGCGGATGTGGCCCGGCCGGAGCTGCTGACGGCATCGCCGCACAATGTGTGACTGAGCCCCGCCGCAGCGCCCGGCCGCGGCGTTTGTCAGCCGCGCTCCTCATTCAGCCGCGCTCCTCATTCAGCCGCGCCTCGGAAAATCCCCATTCTTGGGGAGAATGGGCAATGGCTTTCAGGCTGGCAGATTATCTGGGGAGTCTGTGGGAACTGCGAAACGCTGCACCTGCCTGAAAAATGGCACCGGCTCAGCACAAGACGTTTCCACAGGGGAAAGTTAATATATGGGAGGAATGCACATAAATCCTGTTATTTCTTAATGGGATTTGGGAGCTTATTTCGCACCCCGTGCTTTGAAATGTATCCCACAGCCTATTCTATTAATGAATTTAAGCACAGTGATTTTCTTATCAGCAGGAATCATTCTTCACTGGGGTTCAATTTTTTTTTTTTGGTGGGATTTTTTAATGCAAGTGTGAAAAATTAATATTATGCTTGAATACCAGTTAGGATGTTAACAAGCTGTGTCCTGGATAAGCTGCTCTTGTTCTGCTCCTGTTGTTCTTTTCCTAATTTCAGTTGACCAAGAAACCTGGAATCATTTATTTGTTGGGGGTTTTTTATAATTTAGGTAGTGGCTGGCTAAAAAAAAGAAAGATGGGAACCCTATTTTTGGTTCAGCTGTGTGAATGAGTGGACACAAACTTTCTCTTACTTAAAACAAACAACGTTTGCAAAGTTTTTTTCCACCTCTCACCTCTCAGGTGTACTCAGTTGATGCTGATGGGTGCCAACACCTTTCAGGTTTTCCTGGCACTGCCTTGGATGCTCTGTCTTGCTGCCACTGGATGGGGATTCACTCCAGGCTTTGGAAGTACACAAATGAGTTACAGAAATTTTCTGCCTTAGCAGTCTATTTTCAGAGGCCTCTGGACATTGTCCCTTGGACTACCAGTGTTTGTTGGAGAGCAAATTACAGCTCACCTCATTTTCACTTGCAAAGATCCCTCCCAATTCTGACTAGTTCAGAGAATACCCTGAGTTGGAAGGGACCCATAAGGATCATCAACTCCTGGCTCTGCACGAGACCACTCTAAGAATCCCGCCGTGTGCCTGAGAGCATTTTCCAAGTACTCCTTGTGCTCTGGCAGGCTTGGGGTCCATGGCCACTGCCCTGGGGAGCCTGTTCAGCGCCTGACCACCCTCTGGGTGAAGAACCTGTTCCTAATATTCAGCCAAGCACCTGCTGACACAGCTCCAGCTGCTCCCTGGGATCCTGTCACTGGTCGAGTGTTTCCCATGCAATAGACCTATGCTGGATCTGTGCTTCCCAATTTTGAGCTTCCTCAAAAGTTCCTGAAGGCAAACACCAATGAAATCTGAGATGAGATTAGCTCAGCCCCAGCTCTATTATCAATGATGGGTTTTCTGCCTGTGCCTTGGGCTCCCAGGAACTGTGGGAAAGGTTGAAAGTAGTGGACTCTTTCACAAGCAAACATCTATTGTGTACAAACAGTTAAAGAGTGCATTCCCAGGGTCTCATTTTAGGATCAGTTTTTAAACCTCAACTCTGGCTGTGTCTGCTACAGCCAAGGGAACAAGGATATGTGGCATTTTTCTGTCTAATCTTTCATGCAAGATAAAGCCAGGACAGGATTTATGAAGGCTTCATTTCTTGACCCTGAGGATTACATGTTATGTTTAATCACACAGGCTTCCTCTCTGTCCTGAGAAGAAAATATTTCTTCCCTTATACCTTTCTGTGACTTTGAAGGATATGACACTCCGTAACTCCTGTGGGGCATGAGGGGTGGAGACATAATCTTTCAGAGCAGCTTTCTCTGGGGATTTAGGACAAAACTTCACAGCTTGGGCTGACCTGTGCTAAGGAGGAAACTCTAAAGTATGACTGGTCAACTGGACACCACCATCTGGCAGATGCCATCCCCACCCCTTCTCAGCACAGAGAAATCCTTTTTTTCATCATTTCCTTCCACAGGCACGTTCATAGCATAGTTGTCTATGCCCCTTGGGATTCATAGCCTGGGACAAGCAAGGAATTCCCTGTAGCCAGGCTCCCTGGGATGCATCACAGCACAGCTGGCAGTGCCCCCTCAGCCGTCTGAAAGCTGCCCCTGACCCTGCTGGGGCAGCAGCAGTGCCCACCAGGCCCTGCTCACGTCAGGCCCTGGGTTTGCCCGTGGCTGCTAATTCAGTGCTGCGCAAGTGAACAGAAGTCTTTTTGTGCTGGAGAACGCCGGGCAGCCTAATGGAGGGGCTGACAATAGAAGCCTTTTCACGCAGCAACTCCCTCGCTTTAAGAAAAGGTAGGGATCCTGTCCCTTGTGCTGCCATCAGCAGTCCTTGGAGAGGCCCTAATGCGAGCCCTGAGAAACCAGGAAGAGCGGTGAGGAACTGCCTCCTGCTTCCTCAGACAGTCCCAGTGGCAGCTGCCAGTCTGCAGCATCCACATTTCCTTGAACCTGGGATCAGACTCTGCCTTGTGCACTGCCTGCCTCAGGAGCCAGATGTGCCGGCAGATGATTTTGCACCATGGACCCCTCACCATCACCAGCCCACTGGCAGAATATTGGAAGATAAAGGGTGAGAAGGGCAGGTTTTTTCAAAAATTTACAACACAGGCCCCGAGCTATTGTTCAGCAGCAAGGAGAAAAATAAAATTCATATAGACAGGAACAGGGGTGGAAATTTTCAAAGAAAAAATTAAAATAAATTTTAAGAAAATCACATAAGATGTTGCTGTGCCTCTGGCTCAGTTTCATGTCCTAATGCACAGGCCAACAAGTCTCTCATGACTCTGCCAGCTTCAGAGAAGCCTCCCTAGCGTGAGCACGGGCCGTGGGTTTTGTGCCTGCAGCCCTACAAAAAGGGTGACGGTTCCTGAACTGCCACTTGTCACACCAAGGGGTACAGGGCAAAGAAACTTTGCCTGGCAGTGCATAAGATAATTTTATTTTGTTGATGGGGACTCTGGGCTTTCGAGAGGGGAAAGCTACGAGCTCCTGGTACCGGGAGAACACTGGTTCCCAGGGTTTGGATCAGAGACAGGGCTAAGTGCCTGTGGACCAGCTGGGTACAGAATGGCCTTTTGAGTTTTGTTTTGTCAAGAACGGTGGAACAATTCCCATGGCACGTCACTAAGTGCTCTATGAGCTCTCTCAACCAAAAATATCAGAGAAGTAGCACAGGCAGGGGAGCCTCGTGAAGGCAGCCAGGTCCAGCTCCTGCAATCTCTGAGTGCTGTTCATGGCATCGGAGTTTGGATCAGGCTCCAGACAAGGTTTAAACACCTAACAAGAATTCCAGATTATTTCTCAGGCTCTGTTCCAAACTATTCCCATTGTTATTAAACTTTCATTGCTTCCTACATCCCTGCTGAGAGGTAAACCTCAGAGTTTGTGTCATGCTTTTGGCATGAGGTCCCTGCAAACAACCTGCCCTTTTGAGTGAAGGAAACCCATGAACTCCAGCACAGCATGTGAAAAGTGTTCCCACACAGCCACCATCCCAGGGAGAAGGCTTTGGATGCTTTAATTCCTAGGCAAGAGAAACAAGTCCTTTGTTAGTATTGTCAACACAGAGCTCAAAATAAAAGGGCATTTCAGAGGCCTACAACAGCCAGAACTGTTCCAAAGGTTTGTGTAGCGAGGAGAAACACGCCACAGAAATACCTCTCCTGGCTCCAAAACGGTTGAGACTGATTAACATTAATTACCTTGGGTTAAAAATTCTTAGAGAAAATTGAGAGGGAATGAAACCTTCTCCTACCAGTTTGCCTTCACTGCCTATAACAGTCAGGGCTTTCATTTTTGCATTTTTGATCCTGCAGCTAAGGGTGAGCCAAAAAAGTAATTTGGAAATAGAAATCCGGGTTTACTTCTGGATATTTATCATGATTTCGAGGCCACAGAATATTGGATTCTAATTAAACACTTGGTATCACCTGCAATCACTTTGGCATTTGTCACTGAAGTTCTGTTTCCAGATGAAAAAAACACCTGTTTAATGAAATTTCAACTGCAAGCAAATATCCCCAAATCGGGCCAAAATTACAGGGTTCTAAATTGCTGAACAGGTATAACAAAAAGCCAGAAATTCGACTGTAGGACCCAAGGTCTAGAAACAGAGGAGTGGAGGTCACTTCAGGGAATCTGACTTCTACTCATTTTGAAGCCTCAGTGACACATTGAGGACACTGAGTTACTTTTAAAGCACAAATGTATGTCAACACTAAAAACAAAACAAGCTGAAAGGAAAGGAAATGAGTTAAAGGAAATGGAAATGAGTTAAAAACTTGAGAACCTTCTTGCCAAAGGACTATGTGACAACGTGTCATTGACTGTATGTTTCGTACCACACAATTAATATAAAAGGGAAAATACTTGGTGTTAATCGGCCTCTTCGTGGGCACTGTCCCACTGCTACCCAGGGACATCCTGATGCTCCTTTAGGTACTGAGTTTTGGACATTTCCTTGAGGTGCAGCAGAAAAGGAACATGCAGCTGCCTACCTTTTGCCATACTTCCACTCCTTTCCTGCTGGTACAACAAAAACAGATGCTGGGAGGATTCCACAAAGCTTTATTCTGAGGCTTCTCTCAGGGAAAAATGTAATAAATTTATGGTCTGCCCCCACCTCCAGCAAAATAAATGATGAACAGACCTGGAGGACTTGGAATCAGGTGCCATGAACCTGTTTCAGTCTAGGGCTGTCTTTCCACAGGGGAAAAAAGAGCAGCAACAGCATAAAGGATCTGCGTGCCTTAGCTCGGCAAATTCACGCGGTGAGCTGCATTTCTGCGAGCTGAGCTAGGCTGGGTTGCAGGATGTGCTGAGCACTGGGGCTGAGCCAGCAAAGCTGCACCACTGTTTTTAACTGGAAGCTCGCCTGTGTGTGCCCAGGTGTGCGCTCAGCCACCTGCTCCCTCCACATCAGCCTGTCCTGCTGCACGGGGAGCAGCAACAGCTCTGTACAGCAAAGGCAATCTGACCCAGAGGCAGCAAAGGACTTGTTCTTATTTGGAAGGCAATATTAAAAAATACACTAAAAATATACTGGAGCTCTGGTAGCTGGCTCTCTAAACCAGCACTTTCTACCTGCTGAGAATGCAGGCCTGCTTTTTGCACTTCCACTCCCAAGTGCTGCTTCCCTCCCTTCTGGGTAAATTCTTGGCAGGTTACTGGTGGAGAAACGTGTCTTTCCCAAGGGCTGCCCAGGGCTATGAGAACCAGCTTTTGTGCATGTGGGCTTTTTGTAAATTCACTCCTCTTGATTTTGAGCTTCCATTACAGCCTTTGGTCTGAAGCTGAGACACATCATCTGGGTCCCCAGCAGTTCCTGAGGGCTAGAAAGAGCTACTGTGTTCACACAGATCTGTTATCTCTCTAGGATTCCATAACAATACATCCGTGTTCCTCTGTTTTAAGTCATGTTGCAAGCTGTCATGGGCACCAGCTTAGATATTTGCTGAAATGTCCACTTTCACTTACTCTAAGGCCATTTAACACCACTCTGTCAGTGCAAACAGACAGGTAAGTAGACATAAATATAATTATTTTCCAAAAGAGTGGGGAGCAAAAACAGAAAATAAAACTTCTTAATTGTGAAAAATCAGAAATTAACAACTGACATCCACTTTTTCTGGTATTTATATGTACTATTATTTGGAACTGTTGTTGGATCCTTCCCAGTGCCTGCATCCTTAATGGTCCTTTTCAACCTAAAACTTTCTATGATTCTCCAGGCACTCTTGTACAGAATTAAATCTGTAACATAATTGATCATTTCCCCACAGTTCCTCATTACTTCACAGTACACTCGGGCGAGGAACACTGAATTAACTAAATGAGTAATATGCAATTAATTCTGAGGAGCACGTAGTGAATTGAAGCACCAGAGGAATTTCTCAGCTGAAACTGGAAACCAGGAGACGGGAGCTGCCTACATTCCAGAAAGCAGAGCTTTCACATGCAGCCATTCTCCAGCTCTGCATCACCCATGCATGAGCAAAACACCGAAATGCTGACACCGACAGCACAAAGCAAGCAGGGACTACAAGGAGAAAAAAGGGAAAACCCCACCAAAAATAAAACCCAGCACATTTTTGCAGTGTTGTTTCAGGAAAGGCAGGCACAAGTCATACAGCTCCCAGTGGCACTATGCACACTTTCAGGCATGTTTGACATTAAGGGGCCTGGTTGTTGTGGAAACCAAATCCCATAGATTAATTAATGTTCAGCAGCCAGAGCCATCTCCCATCCTCTCTGTCTCCCTGCCCCCAATTAAAAAAAAAAAAAAAAAAAAAAAAGAAAAAAAGGAAGAAAGCAGGGAGTGCAATTTTTACATCACAGAGGAGTGTCAGAGCAAAAAGAAACTCTTTGCTCACGACTGCAGAACACGGCCAGGAACAGTGAACAGCATGTGTTAGTCCCAAGTGTTTATAAAAGAAAAATTGTAACACCATTTCAGTGAGGCTGGCTTTTGCTGTCTGCGGCTGTGCCAAAGTGCCTCCAAGAAGGTCCTGCGAGAAAGATGATTGTGTGACATTTCTAAAATCCCTTTATGATGAAAAGACTTTAATAGGAGCCCCCTTTTTTTTACTTTCAACATGGAAATGTAGTAATCACAACTAATTTACATCAGTGACCGACAGTCTTCCTGTGAATGTGTTTGCACAGGGAATTGCAACGGGATTTGAAAATGCAAAGGATTTGAACAACGTTGATTCTGAGTATCAGCATTTTCTTTTATCTGCTGCTGGTTGTGATCCATTGAATTCCCCACATACATCCCAGTTTGCAGCAGGGAGTAAGATTGGACAAAAGTCCATTTGTGCACTGGTAGCTCAACACACACACTACAAACACAGAATGCACCGGATCGATGACACAGGACACATATGGTTAGGACCCAGTAGAGGTGAAATTTCACAATAACCCATATCCTATTTTCAGAACAGTTTTAGGGCCATATGTCAAACATATTTTAGATATTCAAAGATTTAAGGTGATGCTTTTGAAAGTCTGTGGTCTTCAGCACCGGTTCTGATGAGAACGAGGAATTCCTTCTCCCATTTCCCCCCCTCAAAATATCCTTGTGAGCTACGCTACTAGTTGCCCGTTGAGAATACCCAATCATTAAATAACAGAATCTTGAAGGTGCACCACACTTAACAGGTATTTACTAAGTAGGGTGAGCAAACCACTTAGCTAACAGGTGCAAGTATTTACAGCACTGTTTCATGCACACACTCCTAATTAGCCCACATTCCACCGTGTGACTGAAAGCACTCACTGTGTTTTACCTCGGGAGTGGTGGGGATGGATTACTGACCGTGCTCAGATATGCCACGGCTTCATGACACAAGATCACTTCACCAGAGTCCCCTACTCCCTCCCACTGATGGCAGTGAAATAAACACAGCCAGTTTCTGCAAGCCACGATACTTCCTGTGGGACAAAACCTGCGCTTGGATAGCTAAACAATGCCGAGAGCTCTCCTGTGCTTCTCAAATGCGCAGCTCCTGAGCAAAGCTGCTGACTCGAACAGGTGCTCAGCACTTCAAACCCAAGACAAATACAAGGTCAGTTATAACATTTCAGTGTTACTCGCACAACTCTTGCCCTATGAGTCGGGCACCACTCCCACCTTGCTTGCATGGCATAGAAAATGAGAACAAGTACCTTTGAGATGATTAGTGGCTCTCCGTGCTCCAGCCCGCCCTTCAGCGTGAATCCCCATGGAGCACCTCCGTGCAGCAGTGCCTCCAGGTAGATGTATCTTCCCTTGTGGGTGATGCTGCACTCTGAAGGGGATATGCTGGTGTTAATGTTGTCTAACATCCTCATCTGTCCTAATCACATACTCGGGCAAACACAAAACCCACTCAGGCGGTCACAGAGCCACCAGCTTGGAAATCAAAGTCCCCAGAAGCCCACCACAAGTCATCATCCCTGAATAGGAGAAACAAGAAGAGCCTGAGGTGGAGAGTTCTGCTTCAGAGCCGGAGTCCAAGGTGATGGGTTAAAAACAGCCCCATCGACATTTCACCACTGCTTCTCAGTCAGGATTTTAGTTGCAGCACTGAGCTCTCCCCATTCCCAGCTATTCTGGGCATGAAAGCTCAGTAAAGATTTCTCTTCCTGCCTTGGGCAGATCAAAACTGCTTTTAAAGATGGGGGCAAAAAAAGAAAAAAAAAAAAAAAAAGAAAAAGTTTATGGATTTAAAAGCCCCCGGCCAGTAAATTGCCAAAATCCAAACGAATGCTTCATTTGTGATTGATTATCAGTCTTTTCTTCCTTTCTGCGTGCGATTTACCATTACAATGGCCTTTTTGCCTCAGCCCACTGCACTAAAAGAATGGAAGCGTCTTCTCCCTCTCAGCTCTCAGTTACTCTGTTCGCTTACTTCACAATTTTCTGACTTGTCAAAAAAAAAAAAAAAACGGCTGGGGGAGGAGGAAGGAGAGAGCAAGTCCATTCCTAAAACCCTTTAGAGGGTTTAAAAATGTGAAATAACTCCATACTTATTGGATTAAAGAGTGAAAAAGAAACCATTGGGAAAGCTGGAGAAGCAGGTGAAATGAATCCTCTGGGAAAAACGTTAAGGCGATAGCTGAACTCTTTTCATTCTCGGCGCTCTCCCCGATGAGCTGCCAGAGCTGCAGCAGCTACTGCTGCTCTGAGGGAGGGTGAGGAAGTGAGGGGGGAGAGAGAGAGAGAGATGGATTAAGGCAAGTAAGGCAGCGCTGCCCAATTGTGCACATCAAGCACGCAATTATAAAATGCAGTGTGCAAAAGCTGGGGCTCACCCTTTTATTATGCCCCCGGAAACCACCATCTTTCTATTGTCCTTGCCAAGGAATTGTAACAATCCAAACTGCCAGTTGCTGAAAACACAATGGACCTGCTCCAAATCAGCTCAGTGGAGCACTGCTAATAATTCTGCTCTCATCAAGCGCTTGTCCTCTGCGTGGAGCCTACCAGCTTCCCTGGACGTATTTCTTTTCCCCATTTCCATTGACAGAAAATGCTTTCCCAATAAATGGAATGAGAAACAACACCAAAAACTCTGGACACTTTTATTCATGTAGGCAGTTACCTCCCGTAGAACCTGTGGATGTGGGTGGATCTGCTCTTCCCTATGTACACGTAGACTTGGGGACTTGCCTCATCATTTAACATACATCCCAGCCTGTGTCACTGAAGGTGTGCAAAACCTTTCCTGGTTTTTAACTGGATCTCACATGGGACAACAGAGAGGAGACCAGAGCCCACTGCCCTTGCTGTTGGCAGAGCTGAGGAAACACACGGTAGTGTCTGCCTCTAAGGCACCCCCAGCTTGTGCATCACTCCTCCTTCGGGTTTTGCAAGCTCTCAGGGCCTCGTGTTAGCAAAACCTCAATGAACCGTGGGGCAAAAGCTTTGCAGCTGGGACTCTAAACCCAAGATTCCTTGCATTTGTCCGTGCCACCCCATTCCTATTCCGTTCCCTTTAAGATGTTACAGGTTCCCAGAGCCTTCTATTTGCCCCACGTGTCCCAGGTCTCATTCCCACCAGCCATGGAGACAAATGCAGAAAAGAGGCCCCTTGCTTTATTTTCCATGGTAGATGATTCCTCAATCCTTGCTTATACCGAGGTTTGGCCCCTCAGCTTCCCTCCCGGGGGTCGAGTTTTCATTAGCCTCACAACCTGGTCAGGCTCACGTAGTGCTATTATCCAGAACTCACCCTTTAGCCTGACTCAAATCAGATTGCTGAGGCTTTATGCTCCTAACGTTTCAGTGTGAAAACCCTCGCTCCGAGCCACCACAAAGAGCAATTCATGTCCGTGCTCTGTCCAGGGACAGGCGAAGGCTCTGGGAGCTCTCCCGAGGCCAGCAGGACTAGGTAAGGCTGTGTAAGGACACACCAGCCTGTTAACAGCCCGAGGCGCTCCTCTGGATTACATCCATTTCCCATAGGAAATGTTTGTTACCACGGCTGTCTGCGGACACCAGATTTCCAGTGAGAGCTCTATTTCTCACAGGGTCTGCTGCATCTGATGATTAAAAGTTACCAACATATTTCTGAGATACAGTTTTACTTCTCCTCCAGCACTGTGGCTCGTTTCAAGTGCTGCATCCAACATAATTTTTGCCAAAAACTCCATAAGATTTGTCACCGCTGCAAGCACAGGATTTTCTCCTCTTACTACCTCTAGATTTGCTATTTTTTCATCCTGTTAACCCAGCTCCAAAAAGGTCACATCCAGGTGCTTCCATGTATCAGAGACTCACAACCAGCTAAGGAAAGAGGTTTGATCAGTCACCCAAAAAAGGGCTGCCAAATCCTGTGCTACTTCCTCAGCGGGCTCTTATTCCACACAGGAGCTCCTCTGAGGACAGAGCAGACGTACGCCTTGATGGGATGCAACCCAAAGAGACCCGGGCTCAGAAAAGTGCTTTCCACACAGAACAATGTATTTGAAGCTTTGCACAGTTGCAGCGTAAGGGAAAATAAATTTGGAACAGTCATGTCAGAATCCCCTCATCGAGCACTGCATAGCCAAAGCAGGAAGAATTACCACTGATTTCACTTTCCAGAGGTCCCAATCAAACCCTGTATTTATCACCAATCAAGGCAGCTGCTCTGTCTTATCCTACATCCCGTCAAATATTCCAAGTTTCTTTCGCAAATGAAGTTCGTCAGAGCAACACTGCCCCCGTCTGCTGAAACCAGAAACTGACACAGTTTAATCTGATCGATTGACATGCCAACGTTTCCTTAGTTAATAGGCACTTACTATGCTTTTCCCTTTCAAAAACGAAGCAGGATCTGTCCTGAGCGTTCAGAGTGCCTGATCTAATCAAAGACAGGAAATTCAGCTCATTTTGTACGCACTTGTTACTGCCTTTTTGGCAGGTGAACTAAACACTAGGCTTAGTTTCAATCTACCTGCTGCTCAGTACTATCCTGGAAGTTGAGAGGAAGCAAATCCCCAATCTGTCTCTAGAGAGAAGTTTTATGAAATAATGCGGGCCCTCCTACCTTTCACAGACACCCAGTGTGTGACTTGCTGATGGCCATCCAGGAAGCATGAAAAGGCTGGAAAAGACGTGCTCCTTTTCCCTTGGTCTCTGGTTTTATCACTGAAGAATTTGGCTTTTCCTGACAGGGTCCTGACAGGGCTCTGTGTCAGCTGAGGAGCCTCAGGAATTTCAAACAACGGACATCCTTCAGGCACCAGTGGGCCCAGCTTCTTCCTCTCCCCAGGAGTCCTGAAGCCAATCACCTAAACCTGCAGTAGGATGGAACAAAACACAAGTGTCAAAAGTCACAGCTCTCCTGGATCAGCCCAGGACCCCTCCCAGGAATGAACCATTCCCTCTTGGGGTAGCAATTCCCCTGGAAGTTTATTATGTAAAAAAATCAGGAACAAATAAATAAAAAATATGGCTTTCCTATACTTACCTACAGTCAGCTGGGGCTGACTATGACTTTTCCATCTCAGCTCTGAAAAATGTCAGTCTGGCATCTAAAAGAAGAAATAACAGCAGGGAAAACATATTGAGGCTCTGCATGGTATCAGAGGGATTGCAATCATCAGCTAACATTCAAAAGGTGCTTCCAGAGAAAAATTCCTAGGGCTACACAGGGAACCTCCACTCAGATTCCCAGTTGGATTTGAGCTCCTCTTCATTTCAAATCACAGAACAAGCCTTTTTGTCTGGATAGGCCTGAGGTAAAAATGTCAAAAATCAGGCAGAGAAAGGGGAAAACAGAGATCTGAGGGTGAAAGGAAGGAACAAAGCTAAGAAACAGAACTAACCTGTGAAATCATTGAATCCTTCTGATGTTGGAGAAGGCACTTGTGTTTGAAGTCTGAAAGGAAAGAACTTTCTTTGGAGAACAGGAAAGAGATTCTCCATTTACTCTTGCCTCCAGCACAGGGCTGCTATGGGTCGCTCAGCTCCTCAAAGCAAACCGAAGAGCAACAAGCCAAGGTGAGGAAGGGATCTGTCCCGCCAAGGGGAGCAGGAGTGCTGCCACAACCCAAGGATGTGAACCCAGGGCGTTTGAACTCAGAACTGCAGGTTTTCCCCCTGCATCTGAGCTCTCATCTATCTGACGTCACCCCTCTGCTGAAAACAGTGTTCCAAACGGGAACAAGGAACCATAAAAGAGTCCCCACAACCGTACGACGTTCCCATCCCGAATAAGATGATGATGAAACAATTCAAGCCACTGTTAGAACCTTTAACCAGCTCTGAAGTGGCTGGTGGGTATAGCCCCGGTATGTGAGCAGTCTCTGCGGGCACAAATCACCCCAATCCCCTCCTCTGAAGCTCTAACCCCTCTGGCAGGAAGGGATTATTTTAAACACAAGCAGTGGATACTTGCACCTTGATGCCTTTTCAGTGGCACTCCCAAACAGGAGGAAAGTTACTCAGGAATTTGATCCTAAGAGAGTTATTCTGTTTCAAGAATGACAGGGGTGGCTGGGTGCTCCAGACCTGGACTCCCAGGAAACAAGAGATAAAAAAAAAAAAGGTACCTGCAGTCAAGATAGGTGTCATTCTGCAAAGAAAAGCACCTTGCCAGGATCCCGATGGGGAAAAGAGATCAAGTTTCCCGCTGAAGCCAGGTTTTGAATGACACTTGGGGAGAAATCAAGTCCTAGGCACGGCGTTTATTGGCTCTCCTTCATGCACATGATCGGCTCCTGAGGGAGGGGCTTGTTCCCAAGGCTGCCGAGGGAGCTGAGGGGTGGAGTAAGGAGCAGGTGGCTCCCAGCGGGGCTCGGGAAGCTGGATTGGCACCCCGCAGAACGGAAAAGCCAGGAGTGAAGGGGGGATGATGAACGTTACCCCTTTTTTCCCTGCCCCACAGTGAAGAGCAGAACCTTAGTGCCCCATCCCAAATCCCGGAGAAACAAAGCCCAGAACTGCCTGCCAGAGGTAGGTGCTGGCCCCCTTCCAGGTCAATTTTCATGGTTTGTAAACACCTGGGACTCTTGGAGGATATCACAGAGCTTCAGGATATTGTAGGACATTGTATTTACCTAAATACTCATTTATCTCTTATCCCTGTAGGTAAGAAAAATCTTTTTGTTGCTGCTTCTTCTGGGCGGTGCAATAGAAGTCCTTTCCTCGAGCTGTTTTCCACTAGGGATTGCAGTGCAGCCAGGAGAATGGAGAGCTGAGGTCTGTTTTCAGCTAGTTAATTCTTACTTTTCTGTAGTAGTTTATGTAAAACCACTTTTCTCCTTTGTCTTTCTTTCAGCACCAGGTGGATTTTTTTTCTGTCTTCTAAATGAAAATTATGTGGTAAACTTGAGGAATGGTTGTTTTAAATCTTAGTCAGATATTTAAACCAATTAACATACCTTTCTGTCTCCTGAGTTTTCTCAGACTTCATCTCTCCAGCTGAGGTTTTTGTTTTGGCCCAGTTCATTCACCTGTCCCTGGAAACTTGTGTCAAGGTGGTCTTTTGAGTAATCTGAAACGGGGGATAGCCTATGGACACCTGTGTGTTCATTCCTGAAATCCAGATCCAAAATGGCACAGTCAGTCAATATAACTTCCTTTGCTGAAGTGAAGTCACCACCTCTTGACCCTGCACCCTCTCCCTCACCTTGAAAATCCAGGGAACACAGAAACTCGTCCTCTCTGCCGAAATTGGTGTAAAAATAAAAATATTCCAGTTTTTATTACTGAACTGGATTTAGGGCAAGATGCCTTTGAATCTTTTGCTTTCGAACCTCTGGGCTTCTCTTTGGTGGGAGAAAGTCCCCTCACCCGACTTCTGCTTCAATCACCTCACAAAATGCCCCACCTTACTGGCCAACTATCATGTGGAAAATAATCCAGGCCCTTCCCTATCCCCGTGAGAGGATTTTTGTCTCCAACCTCAAGCACCAGCACCGCGAAACCACCTGGGACCCCCGACCACAAGATGGTGCCCACGCCGTGAGGGGGCAGCGGCCATGTTGGCTCTGAGGGGCTCGGCGCCGCAATTCCCGGTGGTGCCAGCCGCTCTTCCAGAAGCAGCCGGCACGGCTCGGGATGGCTCCTTCCCGCGGGGGAGCAGCCGGGAGGAGCTTGGCGGCTCTCCCCAGGGCGGGCCGGGTCGGCAGCAGCGCCCTGCGGAGCTGGGAGTCCCGGAGCGCTGAGGGGACGGAGCTGCCCGGGCGTCCCTCACGGCCGGAGGCGGGAAAGCGGCGGGGCCCGGCCCGCCTGAGGGGAGGCGGCGCCTCGGAGCTGCCGTGCCTGCCGTGGCAGGGCTGAGGGGCTTTTCTCCTCTCTTCACGTTTCTGGCCCTTCAGAGTCGGACTCCGGGACCAAGGGCTGTGATTTTCTCCTCAGTGTGCGCACAGGAAGCAGCCCCGGGGCGGCTGTGTCAGGTAGAGGGGTTTGCTGAAGGTGTGAAGTTAGCCAGGTGTAGCAGGTGCTGCTGGGGCTGCCCTTGGCCTGCGGTGTGGTCACCAGTGCTCCAGAGGACGAGTAACACAGGAAAATCCAAATAAACGGAACAAGAAACCTGTCAATACCATCTGATTTAAATCTGCCCCTAACAGATTGCTCTCTTTGCCTCCTCCCGGTTTTGCCTCTTTGCCTCTTTCCTCCTCCCTTTTTCTTCTTTCCCTCTTCTTTTTCTCTTGCCTGCATCTGGATCTGTCCTGACAGAACAAACCAGGAGATTTGGAAAAGGAGAGATAATATCTCCCCTTAAATAACTTTTAAGTCCTCCTGCTGTTTTAAAGTTAGATTGGCAGAATTAATTTTGTTACATAAAGTTGACTCTTAATAGATTAAAAAGTAAACGCACATATTTTTTCTTCACAGGTGCTGTTCCAATGAACAATAATATCCAGGAATTAAGGTAGTACACAGGATTTGTTTGCAGAAAATTCCTGTCTCTGCTGTGTATCATTTTTTCCCCCAGAAGGTAGAGCTTTATTTTAGTGTTTTTTATATGCAGTTGTATATCTAATATTTGAAAGTTTCTCCCACAGAAGGGTCATAAATTAGTTTGAAAATTGATGGCAAACTGCGGTTTGATTTACTGGTTGACTCAGACTGATGAGTCAAACTGACACCACACCCTCAGGAATGGAGTAAATAATTCATTGCCTGATCAATTCCAATAAAATAAGACAGTGTGAATTGGCTCAGGTTTGCTTCCTTTTGTACTCAAGGTTGTATATAACTAAAGTCTCCTCTTATTCTACAGTTTATCTCAGAAAAGTGGAGATGTGCAAGGCCACATGAAGTGAGTTGAAATTTGGGGCAGCTTCTTAAATTTAACTGAGTCTTTGGACAGTTTCACCAGCACTATTTTGAGAAGCCTCTATTTGATTTAGGTCATGTTTTCAGTATTTCGGTTGGTTTGGTTGTCTGTTTTTTCTCCTTTAGGCCAGTGAGCTGTGTGAGGAAATCCATTGTAGTGTGATTGCCAGAGCAAACGGATGGAAATGCTGCTGGAAAGAGATGCGCTTCAGGATAGCAGGTATGAAGGCTGACACAGATTTACCATGCAGAGTGTCTGTATGAGCTTTGAGAGGCACAGCAGGCCTCCTCAGGGAGAAGCTTCCCTCCTGGAATAGCACTATAGCACTCAGGGGTTAGAAAACTCATTATTTAGCTGTCAAAACCAGCAGTTAATCAGCTGAAGAATTACATATGTGAGGGTAAAACTCCAGGTGAATCCTGCTCTCTGAATTCTTTTACTTCTGTTTCCAAATTCAGACAAAAGGAGCCTCAGAGCCAAGAGCATCTACAAATACAGTTGAAACACAGTACTGGAGAGCTGGAAGCTGCCAGCAGGACCAGGTGCTGAGGGAGGCTGGCAGCCAAAATGAAGTACCAAATGAAGAACATAGGTGCTCCACAGCCAGGAGGAGTTACTGCTGGAATTACCTGGCAGCCTAATGGGCTGCAGAGGCAGGGCGTGCGGGAAGCTCTGTGAGCACGGGGACATGGCCAGCCTGAGCACAGCTGTTTTGTGGTGTCCTGCAGGACCTGGACTGCCAGGTGTCGCACCTCAAAGGAAAGCTGGTCCTGGTATGTGAACGAAGTGCTGATTTTCCTTCCCATGCTCTGTGTTCTGGCTTTTAGGAAATACTTTTGAAAGCTCTGAGCCTCCTTCTCACCCAGCCTAGGGAAAGGTTATGGCATGAAGAGGTGCAAGTGGCACCTGGCAGTGAAGGTGGCAGCCTTTGACACTGGGCAGACCTCCAGACTGGGTTTACTGCTGGGCTTTAGCACGTTGTCACGGTCAAGGTGGAACTAAAAGGAAAGAAATCACACCTGAGAATCTGCTGCCTTTCCTTCGGGGGTTTGCTGTTTGTGTCATCTGTTCACAAGAGGTGGAGGAGGCACTTCAGTCTCTGCCAAAAGATTCACAGGCCCCAAGAGAGCTTCTGCTGCAGCAACATCGAGTGAGGTACCCATTCTCTGTTTCTTGTATTCCTAAAGCATAACCAGACGTTTTTCACGTGTTCCACAGAGAATTCCTTTGGGGTGGGGTGACTAGAGGGTAGCAAGCACTGTTTTTGAGGACGCGGATAATTGTTCCAATAAAAGATGTTTATTTGCTCATGACTTTCTGCTGCTTTTTCCTTCCGTGCTGATCGTCTCCTGGTTTAGTTAATCCCACAAAAATTCTGTTTTGGAAGAATCTCTGCACCTCACTTTTCTAAATATCGCTTAGGTGGACACGTGGAATTTGTTGGAACATAAGTTCCACCATTAAGAGAAAAGACTGACTGTAATTTTGGTGGTTAAATCAGCTTTTTCTTGCTGGTTCCACTAAGAGCTTTGTCCTTTATTGTGATGTCCTAATTTTTGCCCCTCCATCCGCTTGAGTTACACAGTAACCCCTTCAAAGTTAAACTATCCATAGCTTGATACTTAATAACAGAACATCGAAATGTTCCTGACAATTGAAAGAAGTTACTTTTTGCCAAGATGAAATTAGAGCCGGCGTTTTCTTTCTGGGGGGAGGACTGAGCAGCTCAGAAATGAGCACGAGGTGGCAGCGCTGCCTCGTAAAGCAGGCAGCACCTGCAGCTTGCAAGCAGCAGCCAAGGTCTGGTGGGGACAGGTCGTTGTCTGAGGTTTGATTATAGTGTAGGAAATGTTAAGAGTAACCTTAATTTGAGAGAAAGCTTGTGCTGTTCTTACACTTCGCTGTCTTCCCTATTCTTTTGGTTTCTCAGTGCGTTTGTTTAAGTGAAGCACTGGTTGCACAGAGTGTGAAATGAAGAGAAAAGGCATAAAAACAGAAACCCCACAAAACCACATAAAATAGAGGAGAGAGAACACATCCATGTGTTAGGCAGGCTGGGAATGAGGACGGTGAGGCTGCTTCTCCTTTGATGGTTCTTACAGCTTCTGATTTCCCCACCTCAAACTTCCCATAGAGACCAAGCAAGAACCCTAAATTTGGTGCATCCACATCAAGTCTGTCCCCTGGAATCCACAGTCTGTTCCCAGCTGGGAGAAGTGAAGAGGATCTATGAAAACAAGGTGTGTATGGATTTGCCTGTTAGCCCTGGTGCCAGTGGAAGTGAGTGTGTGGAGATCTGAAATGTTCCAGAGACGGGAGGGAAGTCTCTTGATGAGGGACTGCTTCAGAAAAACTGTCTGGATATAAGGATAAATTACATTATTTTCAACTTGGCACATAAGAGCATCTTTATTACAGAGCCTTGTAGACTGGTCCATCATCTCCTACCCTGGCAGAAGTTGCCTCCTATGAGAGGAAGTGAACACTACTTGGTACAAAATGTGTTTGCCTGGAGATTTCTGAATGAAACCAGGGTGAAGGAATAGTCCTTGGTGAAACAAGGGCTTTTTTTTTTCCAAAGTGTTGTTTTACCATTCCAATCAGCATTTGTGTTGTAGATAAGGGACTTCTGAAAAGCTCTGGATCAGGGTGGAAGCCAAATTATTTTCCAGAACCTCTTAACTCTGAAAGGTAACTGAGCTTAATCACGGAAAGAAGACAACACAGTTATGAGTACACCCAGGGAATAACTCTGCTGGGCCAGAAGCTAACATTTGTGCTTCTTTCAAGTTGGACCTAGAAGAAAAACAGAAGAAATTGAATTTACTGTTTAAATAGAATGCTTTACGATAACTCTTCATGAATATTTGCCTTTTTCTAGGTCCAAGACCTTGAGGAGCAGTTGCACTTAGCTCTTTCTGAGACAACAGAAGTTCAGACAGACCAGGCACGACATGGCCAAGAACCTGGAAATCCAAATGATCAGATTCATCAGTTGTTGGTAAAACAAGTGATAGTATTGAAGGAACTTGCTTTCTAAAAGCCTCTCCTTGCTTCTGGTGTTCAGAGTTACACCTTGCTTTTTTTCCCCTTTTAATTAACTTTGAGGATTGTTTCTAACTAGAAATTTGAATTAGCTGTGAAAGGCCCAAGGGCCTTTGCCAATAGTGGTGGGGGATATTGAGAATTAAGGCTTTGTCATAAATTCAAAGCCACAGACACCTATGCAAATCATATCAAGATGCTGAGCTACCTCCACTTTAACCTCACAGTTTAGATCCCTTTGCTAAGGAACCTTGGTCCCTTAACACATATTTTGCACGGCTTATCCAATATTCAAGCAGTAAACAACAGCAGAAGTTGTGATGAGCAGAAATGCCCATTGATAATTCTCTTTGGGCCACACTTTAAATTCCTGTTGTTGAAATGAGTAGCTCTGAAAGGTGTGTGTTAGTGTTTCTAACATTATTTATATTTTAAATTATCATTAAGAGAAAAAAAATCCGGAATTGATTTAGGAGGGAGATGACTTTAATTTCTCATAGGTTGATCTCCGCAAAAAGGAGACAGAGCTAAGCCTAGAAAAAGAGAGGATCAAGCGATTTTGGGAGTGGAGCACAGAGAACAGCATCACCATGGGGCAGCTCAGGAGGCAGCTGGACACCAGAAACATGCAGCTGCAGAGCATGGAAAGGGCGCTGAAGGAAACGAGGATGGAGTGTCGCAGATACAAACGGAGTGCCAGGTTGGTGGTTTTGACTCTGAACCTCCAAAAGGAGTTTTTTGTACCTTTCCAGCAAGTTGAATGCCGCCAGATCTACCAATCAAATTATTGAATGTGGTGTTTTCAGCCGTGAGCTTGTCTGTAAGAGTGGTTAGCAAGTTCAAGGCCTTCATAATGCTTTACTTCGTGCAGTATTAAATGAAAATGTAATGAAGGTTGTGTTTATGAACCAGTGAGCGCTGTGTCACAATTCCTTCTGTAGACACTGCCTTTACGTTCCCCTTTTTTCCACACTTCAACCCCTCAAAAATGAGCTGTGATTAGATAACCTTCTTTGCGTTATGAATAAAGATCCAGATGATTCCTTTCTTTTCTACCAAACCCTAGGCTTGAGCTAACTCATAAATGGTACATTTTCTCAATCCATTACTTTTTGTTGAGAATTGTCCCACCAGGAAGTTTGCTCTTGTCTTCTGTTGGTACTTTGCA
This sequence comes from Motacilla alba alba, assembly GCF_015832195.1. Taxonomy (NCBI): domain Eukaryota; kingdom Metazoa; phylum Chordata; class Aves; order Passeriformes; family Motacillidae; genus Motacilla; species Motacilla alba. Next base: position 71,157,515 of record NC_052019.1, on the reverse strand, counting down.
CTGTTACCACTTTCTGAGTCACAGCTGTTTGTGGTTCAAGTGGTGCATATTGCTGCTTGCAGGAATTAAATCAGTAATAAATTATTCATGTAATTGTTTTTTCCCCAACTTCACAGAGCAGCCAGTCGAGTTCTATGACTTCAAGTTCTTTAGCTTTAAGTGCTCTGAATTTTGTATTAACATTGCCAGTTGATTAATTTTTTTTTACATCAATTTAACACTTTTCATTTCCTGTGTTTAAAAAAACCAATATTCCATTCAGTTATTAGAATGGAGAGAGAGGAGCCAGAGCATCCTGACCTAATTTTTCTGTATAACTACGGAAAAACCAGAAGTGTTCCAGGACGTTCAGAAGGTAGAAACAAACAAATCTCTTGGTTGATCCTTGTATTGTTTTTCTTCAGATGGCTGCAACTGAGGAAAGAAATGCAAGCATTGGAAGAATCTCCTCTTTGGCTGTGCAGCTGGAGATGCCCAAGGAAGCGCTGCGTCAAGTCACGGAGCGTCTGGCAGCCAAACAGAGGGATTTGGAGGCTGCTGAGCAAACTCAGAGCTGGTGGCCTGTGTGCAGGAGAAGGAGGGAGCCCTTGGGGCTGGCGTGCAGGAGATCAGGGAGCTGCGTTCCCAGCTTGGCAGCAGGATGCAGGGGCTCCGGCACGTGGGGAGTGCAGAGAGCTGCTTACACACGGCGCAGTCAGAGCGGGAGGCGCTGAAACTGCGCGTGTTGGAGAAGGAAAGGATCATTGAGCTCTTCCAGAAGCAAATCCACAACATGACCCCCATCATGGGCCAGCAGGGCCAAACTGCTGGAGCAATGGAAGCAGAAAAATCCCAGCTGGAAAAAGAAATAAATGACTGGAAACTCAAAGCAGAAGAGCTTAAGGTGCACAAACATGCTGTATTTATGTCTCTTTATGATAGTAAATGTTTTATGGTTTTAAATCTCTGCCTTCATGTGCTGATTCTGTTGTTTTTAACAAGGTCAGGCAATGCCCCTGGAATTCTAACAGCACTCAGTTAGTGGGCAGAGAAGGATAATATTATAACATTACCGCTACCAAGGAATAAACCTCTGGTGAAAAGCAGCTGCCAAAAGGCTGGAATGACCTCAGCGAGATGAGTGTCCATGGCAGAGCAGAACCAGAAATACAAAGTGTTACTGAGGAGCAGCAGACAGGCAGCACTCAGAATTCCAAACTGAGGACACCGGTTATTTCTCAGACGAGAAATACAGGATGTGGTAGTTCCATGCAGGTCAGCATCTTCAGAGGAAAAATCACTCCAGACAGAATTTCATCCTCTTTGGTGAGAAGGCATTTGAGTGTGCACGGCGGGGCTGCTGCAGGAGAATGGCAATCGTGTTCATTAGCTACACCTGGTAAGGTTAATTATTCTTTAAAGCCATCAGATCCAACTCTGCTGCGCCCTTTTTGCCTGGATTGGCAATTTTCACACAAATAGTTGGTCCCTTTCACTCTGGTTTTCTTTCTTGCCTCAAACTGGGCTTTTAAGTAGCGGTGTCCACACGTCTTTGTGGTTATTTTCTATAATTATGTACAGTACACGTGCTTGTTTTTTAGGTAAGCAGGGTGCAAAGGATGAGAAAGAATCCAGAATATGTGAAATGGAGGCCAGGCTGAGCGAGCTGGAGCTGGACAAGGTTCAGCTGGTTAGCACATGCACCGAGAGGCTCCAGGCACTGAATGATGCAAAACTGGAGAAAGATGAGCTCCTGCAGGAACTCCAGGCTGGCCAGAGGGAGCTAGCTGGCCTCGCAGGTAGGGAGCCTCAGCTCAGCTCCCACAGCTGCTAATTTGGGCTCATGTTAAAAATAAAAGAGCAGCCTGCTGGCTGAATCCAAATATGGCTGCTGGTACAGCATGAGGTTCCTGCCAGCACAGGATGGTCAGATTGTCCCGGGGAGCTATGTGGGGTTCTGGCCCTGAAGGGGGGGAACACAATCTTATGGCCCATCTCACTATGAGCAAAAATATTTAAAACTCTGTGAGTCAGGAGCTGAAAAAAGCAGATCTAGCAAATGACAGCATAGCAACCTGACTTTTTTTTTTTTTTAAGAGTGGTATGTAAGAGCAGTGCTGGATCCCATTAACCATCTGTGGTCAAATTATAGTGCAACTTTGTTTTGTTGCAAATTTGCTGCCATGTTATTATTCGATGCTTTAACTTCCACCTTTTCACAGCTAATATGTGGGAAACCCCATCAAGATATATTATTAAAATACATACAGGTATATGAAATTATAAAAATAAAAACACTTCTGAAATATGTAGGTATGAGTATATTATTTAAAATTCGGAACAAGCAGGATCTGGATCCAAGGTAAGGACCAAAGTTCAAGGATATTCTCAGTTAATCTGCACAGGAGCTGGCTGGATGCTGCTGGTGACATGCTTTGCTCTCTGCACACCCCTGTACCCTCAGGAAGTAGCCCTTGGGGGAGCTCTGCCTTTATCACAAGCTGGCAGCAGATCAGTAATCTCATTCTAGAAAAATGAGGGGGTTTTGTCATGGCAATTTCAATCTTGACTTGCTCTCACCAGAGGCATTTGAAGAGGAATTATCAGGGTGAAGTCAAGGAAATGGAAAATACTGCAACCAGACTGAAAATGCAGTTGAAGACAGCCCAAGCCGAACTGAATCAGGCCAGGATTGCCCTAAAGACTATAGAGGGATCTGATGGCAATGGGAACTCTGGGTTGGACTTGCCAAAATTCACACACATTTGTCTTACCGACCAGAGAATATTTGTAAGCATTGCCATCACAATCCTCATCGTTCACTGGGAATTAACCTTCTGTTTTCCAGCTCTGGAAGCTGCAGCAAGAACGCAGAAGCAGATCATAGCCAAGAGAGGACAGATAGATGCACTACAGAGCAAGATTAAATTCTTGGAAGAGGCAATGGCAAACGCAGTTAAGGTCACAAGAACTCCTTTTAAAAGTATTTCACTACACTTAGAGAGGTTTGTCCTGGGAGAAATGCACGGGCAAAAGCGCAGTCAGCCTGTGAAGGACCAAAAATAGTTTTGCTTGGTGTCCATGGAAATCAGCCTTCTGCACAGAGTATATTTGTTCTTGGAAGAATGAGAGCAATTGCAATGAGAATCAGGCTCTTACATATCAGTTCTTCCTAAAAATGTCAACTGAGGCATTCTGTGTCCTTCTTCCCCTCTGGGTTCTGAGGTAGTTCTGGATGTAAACTCTCTGTCAGGGTCTGTCATCATGAGTCCTTTTCCACTTTGTGTAACAAATCACTATTGTTACCAAGAGCTGTAGTTCACAGAATGATCATTTATATCTGTCCACTGTAACCTGTCCTATTTCTTCACTGGCTTGGCATCCTGTGCATCCTGAAGCTTAAAATTCCAGTTAGAAAATGGATCAAAAAATGGATATTTTGTTTCACTGAGGGCAGTCCATTTGTGCTTTTCCTTGTAAGGCCTTTCTTCTTGTTACAGGGCATCATCTTGGGGCAAGATGCAGCATCTAAGCTTCTCAAAGGGTTAGTTCAGATATTTCTGAACTAACAGGTATATTCAGACATAAGATGAGAAAAAAATCTACAGGAGCTAAATATCTGTGATTTTTTAGGTTTTTAACTCGTTTTAAATTCAGGAGAAGCATTACCTCAGAGAAGAAAATAGCAAACAAAGTCAGAAACTGAGCTGTGTTAGAGCAGAAAATAACAGGATTGCTGGTGACCTGGAGATCCTGAGATCACAAGACAAATGGCTGAAAGAAAAACTATCCAAGATGGAGACAGCCCTTGATAAGGTAGTGTGAGGAATCTCTCAATTCAGGGAGACTTCAGGGTGTTCTCCTCTGCAGTCACCTGGGAACAGAAGGGTTGGATTTCATGCATTCTTTTCACATGTACTGTAAGGCCCTCACCTGAAGATTTTTTCATAGTAAAAGGCTTCTATTTTCATTGAGAATTTTCTTGTTTTACTCTTCATTAGCTCAGGGAAATCTAAACTACAGGGAATTGAAAGTAAATGTGTTGTGCGGGCTGTAGCACCTTCCACTGACTCTGGGCACAGCTGCTTTCTCTGCTGTTCCATGTGAGGCAATTTTTACAGAGCGTGGTGTCGTTTCATTTGCCCTTTACATTTTTTAGGTGAGGTTTCTGTTGCTGGCATACCTGACCCCTAAGGCTAGGTCTGGTCTGACTGGCACACAAGTCCCAGGTGCCCTGCAGGTAGGCTGCTCCTCTTCCAGGAGGAAGAGTCCTTTCAGGATTCCGACTTTCTCGGATGTAAATTGCTTGGCAAGGTGTCATTCTCAAATCCCTTTAAACAGAAAATGACAAAAGAATTGTGGTACCTCTTCCCAAGTATAACATTTTTTTAATGCTTGTCACTGGAAGCTTACCTTTCTTGTGGGGTATGGTTATTTTTGCCCTTTTTCAGAGTATATTTTTTTAAGGAAGGAAAGGTAGACAGCAACTTGGAACAAAGGCGGGTCAGCCAAGTCCTCAGCCATCCCTTTTCAAACCTTGAGTGTAGTTGTGCCTCATTAGCACAGCTCCATTTTCTAATCCCAGAGGTGTTCAGTAGGTCTGGGACTGGCCCTGGAAGGGCCTTGTCTCCTTCTGGGACATGGCCCCTTCTGGTGTGCATGTTATGGCTGCCAGGCTTGTAGAAGCAGTTGCTTTTGTGAGCCTGTCAGCTAAGGCATCCTGCAGTGTTTCTGTGCTGACAGCAGGAGATAGATACAACGTGCCTGTGTGCACCTTGTTTCTTTGTCAGAGAGAGGACAGCAGAGGGTGTAATCCCCGGAAAGTCAGCCCAGCTCATTCGTGCCCTTTCTGTGCTGTGTTGCAGGCATCCCTGCAGTTTGCAGGGTGCCAGTGCATCAGCCAGTGCCAGGAGCAGGAGGCCATGCGCTGCAGGCTGCAGCACACCTTGGATGGGAGAGTGAGTGCCTTCCTGGGAAGCGTGGGCCTAGCCTCAGATTCATTTGCTTTGGGGTCTGACTTCAGGTCTGATCCTCGTTGGTGCAAACAGCTCTCAAAAGTCTGTGTTCTGAAACCCTTTTCCATGTGGAGTTCTCCAGTGCTGCTCATAGCCATAATTCCGGGTTTTGGGAGTGCTATTTACAGTTAGGACAACAAAATATTGGATGGAGTCCAATCCCTATCTTTACTGCTTAGATGGATAGAGGATGTTTTTTACCTTTGCCTTATTTTTAACCATGGACTCTTGGGGCTGCAGTGAGGCTGCTGCTCTAAATGAATGGTACCTTGGGAGCAGCAGTTTTATCTCAAGAAATTATCATTCATTTTGGGACCTACCCCAGCTCTGCTGGCTTTGAAAGAGGAACAAAGAGCTATATTCAAAATACAACTCCACTTCAGCAATACAACCAGTGCTTCAGAGGATCAATGACCAAGGTGGGGAGCTTGTGTTGTTTTTCCCCAGGAGCTGCAGGGACCTGGCTGCTCCTCAGCTTCTGTTTCAGGGAAGCTGCAGCACACTGTGCCTCAGTCCCACCTGCTCTCTGCCCACATGCCCAGCACCTGCCCAGCTCTGCCCCTCAGGTGAGTGCCTGCCTCAGCATGGGACACCAGCACATCCCAAACAGCAAAAATAACATGGAATTTCTTCAGGCAGAGCAACTTCTCAGAGCTGAGAGCAAATTCCTAACACTGAAGGTGAAATAATTCCTGTAGCTTCACATGTGCTGTGTGCTTTCAGATTTTTTTTTTTTTTTGTGTAGAAAACGATGTGACAACTCTAAAATCCTATAGACAGTGCTAAGACTTTATTTCACCTCTACCATGAATTTATGAGCTATTAAGTTTGAAGTTAAGCAGTTTGGTTTTCACTTTTCTTGCTGTAAATCACATTTGACAGTGAAAATAGATTTGTGCATAGTTGTTGATACATTGAATCATCTGCTTGATATTTGAATCTTCCTCCAACCTGGTTTTCATTGATTTTGATCAGTTTTATTCACCTAATTGTTCTTCCTTTTGATTTTGCACATCTACCTCTAGATTTAAATGAAATACACTGATTTTTCATTACAGAAAACATCAACTTTAACCTCTCATTAAAAAAAAAAAAAATTCTTTAGCTATTTTCTTTATAGATTTTTGTATAAATCTCCAGAAGTGACTTGATGTATCTCCCAGGTATTTTCATTAATTTCAGCCTCAAAACCTATAGGAGGCCACAAGTTAATGCAGGCATTTTTCAGGAGTATTTTCTGGTTTGCTCCCCAATGTGGTGGCAAGCATTTACATCAAGGAACAAAGGATAATCCCTTCTGTGAAATGCCTGCAGCATCAGGCACTCCCATTCTTTCATCGCAGAGTTAATCAATTTATACTTCTGAAGATAAAGAAGGAAAAAGGACTTATTTTGAATTTAGTGCTGCAGTGAGGACCCAACAGGTTGCAGGAGCGCTTGAATCAAAGTCTACTTTAATCTTCTTGGTTCCTGCATCACTAGTTATTGTACAAAATGAAGCAGCTCCAACACTTGAGACAGACTGCTGGGGTAATGGTGTGGTTTCCTAGCTGGAATGTGGAAAAGGAGGATTAGGTCTGACTCAGTGTCACTTTGACCCATGATGGAGCTGAGGATTTGTTCCCCATATAAGCCCTGCTGAAACCAGTGTGTTCACATTAAAAATTACCTTTTTTTCTTTTTTTTTTTTTTAATGAAAATGGGGTAGCAAAGTTTTTCCCAAGTTTCAAGTTTTTCCATCCCCAGGTGGAGCCAAGGTCAGTGGCAGCAGTGCTTTGAACATGTGAAATGCTGAAAAATCCAGTTCTCAGCAGTGAAAAATCCAGTTCTCACTGAAACAAAGGCTTCTTTGAACCAGGCCCTGGCCTCTAGTCCTGAGCAGTAAAATGAGAATAATATCGCACTCGGTGTCTGCGATGGCTGTGGCAATGAAGGGGGTGGTATCTGCAGACAGCTCAGCTGCTGCAGAGTTTGCATGGCAAACATGGAGTGAGTTTGCCTGGCAAACGCCCCCGGGTGCTCCTGTGTCTGTGCCCGGTACAGCAGTACCTGGGGTCACAGGTTAAAAAGCACAAAACAAGAGGCAAGGGGGAGAAAACACGTGCATTTGGACGGGCTGAGGTAAGAATTGACAACAGACTGCCTTCCGTAAATACTTTTTAACTGAATAGTTTTATTCCAGAAGCCTACCAAGCTGGACGTTTTGAAGGAAGAACCAGTGCAGGATCTGAAGAGGATTCTTCAAGCATTAACAAGCTCAGACAGTGAAGCTCCCTCCGAGGATCTCAGCAGCCATGGTGGGAGCAAATCCCCTTTAACAAGCATGAGGAATGCAGGGTAAGAATAATAGATTTATTTCTGTGGTGTGCCGTGTACTTACAGTGCCCTCTGAAACTGGGATCTGGCTCTTGACCTGCTTCAGGAGCAGTGTGGGATGTGTTTTTGCAAGGTCAGGTTTACACATAAGCTTGAAATAATCTGGAAACCTCCAAAGCTTTTGTTGTTTGCAAGGTTATTCAGATGCTTTAGGTGGAAGGGAAATAGAAGGTGACCACACCATTTGCCTTTAGTGCTTGCTTTTATATTTGTTCAGAACTCCTTTCTTCTTTTCCTGCCATATGTAAATAACCAAATGCAGGATTTTTTTTTTTTTTTACCAAATACATGATAATGACAGCAGGACATGAAGTTGAAAAATCAACACAGCACAAATTCTGATCTTTCTAATCCAGAACATGAGGATACTTCATAAAAGAAAATGTAATTCATGAGTTTTGATTAGGATTAAATCTTAACTGCTGCTGGAGAGGCTGCTACTGCAAGCACAGTGGAAAAGCACATTTTAGGACAGTGAGAAGGGCTTTGACTTAGCTGAGTAACCTGCTTCTCACAGTACTCGTTTGAAGTTCAGTTTCTAAGGCTTTTTTAATACAGCCCCAATCCTGAGCTTGTTTGTATTGTTTTATTCATAATGCCAAGAGCTTCCTGGGGATTATAAAACAAAGCTTTCGTGTCACCTTCATCCCTCTAAGCAAGAGCTCTGAAACATATTTACATTGTTTGCTTTTCATTTCCATGGATAAGACCTGGAGGCTCCGTCTGAGAGCTTCACGTTCTCACTGTGGGTGCTGGCTAGCATGACCTAGCTTTAGCATAACCTTTTCAGAATGCAGGTTTTGCCCTCATTTTGCTTGCAGGGGTCCTTCCTGCTCACATCCTGCAGATCTTCACTCCCAGGATCTTTCTCTGCTCCTTACATCCCTTGGTAAGTTTTCCCTGGCAGCACTGATGGCAGACTGGAGCATTACAGAATATTCTAAAGAAGATAGTCCCAATACAGTATTTTTTCCTAGGAATTTACTCAAATACCTCTTAGCAGGTGCTATTACTAAAAGGTCTTTATTGCACTTGCTACAAATCAGTATCTTGTTGGGAAGCAGCTCCTCAGAGGCTGACATGAGCACACCCAAAATTGCTAATTTCCATGTTACTTGTGTAATTAGCATCCATGGCGTTGTCACATTTTTGGAGCCTACATTTAGGCTGTTGAGTTCTTTTTTTTGGATATTTAGTTATGGATGGGCTTTTTAGAGGAACCAAAAAACGCTGCTGGTTTCCTTCCAAGTACTGGATGGGTCAGTACCTTTTAGACTGGGATGACATGAATTTTGTTCTCTAAAAGAAAGAAGAGGATGTGGCTTTGAGCAGCAGGGTTTGAAGATATTAATCTTAACTACCTTTTCTTGCCCACAGATAATCCATTCTGTGAAAATGGCCTGTGGACACTGATATTGTTGTCTATTTAGAATTTAAGCCACTGTGCCTCAGAGATAGGCTCTGCTCCTTGTGAGGAGTAACTGCTTTGGATATTCTTTTGGTAACTCTGAGCATTAAAGAAAGTCTCCTGGGTAGTTACTGTCTGCCTTCTAGCAAACCAACTGCAGCATCCAGGGATTTCCTCGTATCCAAAAGAGCTGCAAGTAGGGATTTTTTATGTAGAAGACTTGAGAAGCAGTTGAGTTTGTGATGGGCAGAGAGTCTTGGGTTGTGAGCAGCCATGATGTTCCCTGTTTGGGCAGTAAACAAGGAATAGAGAGCAGAACAAAAGCCATTCTGACATGGCAGTGACTTCAACAGAAACAAGCTTGTTTTGTAAGGAGGTTTTAGTCTCCTGCTTGCACGGGGGTCCCTCCTCAGGTGTGTGCTCACTGCTCTTTGCTTGGACATCTCCTAGGAAAGGCATCCACCTGCTTGGCAGCACCTGGGTGCCCATCCTCCCCCAGGCAAGTTCCCTGGGAGGGCAGCCACAGATCTCCAGTACACCTGCTCCTAACTACCCCACCTGATGAGCTTGCAGCTGGCCCTGCTGCCTCACCTGAGCACAGCCCAGCCCCAGGGAAGCTTGCCTCTCCACGGGGAGCAGCCCCAGGAGCAGGGACATCCAATCCCACATCCCTATCGGGGTGCCTTCACCCCCTCCCAGTTCTGTTTAGGCAGAAGGTTTATTCTGTGAGAAATGAATTGTGAGTAAAGCGTGGCAGCTAATCAATCTATTACACACTCAGAAGATAAATTCCATGCTCCACTAATTTTCAGGCCTGATCTTATTGCCTTAATCAAATTAAAAGGCTGTAAGGATGCTTGACATCAATACTTGCAGTAAAAAATGTTTGCAATAGCTGTTGTGCTTCCTGTAACACATTTAGTCGAGTTCTGGGGTTTACTGAAAATGCTGGTGTAGATTTTATTTCCTAAGAACTTCAATTTAAAGGGAATGTTTAGGTAATTTATAATGGCCTTTTTATTATTACTATTCTCTCTAGCTTGTGAGCCCACACCAAAGAGGCTACAGAACAAGACGGAAAGCCTGCAAAACCTGCTGGAATCATCACAGATAAAAAACCAAGCTGCCAGTCTTTACCAAAAATATTCCTATTTTATTGAAAAAACACACATTCTCCAGAAACTGTAGTTGGTACCTGCCAAAGCACTACCTGTGTTTTTTCCAGCACACCCTAGTTCTACTAGCAGTACCCACTTGTGCATTATCCTGCTCCTGGGAGAGTAATTAGATTAACTCCACAATGCCCCTTAAGTCTAATAAGCTTCAGCATCCTTAACATGTCAAACATGGCAGCTGCTCAGGGGTGTCCTTGTGTGCTGTCACGGCCAATTGCAGGCAATTATTGACAAGCTGATGACACTTTCATGGAAACTACAAGATTTCCAAAACTCAGTTGCATGAGCTCCAGGCATGGCGGGATGCCAAATGGGATGGGGTTTATTTTCTCTGCACTTGTTCTTATTGCATATTCCAGTCTCTTCCCCTTTTCTCCTCTGAGTCTCATTGCACAGATCTGGAAATTATTTCCCCTCATCGCACAGTGCATTTGTGTCAGGGACATACAAGTGACCCGATGTAGGTAAAACTAATCCAGTTATCTATATAAATAAGTCAAAGGTAAGTGTTCTCATTTTTCTTCTTTGCCATCCATTAACATCCTCAGTGGTTTTTCTATATTCCCACCAAGAATTGCAAACTGAAGCTGCGTTTGTAAGGGCTTTGTAGGTACAGCATACCTTGTTATGGGAGGGTTTTGTGAAGCTTCAGCTGGCTGCACGTGAGACCTCAGCCTTTGGAGCATAAGGTGGTGTTCAGCTAATCTGTTCTGCTGCTATTTTCAGCCACGTCTCCAATGATCAGAACTCAGGAGGTGAAGACAAAGAAATCCAAGGAAAAGGAGAGAAAGCTGTCCAAGGGCAGGCACTGTATGCATTAGTGATCGCTTCCATGCAGCTACATTGTGTTTAAAATATATTATGTTTGTAAAGATTTGTAATAAAAGCCCTTAGAATTTTTTTAACTCTTCTTTTAAAGGAGCAGGAGCTACAGAGTGGAAAGGGACCTTAAGGATAATCTCATCCAACCCCCTGCCACGAGCAGGGACACCTTCCACATCCCAGGTTGCTCCTAGCCCCATCCAAGCCAGCCTTGGACACTTGCAGGGATGGAGCAGCCACAGCTTCTGTGGTTACCCTGTGCCAGGGCCTCGGCACCCTCACAGGGAAGGATTTCTCCCGATGTCTAAGCTAAATTCTTCCTGCTGAAGTTTGAATTGCACACTGTACTGTGATTCATTTAAGGAGAATGGACTCGTCCAACTTGAGTTTGAGTCTCGTGTGGGGAGAAGAAATAACTGACTTGTTCTTAAGCTGTCCTCAGTTACTGCCAAGAGTATTTTAATTGGAGGAATTTTTTTTAGATTTCCTAATCATTTTTTTTACTGTTTCAGATACTTTTTTGCAACCATGTTGCAAGCTCAGACAAAATATTAGTAAAAGCATCTCCCCTTTCCTAGAAATCTGTTGCAGTGAAAATTAAAGGATTGGTTTAGATGGCACATCTATCACACTTTGGACTTGCCACTAATAGTGGACAAATCTTGCAAAATTTTCTTAAGGGGAGAGTCAGGTGTAGAGATTAAGAACCCTTGGGAAAGGTCACTGCTAAGTGCACTCCCAGTTGAGTTCAAGGAGCTAAACTAAAAAAGCATTTCAGAAGCTGCAGCTGTGTGCCAAGGGGGGGAAGCAGGTGGAGGGGTCAGCCAGCCAGAGAGAAGGAGGGACATCTGCCAGTGCAAAAAACAGCAGCTTAACATCCTTTTGCTGGCATCCAGCAGAGTTGGGGACAGGTCTGGGCTTCCCCTGCCACCAGCAGCAGGCAAGGAACAGGCTCGTAGATGCATGAGCCTTAGAGCAGCTGAGTGCATGCAGCCCCAACAGCGCTTGTTATTCCATGTCCTGCAGGTGGATGGCACAGCAGGACTGATGGGCCAAGCTTGCCCATAGCAAGGACACACAGGTGACAACCAACCTCTGGGAGAGGAAACCTAACAGCAGACTCATACGAGTCTCCAAAAGGTGAGTTCATCTCTCAGAGAGAATGTGGGATGGGCGTGGGTTTTGCAAAGCAAAATAGCTGCAGTGAAGGTTTGTGCAGCAGACTTTAAAATGGTTCATGGCCAGTCCCCTCAGGGTGCTTGCACAGCTCACCACACTGCTGCAGCATTCAGCACTTGTGCACCAAGCTACTTGACAAAAAAGAATAGTTTGTGTTTCACGTAAAAGCAAACAAATTGTCTCATTTGTCAGAAGCTGGCTGTCAGGGGTATGAGCAGGTGAACTTTGAAGCTAGCTCTGTGGTTCAGGGCTTTGCCAAGCTGTGAGTGAGAGAGTTTATTGTTTGCTTGGAGATGTCCTGAGCCACTGGCTGTTAGATCCATGCAGGAGTGTCAACAATAAGTTGTTTCTCACATGTAGCTGCGCTGGTCTCACAGCCAGGACCTTGTATTAGACAGCTATCAGCCATTCCAGCAGCATCTTTTTTAGGCAGCAAGGCAACTTTGTTTAAATCTACTTTCACCTTCAAGGAAACAGATTGTTCAATGGTGAGAAAACACACCTGTGAACTTGGAGAAAATACTAATAGGTTTCTCCAGAAAAAAGGAAATCCAGATTTCTTTCTTTCACCATACCCAAACCATTTGATTTACATAGCATGGGTCCTGCTGGGAATGGCATAATAATTTAGAGGCTTTTTTAGCAAAAGCTCAGCGCAGGTCTTTGTAGAAACCCTCGCTGATCATTCAGCAAGGGGATACAATCATGAGGCCTGTGAGCTGTCTGTGGGATCAAAGCGCAGGGAGCTTGGTTAAAAAATTAAATTGTTCTCAATTTAAAAGACTTCTTGGGGTTGGTCTGTTTGACATGTTCACCATTGCATTAGAGAAGCTATTCTAGCATAGGTTAAGTAGCTTTCTAGTGAATAACTTAATCTAACAGCACAGTTAATCTCCTCAGACAAGCCTCAGGCGTGCGTATAAATACGCTCAGGCGGCAGCTTTGACTTCAGGGATTTCTGAGGATCACCTTCTATTGCTGCTGAATATTACCTGTAGTATCCACTTCAATTTCTTGTTAGAAAACCCAAGTGCTAAGAATGCAGCACAGGTTGTTCTGCTGGGTGAAAATGAAAATTCCAAATTGCCAGTTGGAATTGGCCTAAGTCTCTCTCCCTCTCACCCTCCCAGGAGTTCCTTGAGCTATTTTGTGGCCAGGTCTGCAGGAGTAGGCAGCCCAACCCTCTGTCATGGAACAGCTGGTATCCCAGTCCCAGTAAGAACATTGCCAACACTTGTTGTTCCCAGCAGCTCCAGCACTGTCCCACCAGCTGCATCCCCATTAACCCACCAGACGCAGGAGGTCAGCGCTGAAGTTCCTCTTCCAGTCTTTCACCAAAGCCATTCTATTTCACGCATCCAGGCTGCTCCACTGCACAGAGCAGGGAGGAATGAGCAGAGGCATTTAGTGATGTGCTTTTTGAAGCACTTCTTCCCAACCTAAGTTGTAATTTGAATACTTGCAGATCTACAAAACTGCTCTCCCAGAGCCAGCTCACTCAAGGGAAGGGCTGTTTGCGGGCTCGGTCTTGAAATGCTTGGTTCAGTGTTATGGAAAAGGAGCTTGCTCAAGTGGCAGCATGTATTTGTACCCAAAAATACAAAATACATAAATACAAAAGGCAGGGAAGCAGGGCAGCTTTCTGCTTCTATCGTATACAGATACCAACTAGGTGAAGCTGTAAGTATTCCCCTTCATCTGGCTTACTAGAAGGCCACAACTTAAAATAAATTCAAGGTGAAAAGCTTAATCTTAAAAAAATATTTACAAGTTTAAGGCGAGTGTTTGCTAACAATACTGTGGTATTGTTCATCAGTATGCCACCCCGCTCTGTTCCAGCCTGAACCCTATTCCCTGGCCATCACAGCATTCCAGGTTTTTTTAAAAGCCTGCTCCCACCCTGACAAAGTAATTCATTAAGCCGAGACAGTCCTTTGTGACCTTTGCTCTCCCCTCAGCAGGAGTGCAGCTGCCTGCCAAGCCTTTCATTTGAGCCGAGATGATGGCTGGACAGTAGGGGGTAGAGAATGAACTATTTTGGGGTTCAACCTTTTGTTAGTCCGAGAGGGAGGGCCACTTCTCAGCACTTCTTTAGCACTAAGATTTAAGGTCAAGTGGCTCACTTGGATCAAAGTGAGCGAAATGAGTGAGGTCACTGGTCAACTGATAATGAACTGTCAATCTGAAAATGTTTATTGTTTCCTTAACACATTACATAAATAAAAACACTTAGGTTCCTGTTACAGTGTTGGTAACCACAGCTCCCAGTACACTCCCCAAGCCCAAGCAGTGGATACCAAGATGCACCACTCAAAGCAACACTAACTCAAGTCCAGGGTCCAGATCGACCTGGACGGGCAGGTGCTTGGAATGCTGCTCACGCCTTCTTAGCCTACCTTGTGTCTCTTCAGCACGCACTCAAAGTTGATTTTCCAGGTAGCCAAAAGATTTCCTAAGGAGATCTGCTGCTTACGTGGTTCAATACGGGATTTCCAGAGCTCTGCACTCCAGAGGGTCTCCTAGAGAAGAAGGGGAGCCCCCCTAAGGTTTAGGGGCTCGGTGGTTCACCTAGGCAGGTCTGCCATTAGACCAGCAGCTTCCACCTTCCCATTAATGATACCCCCACCACTGATGAACAATTTGATCTTCGTGTTCAGTCACTAGGGTCCTGTTACCACATTCTTCCCAGCGTCTGACCTTGCCGTTCTCCACCAAGATGAATTTCCACTCTACCCTGGTGTCCACGGGCAGACTGATGGATTCAGACCAGAAGCCATCCTTGTCGCACTTGAGGGGGACGTAGCTGTGCCACTGGCCCAGGCACTCGTGGTCCCCGGTGACGCCGATGAGCTGTGTGTCAGAGTGGGTGATGTAGTGCACACGGAAAGCCACGTGGATGTTCTGGAACATGGGGGGCACGGCTGCAACTCGCTTGGCTTTCCAGTCCCCGTCACAGCAGTCTCCTGGTTCCCATTCCTTGCTGTCTGAGTCTTCCATGCTGCCATCCTTCCCTTCGACCAGGTGCTCAGAAACAACTTCCCACTCTTCATGGTCCAAGTCCCTCCTCTCGGCTGGCTGACACGGCTGCTCCTCACTTCTGCCTTTACACTCATCGTCAGAGGCTCCTGCCAAGTTCATCACGCACCATCCGTCACTTGCCTGTCCCACCTGGGCTTCCAGTTCGCCTGCCTGGCTGCCGGCCATATCAGCCGGATGCTCCCCCGGCTCCGTGACGCCGTGCTTCGGGATCAGCTGCTCCAGCTCCACAGGTTCTCCCAAAACTGCACCGCTCGGGACATGGTTAAGCTCTTCCCTTGAAACAGCCGCCCGATCCTCTCCTGGGTTCCAAGGGCCGGACGGGGCGGCAGCCGCCGCCTCCCGCCGCCCCGGCTCCCCGCCCGCCGCAGCATCCTCTGCAAGTGACATTGAGGGAGAAGGGGTTAAGCTGAGCGCCTGTAAACCCGAGCCCGCTCGCAGGCTCGGGCAGCCCGGGACACCCGCGGCACGGCCTCCCCGTCCCGGTACCTGTGGTCGCCGCCCCCGCGCTCGCCCGTCGGGGCCCCTCTCTGCCGGCCGCCTCGGCTCGCCCGTCGCCGTCGCCGTACCAGAACCAGGCGACGATGGCGGCCAGCAGCCCGACGAGCAGCGCCGGCCACAGCCCCGCGCCCAGCCAGCCCCAGCCGCGGGGCTCGGCGGGCAGCGCGGCGGCGCGGGGCGGCCGCAGCACGGGCGGGCCGCGGTCGCGGGCCATGGCCGGGCGCTGCAGCAGCGGGACCCCGCCGGGGCCGCCCCCCCGGCGCCGCTTTAAACCGGCCTTGGGATCCGGGGAGGAGCCGCCGCGGGCCGGGCGGGGCCGGGCTGAGCCGGTGGGAAGGCGTGAGCTCCCAAAGTCGGAGCGGAGAAAGTTTGCCAGCGTTCGGGCGCCTACACCCGTTTTCTGCCTTCTCTCGGAATTGCTGGAAATTCTGGGGTTTGCAAGGGACCCGTGGAGATCATCTAAGCCCAAGCCTCTCTGGCAAGGCAGGGTCGCAGAGGGCCGGTTTAATTCTAGCAGTGCTGGTGGGCTTAGATGATAATTTGCTGATAATTGTAAAGCTTGTGCCGGTGACAATCCCGTCCCGCTCTGGAATCTTTGAGAAGTGAGATAAATTCACTACTCATTTTGTAACTTCTTCGTCGTACTCTAGTGACTACAGCTGGATTCCTTAACATTGCCCTGCTCTCCTGGCCTCTGTGTTATGCTCAGGAAGCTTTTTGGATTATCAGGAGCTCGGAGTCCATTAGTGCAGAGGATATTTGATGTTTACTTAAATTTACCTTGTTTTTACTACTCTTGAAGTGATAATGTCAAACCTTATTTCAGAATTGAGAGGTTATACAGATAAATCTTACTCGAAACCCGAGAAATTTTGTAAATGCACCTTGGGACTTGGTATGTTGAATTGGCAGTTCCGGAGTGACAAACTGTGAAAATGTTTATAACACCAAAGATTAGCAGCAGGGAAGGAGCAAGGAGAGGCAGTTCCACTCAGTTCTGTCTGCTGCCTTTTTTTAATCCGTTCCTTTCATCTGACCAAAGGTGTGGTCGTGACTGGCTCTCTAAAACCCATTGAGGAGCTTTTGCCCAGTATCTCATTAGATGAGAGAATGGCTAAGTGGATGTCCCAGTAAGTCTATTTCCAGTGTGTGAACTTCTTAATCTTTCAGCGTCAGTCGGAGCAGCGCTCCCTCCGCTTAACGGGACAGTAAATGTCACTCGAATTTATAGAAGCACAAGTGTGCAGCCTCCGTGGGGCAGCTCCCTGGCTGGCATGGAGCAGGGTGGCTGTGCAGAGACACAGAATTCATGTTCTAAATATCTTCCCTTTCTTTGCTTACCGCCGTAGCTGAGGAACCGTCTCCTGCAGCAAAGTGCTGAGCTGGTGCTTAAGTCAAAATATCTATTTTGGTACTGGGCTGTGTCCTGGCATGGGCTGAAAGTGCACTGCTCACATCTCCTGCTCGGTGACGCCGGGGAAGGAAAGAGCTGTGGAGCCAGGGCACTTTGTCAGTGACTGAGGGCTTGGGGACCCAAGCTCTCTTGTACACTGTTGGTGCTTCAAGGTGCTCCTCAGGCTTGGTGCTGAGAACAAACCCTTGGCTGTAATGGGCTGTGCTAACTAATGAAACTTTGCAGAGTAGGTGATACTTTTGCTGTTCGCTTACATTCCTTCTTTTCCTAGCCTTCAAAACAGCCCGTTCCCTGCTCTGTGTCTGTGCACCACCTTGCTGAGCGGGGATTGCCAGTCTGGGCACCTCCACGCTGCTGCTCTGTAAGTACTGTGTCTGCACTGCAGTTTAGGCTTCCCTGTCACCTCCCTGCAGCAGAGCAGGCACAGCCCATTCATTATTGTAGCGTTACACTAAAAGGGCATCCCCCAGCACACATGAAGAGGCAGTGTTTGGAGCAGCTAACCTCACGTTTCTTTCCTTAAGCACATTGGATAAATCAGCGTAGGAAGGAAAAGACATGAAGCAAATACAGCCTAGGAGAGATGACTGCAGGAATCCTCGGGGAAAGGTTTGTTTTGAAGATACAGAAGTGCACAGGATGAAAAGCAGGGTGCTGCTTTAATGAGTAGAGCCAAGGTCTCCTCTGCTTCTGTTCATCTCCATGCTCATTCAGGCCTCTTCTGGTGCCAGTTTTTCACCCAGAAGAAACTAAAGCAAAGCCCTCGAATTACCATCATGGTAATTGTTGATACTATGAATGGATTTGGAGCATTACAAAAAGAGGGAATCACCAAGCCTGTGACAGACACAAGCATGCTGACAGCCAGGCAGGGGAGGACAGTCCAAAAACTCACGCTGCCAGCCCAGTCCTGCATGGCCCCCAGAGGATCTTTCCCCTTGAGAGGCAGCATGGGTTTCTGTGGCTGTAATGGCTTTTACCCGTGCCTGTGACAGCGATCACAGGCAGCAGCAGAGCTCTTGGCTCTGCAACTCCTCTCAGGGCGCCTGGGATTCGTTGGCTGTCTCCTGATTTTTTAAAACAAGGTTGTTGATGAATTCAAGGGTGGAACTCTTGGATTGCTGATCACTTAGGGAGTGTTGGAAGCACAGACGCTGGACAGGGGAGAACTGAAAAGGGTCACTGGGGGCTGAGGTTCCTCCTCTGAAGCAAATGAACAGCTCATTGCAGACAGTAACTTATCCCTTCGAAGGCTTTGGTTCCCTCCCCTCTAGGAATTCTTCAAGTGCTCATATCATGTACAACTTGGAAACCTCTGTCTCCTTAGAGGATTTCCAAAGCAGATAAACAGAAATGCTCCAAAATGCAACTGAGGGGGTTTTTTTTGTTTTTTTTTTTTTTTTTTTTAAAGCTTTCATCAGAATCATCAGGGTGTCTGTTCAACAGAGGGACAAGGAAACAAATTCTCAGAGTCTCAGGGCCATAATTCTGTTTCTAATCAACTCAAGACTTCATTTGCTCTCTCAGTCATTGCTGATGTAGCTTTACTTTGGAGAGCAGAGTTCTGTGATCGAGGCTCCGTTGCACCATTGTTTGCTCAGCAAGGGGGAGAGCCTTGGGAAAGCAGGAGAGTATTTGGAAAAGGCACACGTGACTTTGTGGAATTCCCAGCCGGCTGGCCCGAGAGCAGGAGCCTCAAGCCTTTCCACGTTTCAGAACCAAAACCGAAAGAGGAGGGCAGGTATTTACTCTCGCAGCCCTGTGAGCAAGGCAGCCGCCAGAGGTGGAGTTGGGAAGGGCAGTGTCTCACCGGAGCTCTGTTCCTCTGTCAGCTGTGCCACCTAGCGTGGTGACAGGGCATCTCCAGTGAGAAACGGAGCGCCTGCTCAGCCAGATCCCTGTGCTCCTGCCCCGCTATCCTGGCTCTGTCAAGGCACTTGGGCATGTATTTGGGGAGCTCCTGTGAGGCTGGCCACTCTCTGATCCCGGGGAGAGAATGCTCTTAAAGCCTTGTGCGTGTACGGTGCTTCCTCCAGTTCTGCAACAGAACAGAAAGGTGAGTCGGGAAATAAGAAATTCAAATCTGGGAGCCCTGTTAGTCCCTGTGGTTGTGCTGTGGCTCATCTGGAAGTGCCACAGGCAGCTGGAACAGATGCCAAGTGCCCGTGCTGCAGCAGTGTGCTTTGGGAGTTAGTCCTTTCGGTGGTTGCACGGTACAGCCATGTTCAGCACTGCTGACTGCTTCAGTGTGAAGAATTCCTCCTCTAGTTTAACTGGAAATAGTCAGGTCTTAAAAGGAGCAATGTCATATCTCCTTTTCCCATCTTAACCATAACCCCCAGAGCTTAGGCTGAAGTAGCCTCCCTGGGAGCCAGGTTAAAATCTAAAATTCGAGAGTGATGCCATGGAGGTTTTCCGGGCATTTGTTTGACACTTTCTGTGTTGGATCCCCACCCAAGCAGGTAGAAAAATGGGAAGAGCCAAGTATTAATGTACTTTAGAGGAAACCATGACCCTGACTGGCATTCTGCCCCATCCCTCTCCCATTTTATTTGGAGTGTCCCAGCTGTGAACACTGGACACTGTTGTGCAGCATTGCACTGCAGTCAGCAGGTGGCACAGGAGGAGTATGGCTGGCAGGAAAAGCTCTTCCCTTTGAGGAAGAAGAGGAGATGCTTTCTCTCAGTTGCTATTAACTTCTTGAGAAGTGCTTGATTAGTAATGAGGACACCCCAGATGCAGGCTTGCTTTCCATTATGAGCCATGAGATTCTGGAAGGCAGCTAAAAGGGACCTCAGGAGTCCACTGTGGGCCATTCTTCTTTAAGAACAGTGACCCAGCCTGGACAGAGATGTCACCCCAAAGGTCTTACCCAGGCTGAGAAGCACAGGGCACGCAGGCTTTCCATCTATTTTTAAGGACATGGGTTGTGATTCTGAGTTTGCTCTGCTTTTTTTCCCTGTTAGAATGGGTTTCATGCTTGCTTAGCTGACTCAAAACATCTCAGAGGTCCAAAGCCATTCTTTCCTGCTTACCCATAGTAATCTACCTTGAAATTCCTTCTTGGGTTTGAGGCAGAGCTTATTGCTTGCCCTGCCAGACTCTTGCTGCATTTCCTGTGCTTTCTGTGGATTTCTGTGCTGTGACAGTAGTGTCAATGACAGCTTTCCCTACATCCCTTTTCCTCCTCGGTTTGTTTCCCATGAGCCATTATGTGCCAGCTTTTTCAGTTCATTAGTCAGTCTGTGCAAGTGTCACTTTCTATTTTGCTGTTCTTCATTCTCCATTTCCCCAGCTGGTACGGCTGCACATTCCAGGTGCCCTTTCATGGTTGGTGCCTGTGTCTTTTCCCCTCCTCCCAGGCATAAACCCAAGTATCATGTATTTGGCTAAATTGTCTCAAGCTCATCTCAGACGTCAGTGAAGTTGTGGTACTCAGCAGCTCTTAGAAATTCAATCATAAATGAGCTTTCCCAGCAGAATCCTGCTGACAGCCTCTCATGGTTGTCTCACATCCTGGAGACATTGCGCTTTGACTTCCATGTGGACGCTTTACGTCGTCAGGCCCATAGGAAATGTAGCATGAAAGACAGGTGAAGTGTGGTATTATTTCACACTCTTTCTTTGACTTAGGCTAAACCTTTTTAGAAATTCTGAATATGGACGTTGATGCCCCCATATTTTAGGTGCTACTTTCCTGCAAGCTGTAAGAAAGTTGTATTGTTTTATAAATCGCATGACTTAATTCAAAATGGGGGTGAGGTTTCTTTTCTGTTGTTTCCTGTGTTGCCTGGCTGCTTACCCTGTGGGGATTCTTGGGAAAGGACTCTACCAAATGGTTTGGAAGCTCTGATGGTAGTGCTTGTTTTCATGGCCTGAATGAGTTTGATTGCAGGTCTGGCATCACGGAGTTGCAGGGAGCTGCCTTCACTGGTGGTACATGTTTTTCCTGCCAGGAATAAAAAGCCAGGGGTATACAAGAAGGCTGCAGCAGGGATTTTCAGTATGCCCTGAGGTGCAGTTCTGCTGCCGTCCAATCTGCGGGTCCTGTTCTGAATCTGTCCCCTCAAGTTCCTCTTTGCTGGGTTCAGTGTGTGAGGGGGATGTCACTGGTCACTGAGTCATGTGCTGCCTGGGTCTGGTGACAGGGGAAAGCAAGAAGTCCTGTCCCACACAGTCTTGTCAGAGGGCAGGGGAGGCCCTGAGCCAGCGCCTGATGCGGTGGCTCCGTCCCAAGGCCCGGGTCACATGCTAGAACCGTGGCAGGGACACTTTTGTGCTTCCCCAAAGTGTTGTCTTTGGTGCCAAGGAACGCAGCTTACCTACGCAAGGTATTGCAGACCGTGCTGAAGCCTAGAGGCTCCCATCCTAGGGCCCAGCTCTGCTCTTGGCCTGTATTTAAGGTATTAAATGCTCAGAATTGAGGCTGGCAGGCACCCAAGTGCAACAGGGCACTGGGGCTGGAGCCTGGGATCTGGCAAGGAATGGGGGCAGAGGAGCTGGGTTCTGGAGGAAGCACAGACTTATAAATAGCCCAAGGGTGCTGGGTTGCTTGGCTTTGCTGCCAGGCACCGTTCCCCTTCCCCTCAGTGTGTGTTCCTCAGTGCCCCTCTGTGCTGAGCAGATGATGCGAACAGCTGAGGGCAGCTTTGCAGTCAGCAGCTGTGAGCAGCTGTCCTGGAGGGAGCCTGGCGTCCCGCCCACCCAAACAGTCCCGGGATTTTGTTTACTGCGCCGGGATAACACCCACATCGCGGGGCCGGAGCTCTGCCTTCCGCAGGGATTCGGAGCCACGCGCTGCAGCCTGGCTCTGCACTGCCCTCAGGGGCTGGGGGGTACGGGAAAACAGATCCCAAGGGAGGAGATGGCCTAGCCTCCCTACCAGGATTAGACCTCTAGGATCCCTTTGGTTCCTTTAACCTTTTGCAGAGCATCTCCCTCATCCTCCCCCGACATGTCCCTTGAGAGCTGAGCCTTTGGCACGTTTCCAGGGAAGCTGGTGGCTGTCATGCCCTCGGGCAGTGCTGCCCTGGCCAGGGACGGGAGCTGAGGGCTGTCCCACACACAGCCCCGTTGTCCGAGCTGGCAGACAGGAGCTGTTTGTATCCAGGCTGACATAGAAAGCATTTGTTTTCCAGTGGCTGCAGAGTAAAGGGTGACTCATTCCAGGCCTACCAAGTGTGCATTTCAGTGCAGTGGACACTGGCAGTCAGGGGGAGACTTCCAATGTGAGTTTTTGGCCTTTCCTCATCTGTGGCAGCGAGTTTGGTGCACCTGAAGAACAGCCGCCCCAGCTTTTGTGCGTGGGAAGGCTCCAGAGAGCCCGGCTGTGCTGCTCTGGAGCCACTGGTGCTGCTAGCTAGAAGATACTTACACTGCAGAATTCTAATTAGAGTGAGTTGATCGCCTGAGTAAATCACAATGTGATGCAGGCTACAAGATTATCTAATTGCAGCCTTCCATCCCTGTGTTTACTTCGGGAACGGGGGAAGATCTCAGGCTGTGGCATAAGACAGGCTCAGAGCAAAGCAGAGTCTGATTGTAGGTTTGCAGCCTCTCTCAAATGCAGTCAGCAGAGCCCGTGCAAACCCCTGGCTCTCCGTGCAAGGCCTGCCCTTTTCCTCAGTGAAGTTGTGTGCACAGGTAGTGTGTGAAGTTGTGTGCATCCAGGTTTTAGTGCAGCAGCAGACCCTCTGAGGGCTGGAGTCTGCTCTTGAACTCTTTCAGATGGAAAAGCAGTTGAGAATAGGCTACAAAAAGATGAGAATGAGACTCCTAGAGTTTCTGCTGTGGAGCTTCCCTCACCTCTGTATGTCAGAGTGGCACTTAGGTGGGACAGGCCTCTCAGATGAGGGAAACTTGTGCCATAGGTTTGCCCCTTTTAAATGTACCCTCCCTACTGCATGCAGTTCCCCTAAAACTAGGTGCAGGTTGAAACCCCAAGTCCCGAATTATTGTCCCCATTTATTTACAAATAAATGTAACAGCTGTCTCTCTCTGCCCCCTCCCTTCGGGAAGGTCTGGGCCAGGGGCTGGGGTGTCCATCCCTGGGGGTTGTAGGCTGGAATCCTCCCCTTTTTAGGGAGGGTATCTAGCTATCTTCCAGCTATCTTCATGCATACCATACTATAGGGGGAAAAGTGCATGCTCACTGTGCATTCTGTCTGAGTGAGAGGTTCTTTATGATGTGTGTCATGTCCAGGAGAGGTTTTCAGGGCTGGAGGCTCAGGTCTTTGCTCCGCAGTGTCAGATATCGATGGGGCAGTGTGTGACGGACCAAGTACCTGGCCTGCATGACTAACCTGACTCTGTTAGCCTCGTGTGTCAGAAACCTTGCCCACTTCTTAGAGCGCCCCCTAAAACACAAACGGAGACACATTTTTATGGTGATTCAGGCTTTGTTGTCTGCTTGTTTGTAAGGCCAGAGTGAGCACAATCCTGGTCTGGTTTTGCATTTCTCCGGGCTTTTTTTTTGTCTGGTTCTCCTTTGGTTTACTGCTGGGAACAGCACAGGCTCTCATATCAGCTGTGTTTTTGGGTCCTCCCTGGCTGCTCCCACACCTGTGTTTATCCCTTGGTGTGCAGAGCATGTTCCCAGTAGTCCAGGGCTGTTTGCAGCACTCAGCAGCAGCAGAACAAGTAAACCTGGTTCATCCTGGAGCTGCCTCAAGGGCTGTACAGAAAACTGAGGGCTTGGAAAAGTGTGTCAGTCTCTGTGGGCAAGAGTATCAGATCAAGCACTTGAAAAGACAGCGTTCTTCCTGTTGCAATCTGCATTGCAGAAGCTAAAACCTGAATGAAGGTAGTAAAACTCTGACAGGGGGAGCTTCACTGATGAGATGGGCTTGGCCCTGCAAGCCAGCCTGTGTGAGGTGCCCAGACAGTGCCACTTGCCAGAGCCTCCCATCCATCCTTGCCTTCCTTTCCCAGCAAGGTCTCTCCCACTGGTGACATCCTCCCATCCCAGAAGGCATTTCCTGCTTCAGCAGGGAGGGCTCCAGCACTGCTGTGTGCCAGTGCTGGGAAGGAGGTGTTTGGAATGAGGGATTCAGCTTTGGAAAAGGAGGGCAGTGATGTGGCTGGAGAGGAAGAGGTGGCCTGGAGCGACGCTCAGTCCCACGCTGGCAGCACAGCTTGGCACCCCTGAGTCACGGGCAGATGAGTCAGGGGAGCAGCAGCCCCAGCCAGAAGGGGCTGAGGGGTGTGAGTGGCTGCGCTGCTCTTTTTGGTGCAGCTGAAGTTAGGAGGAATATGTTTGTGTGCGTGTGTGATTATAGAATGTGCCTATATCACAATTAACCACATGCAGGTGTGTGAACGGCTTACAATCCACGAGGGCTGCGGTTATTTAGCTGGGGAGTGCCAAAAATAGGAGGGTCAGGCCCAGATTTCAGAGGGAAAACCACTTTTGCTGCTAATCTCATAACAGTTAAAAGTAATAATTTCCTCAGAAGCTAAATCAAGTGCTATTGCAGGCAAATATCTCATTTTCTAGGAGGTCACTGTCCCAGATCTGGAAATCAAGCAGTGTTCTAACCCAAGAGCAAAGGTTGCTCTTACAAAAAGCACCAGCTTTACTCCCAGGCCTTTCCAAGGTCGCCGACGGACCCAGTAACTGCGGCATAGCTTGCCCTACAGTGAACTGCTTTCCTGCCAGCAATTAATTTGCCTCTGTGGGAAGAAGAAATTGAAGCTTGAGACAGGGAAATGTGATCACTACCCACTTTCAAACCTTTCAGAAATGTCTCAACTCTCAGCTGAAATCAGGATCTTATAATTAGGTTAAATTATTATTATTATTATTATTATTATTATTATTATTATTATTATTATTATTATGCTGATTTATTAGTTAAGCATAGAGCACTAGATAGCCACAGTGTGTGTGAGTTGTCTGGTGGCAAGGACATGTGTGAGCTGTGCAGGGAAAGCAGAAGGGCAAAGCCTCTGGAAAGCTTTTCCTCGTGTGTTACTGATGCACTTGGGTGTTTCCCAAGAGCTGCTCCTCCAGGGCTGGGAGCGTGCCCTGCGTGTGAGGCTTGTACTGCTGTCCTTCTTGGCCCTTGCTGTGGACCTGCAGCCAGCACAGGCTCAGTTTGTCGGCAAACTGGGAGCGGGAAGGACCTGCAGGTTCCCTGTTTTGTGTCATGTGGGTGAGCCGGGCAGCCGGGTACCGCAGATCCGCAGAGGGGAGCGGACCGCGAGCATCGTGCAACGGCAGGAGATGAGTGTTCAAGCCTACCCAAACCGGAGATGAGACAGGAACCGGCAGAGTGTTGATCAGGTGAAGCACTTTGCTAGTTAGAGCTGCGTTTTCAGCGTTGAGGTGAAACTACTCTGGGTCCGGGAGAGGCTGTTTGGTGTGTCTGTGTGCCCTGGGGGCACAGCTCCTGAGGAAGCAGTGCAGGGCCTGGGTGCGAAGCAGTCAGACAGGGTGTGGACAGGCCTGTCAGCAGTGGCAGGTGATGAAGTAAGGGCAAGCACGATTCCTATCTCGGGTGTCAAAGTCCCGAGATCTGTGAAGTGCCAGGGATGCACACAGAGAGACAAGGAGCAGTACCCCACCCTCCAGAGTGCTGTTCCAGCCCTGCTGTGGGCAGCATCAGACAGCCACTGGAGAAACGGCTGACAGCTAGTAACCCACAGGAGGAGGATTAAGGCTTTCTGGGATCTGGTCTGATTGGGCTGACACTGTGCTGTGGGATTTCCCAATTCCTTCCCTTACAAGCTTTTCCTGCTTTGCATAGACTCCAAGGAGCCGAGCACCTGGTGTTGCACACACCGAAGGAGCCACATCACAACCTCAGGAAATCTGTCTTTTTATGTTTATTCAAGGTATTCCCAGTGCATGGGACAGGACGATTTCACTGTGTCCATGCTTTCCAGAACGGGCCTTGTCTGCCTCTTGTCTCAGTAGCATCGTCATGGTGCTGGGAAGGGAGGATGTGCCCCTGCTTGTTTCAGGGATCTGTAATTACGACACACAACTGTGCCTTGAGCCAGCAGCGCACCCACTGCATTCCCAGGCTGCGCTCCAGAGCTGCAGCCCCTCCTCACGGGACTGTGTGCAGTGTGTCATGGCTGCTGAGCACTTCCCTGGCTTCCAAAGGTGAGATGATTTGTCAAAATAAAGAAAAGAGTTCACACTGAGAATCTAGAAATTCGGTATGGAGAAACAACGTGATTCTGTGCATCACATGGGTAGATTTTTATGGAAAAGAACCAAAAAGCTGAGTTAACCAAACCCAAAATTCTGTAGGAATCTTTGCTTGATCTATAAATATCTGTGCCAGGGTTCAGCTAAAAGATTTTACAGTGGAAGGGAAAGTTTATGGTTGCAGAGAAAGATTCTTGTGTGAGAATTCTAAGGGGAGGGTTTTATTGCTGTGCTTAAATTAGCCTTCAAAACCAGATTCTCATAATGTACTCTGGTTCTTGGTTTTTGGAGAAATGGTGATGAAACAGGGCTGAGAACACCACTCTGGAATGAGAATCTAAATGAAAGAAAGCTGCCAGAACAACCTTTTTTTTTCCTCCCTTAAAAAAACACCAAAAAAAAAAAACAAAAAAAAAAAAAACAAAAAAACCAAAAAACCCTGCATGGGTGGAACCACAAAAATTCTGTTTTTCCAAACAGCTGTGACACGTGACCTAAGAACTTTTCATAGGCAAAAATATCCAAAAGGGCACACAGTAACATAACACTGTTGCTGCAATCACAATTACAGGAAGCAGTATTTGTAAGGGAAGCTGCTTCAGTCCATCCTAGCAGGAAATCCACCTGATAGGCCGCTTGCCCTCTTGCTCGGGAAGGCATTGCTTGGATCAGGCTGCAGCTGGGAGCTGCCAGCCCCGTGGTTTGGAGAGGGAGCTGACTCGTGACTTGGGGAGCACTGCTGCTGCCGCGGGGACGTGCGATGGCAGGGCCGTGTCGCAGGGCTTGCCTTCCTCTTGTGCCACAGGAAGGCCGTGGGGGACAGGGGCCGGCACGACATCCACCGCTGGGAAGCCCCTGTTGCAGGTGTCTTTCCCTCCTGCTGGCGGTGCTGGGTGGGGAAGCGGAGCACAACATCCCACTGGCTTTCGGAAAAGCAGGAACAGTGATGCGATTGATTTTTTTCTCAAGAGCGGTTGAACTGTGTTAGCGGCAGCTGAGCTGCACTGAAGTGCGGCAGAATCCGCTCCCTGCCCTGCCTAACTCAGCCTAGAGCTCCCTCCGAGCCTTCCCGCAGTCATCCCGCTGTGCAATCGCTCCGCTTGTTTCCCGGCGCGCCCTTGGGCGCCGCCCGCCGCACCGAGCGAGGCGCTCCGGCAGCGCCATCCCCGGCGGGCAGGAGCCTTCCGGCCGCGCCAGCGATCCTTGCGGGCAGCGCTCCTCTGGGATACGGGAGGGCATCCCCCGGGACGGCAGAGCATCCCCGGCGGAGCGGCGCCGAGGGCGGGGAGCGGCGGCTCCTCCCGGCGTGGCGGGCGGGGCCCGCGGTGCGCCCGCCCCCGGAGCCCGAGCCCGGCCGAGCCCCGGCGGTCCCTGCTCGGCGGCGGCGGCAGCAGCCATGAAGTCGCTGTGTCTGGTCACCGTGGGGGTCCTGGCCATGACGCTGCTCATCGCCAGCATCTCCCTGCTGGTCGCGCACGTCTTCCAGACGGTGGTGGATCTGCAGGTGAAGCAGGTAAAAGCATTGCCGCGTTGCCGGCTCGGTCCTCGTTTGCCGGTTTATTCCTTGTGGAAATAGCCCAGGGAGGGAGGGAGGGGGCTGGCTGCCTCCTTGCAGCGGCGGTGGGTGAGTGGGCAGGAGCAAACCTGGGCCGTGAACCCCCCCTGCCCAGCACCACCCGGCTGGGCTGGGGCTCAGAATGGAGCTCAGGCTGCACTGGTTCCTGGGCTGGGTAAAAATCAGGTGAGGATGGGTAAAAATGCCTCTTCTTGAGCTTTGCTGGCTGTGGGGCAGCAGCAGCACCTGAGAGGAGCAGGGGAGCACCTAAAGCACCCATTATTTTTGCCATCTCTGTCATAAATTGCTCGCAGCTCTCATACTTGTCGTGCTGCTCCATTTGCTGGTGCCTCTGGAGCAGGGCCAGAGGTGCTGTGGGCTGGAGCATGCGGTGTCTGCTGGTTCCGCACGCTGGGTGATGGCAGCCAGCCATTTCACCAGGTTGTTCCACGCGTGGGGACACCCATCCTGGCGATGCTGAGGCCTGCACTGCTCCTGCCCTGCCTAAGCTTTTGTTTCTCTCCCACAGTGGCTCTGTGCGTTTATGCAGTGGCCCGGTAGGAAGGGTCAGCAGTGTTAGTAACTCTCTTGGAATGGCTTTGTACTGAACAATTATGTTTCTCTCTATCTGAGGAATATCATCTTAGTTCTTATTCTGACAGAGAAGCCAGGAACGCTGACCAATGAAGGGATTTGACCAGTGCTGGTGTCTAACTGGTGACCAGATTATCTGTGATCTCCTAACCTACTGTTCTTTCCTCCGGGCTGTTGACAGGGAGCATTTCCTACCATGGAAACTGCATCGTCTCCAATCGGTTCGCAGTGTTAGGCTGGCAGTGAGCTTCCAGCAGGTTGTGCCGCTTGGAAGTGCAGCTCCATCCCTCTGATCTTGGCTCTCCCTGGGAAGGAGTCTGCCCTCCCCTGCATCCCAGGAGTTCTGCTTCCAAGCGTTCTTCCTGCTGTTAGCAGAGCAGCGGGGTGGGAGCGGTGCTCTGGAGCAGGACTGTCGGGAATTAGGCGTGATCCTCCTTACGCGCATTATCTCCGGCCCCGGAGCAACTTATGTAAGAGCGCCTCGCTGTTCGCTCAGCAGGCCTTGCACTCATGCAGGATAAAGTTTCCAGAGCTCAGGCCTCTGCTGCCCGCTCTCTCCAGCTGGTGCTGGCACACATCTGGATTGCGGGGAATGCGGTGCCCGGCTCCCTGCCAGGGCTGCCGGCTCCCGGAGCGCCTTCTGCAGCGGCCACACCCGCCAGGCTGGGGAAGCACGGCTTCAGCCCCAAAGCGGGCTGCTCCCAGGCACTCTGCTGAGCTGGCTGCTTTCCACATTTGCTTTACCCCACGTGAGCTTCCCCTCGTTTGTGTGTAGTCGGGAAAGCTGCTGTCTCTTGTGTAACAGCGTGTGTAGCTTGGAAAATCTTGTGCAAATACACAAATCTCCATTTGCCTTTGGAATGGGGTAAGACCCGAGCTTTTGCTAAGAGTCCCTTTTCCTTTGAGGGCTTTCCAGGCATCCTGGAGCAGAGCTGCCTCGCGGTGAGGGGCTGTCTTTGCAGTCTCAAGTGCAGCTGGAGTGGTGAGCCCTGTTTTGGAGCAGCTGAAGCACCTGTGTCTCCAAAGCCAGCACCTGTGAACAGCTGAGGATGGCCCTGCTTTCACTGGGGGTTGTGTGCACCAGCCTTTCCAGCCAAAGGCAGGGTCTGGGATGCAGAGAGGGTGTGGGAAGAGTGGGAATCCAACCTGCTGTCAGACTTCACATCCCCTTAGAAATTGGTGGGCAGGTGTGTTGTGACAACAACACTGGCAGCGCTTTTCCCAGAAGGCATTCAAATCTCATCAACTTATTCTTTATTTGCTATTTTTTAAAATTTCTGTGAACTAAGCGTGCCGTCCCAAGCAGAATTCCAAAACCTGTTTGTTATCAGGGCCTAGCACCTGAAACTCTGGAGAGAGTAGGGAGAAAAAATCTGTAATGAACAGGGATGAATATTCCCCAGGAGAAAGGCATTCCAGCTGCCCGTGGCGTTGCTTTGGGCTCTCTGATGGGGAGATGCTTGTGGATTTGTTGCCATAGGTGTGCAGGTTGTGAATACAAGCTGATCTTTTTTATATGTATATACACACACACAATCAGCCTTGTTGTGTGCTCACTCCTCATTTCAAACTTGGAAGTCAGTCAGTCCTTTGGCCTGGTTGTTTCCTTCACACAACATCCCTTAGGCTGAGAATTTCAGAAAACACTCTTCAAACCCCTTGAAATTCCGCTGCACTTGTCAGCAGCCATCTCTCAAGCTGAGTTGGCTGGAATGTTTCAGGCCCAAAAGGACAAGGAAGATGTTTTCTCCTTTGTTTTAGTTGATGTACTGATCATTTTTTGCTGTGTTGTTTAATGCAAAATACTGGAGCTCTCAGGGGAGTTTAGTATGAAGGCCTAGCTGAAGGATCCGTTGGGATGCTCCTTTGGGGCAGGAGTAGAGAGGTCTGTTCATGCTGCTCTGAACACTTACCCCCCCACTGTAACAAGTTGCAGTTAAACTCTCTCATAGATGATGCACCCATAAAAGTGCGTCTTTGAATTAAAACATTTAGGGGTTCCACGAAATAAAATTTCAAAAGGAATTAAATTTTCTGTGTAGGTTTCAGGAATGTTCAATACCATTTCCCACTCCCACCATCACTGCCAGCAGCTGTTATATTTGGGAGGGAAAGCTCCCTATTTATTTCCTGTGTGTAAAGGAAGGCAAGGAAAGGCAAGGAAACGGCAGCAAATGAGAGAGCTGTGGGTCCAGGGCTGGCTGATAAATAGAGTCAGCAGGAAGGATGCTTTGCAACCCTGGAAATGAGCGTGGACTCCACTTGGAAAGGAGAAGCCCTGATGTCCTTGTAATATCCTGTGATAGGCTGAAATATCCCTGGTAACATTTGGTGAAAATCAGAAGACAAGAGCTTACCATGTTTCATTATTTGACAGTTTTTGGGAATCTCTCTGAATCCATCTCGCGAGTTTGGTGGCACTGCACAGAGCTATAAGAGACACTTAATTTCTGTGGGAGATGCAAATTGTGCCATGCAATCCAAGAAATAAATCTGGAATGAATATCACCAGTGAATACTAGGGAATACTGAGAGGAGTCTCCTTGGCATAAATCATTAGAAAACAGGATCAAAAGCATCAGGCTGTGTAAGAAATTGTATATACAAGGTATATGAGGTAGTTGCAAGACAGCTGTCCAATTGCACGTGAGGCAGTTCCAGGAAAGTGCTCCAAGCTCCTTGAGCGTGTCTGAAACACGTCCATTTTTGAGGCGTGCACAGAATAAATGGGATTTAATCCTATAGGGAAAGCAGGCTGCAAGTGCAAAGTGCCGCCAGCTGAGCTGGTCTCGCTGCCATTCAGCACTACTGCTGCCATGCCAAGCTCCTGCCAACGAGTTTGTCTTTGAAACAGTCTTCTCTTTATCTCACCCTTCAAAATTAAAGTCTGCATGGAGAGAAAACGCCTCCTTAAGTGGGAAGGCCAAGAATGAGTCCTGAGGCAAGTGTGGCTGATAAGACCCCGTGAACATTGACCACGAGCTGGCAGCTGTCCAGCCTGCCCTGCTTCTGAGCTTCCACTGACAATATTCCACTTGTTTTCTCGGAAGGAAAAGAAGAATGAGTGTGGATGAGACCCATTTAATTGCAAATCATTCCCCTCCTCCCTTTTTTCCGCCTACAGGTGATGTGGTTTTCAAAGATAGAGTTTTCTTTGTGTTTATTCCTCAATATTCACTCTAGGAGCCAGATTTCTCTGTGTGACCACTGCAGCAGTTCCAGAGTTACAACTACATGAAAAGCCTTGGTTTTGGTGGTGGGGATGCTTTATAGGTGGGGTGAATTTTATCCAAAATGGGACAGTGATAAAGGGAGAGATGGAGACCTCTGTTGCAGAGCTCTACATGCCAGGTGTGCTTGTGACTTTGCATATAAGGTGTATATCCCGATGAGGGGTATCACTGAGGTAAGGGAATTAGTGTTTCATTTCCTAAGGGCTTCTGTTATAAAATAATGGCTTAGAGCTTGGGTACCAAACAGACTGACACACCGTGGGTCTGGAGATGCAGGTGCTGACATGGCTGTAGGAAAGAAATTAAAGACTGAGGGAGAACAATCTTTCTCCTCTTCTAAGACCTTGGAAAGGCACAAATCCTAGAGTGCCTACGTGAAAGCAAGTTGTCATTCAGTTTTTCTCACAGGCCCCTGAAAAACAAAGTCTGGTTGCTTAGGATACAGAATCTCACAGCTGTGTTGGAATCTGTCTTTCTTGGGCAAAGAAATCATCGAGGCCAGGACTCTGTTGGCCTCCCAGCATTTAGCTGTACTTTTATCTGTAATGCCAGCATGTTCCGTGGTGTCTTGCACTACGTGGAGGTTTTTACTGATGCAGGAAGGGAGACAGGATTGCTGAGTAGTAGCTGATCAGTCTCCCTTCTGAAAAATGCCAGGCACAATTGTCTGTGGGGAGGAGCGGAGCTACAAACCAAGCAGTGCTGCCCCTGGCCTGTGGCCAGGACTGCAGGTGCCTGGCTTGGCTGATGTTGAGTGATCTTTCTCTTGTTTCAGGGAACGGTCTTGAAGAATGGCACAGAAACCTTTGAGGCCTGGGAGGACCCTCCCCCCCCAGTGTACATGCAGTTCTACTTCTTCAACGTGACAAATCCTTTGGAAGTGCTCCAAGGCGCCACTCCTCTCGTGGAGGAAATAGGACCGTACACCTACAGGTAGGACCTCTCAGGAGTTCCACGCTCCACAAGAACTCTGCTGTGGGAGGAATCCAGAAGGCCTGGGACCCCATTCTGGGAGAAAACCTCGGTGTTAATGTGTGAGGGGAGGTTTATCCAGGGGAGCGTGGTCGCAGCCCGCACAGGCAGCACTGACACTTGTGGCTGCTTTCAGATGAGGCCAGTGACTTCTGTCAGATTTTGTGTGCTTGGCCGTTCTTCACTGCTGAACACGGAGGAAGTTGATGCACCCTGGCCTGCTGTCTTGTGGCCTGGGGGATGTTTGGGAGGCCGGGGAGAGAGGAGTGTTGCACAAAAGTGTGACTCGTGCTCGCTCAGGAATTGGTTCCTAGCTGGAGTTGCACCATCCACATGGGTAAAATGTGGCCAGAAAGACACTGAGAGTGGTACTCAAAGGGTCTTCCTGATCCAAGCCTCACTGGAAACCCTGCTTAGCTTTTAAACCCGTGCCTCATTTTTACTGCTGGATTTACTAAGGCCGTGTGCAATGTTAAATACTGTCCAGCTCCTGGAGCTGTCCTGTGTGGCGTGGGGAGCTTTGAAAGTCCCCTTACAAAGGAGTTTTCCTTTAGAGCTGTGTTGTGCTCAGCTGCCTGCAGCTGTGTCAGCCAGGACCAGGCCTGTGGTCCTGGGAGTCCTGCTGTTATGGGGAACTCCTCACCACAGCAAGGAGGGGTTCCTGACTGTCAGCCTCGCTTCTGGTCACACAGGCCCATCCAGGCTGGGCACGGGCTCAGTGCCACAAGGAACTGTCTTTACCTAAGCTGCAAAGTTATTAGAATCTTTTGGTACTTGAAAAAGTGCTGGAATGAAAGCAGAGGCCTTTGTGGTAGCCTCGATTTCTGCATTATCTCTTGCCCTTTCAGCTTCTTTCTTCCCACACCTCAGCTTCCCTTCTCCCCCTGCCAACAATCCCTTCCTCTGTCTCCTCTGCGTTCTGGTCCTGTGTCTGTTTAGTCCTGGCAAACTCCACGTGGTACTTTGGCAAAATCCCTGCTATTACAGGAGCCAGTAGAGCTGGAGAAAAGATGATCCACGAGCTCTCCAGTTCCCAAGCTTTCCTTCAGGTGTGTGTAGCGTAACGCTGGGCATTAGTCAGGGCACAGAACACTCATCACGCAGTGTCAGGAAGATCAACAGGACCAGCTCCAGGGTTCACAGAGCTGCAGGGCACCACACAGGCTGGCACTCAGTCCTCTTTGCCAGCTTCTTCTTTCCCTTTCCTTAGCTCTGAGTCTCTCCCGGGTGTCCCACGCAGCCTGGTTTGGGAAGCTGCACCTTGTCCATGGAGGAGCTCAGCAGGCTGGATGGGGCTGGTGCTGTAGTGGCTGGGCTGGTCCCTGCCCCAGGGGAGCCCAGCCTGTGCTGCTGGTTTGCTGGGAGAGCCTTTCCCTGCATCCCACCCCGAGGGCTGCCTGCAAGCGTGTTCTTGGCGGGGACAGGGAGGGAAGGAAAGAGGCTGCACATTCCAGCTGCTTCTGGCTGGTTTGCTTGGCCTCATTCTGGCTTGTCTGGACAGGATTCCCCTGTGCCCTGCTCTTCCTCCATAGAGGAAGAAGGAGAAGTTAGGAAGTGGAGAGCTCTCTTGCAGCAGGTTCTGTAACCCTGGCCTGGCTGTGGCTGCAGCGGGCTGTCAGCACTGGGTGGGGAGGAGAGGAGGGTGTGGGATCACAGGGAGAGCTGCTCCAGCCACACTGCACGCTCCAGCCAGGGAGGAAAGCTCCAGCTGGTTCCACAGGCCCTGTGTGGCAAAGCACTGAAGCCTCATTTGGCCTTAGCACGTGGCAGAACACCCAAAATGCCCTAACGTGAAGCACACAGCTCTGTGTTTTTATAAAAGAGGGGGTTTGGGGAAAGGCTGGGACTGAACTGGGCTGGACAAGCAGAAGGAAAAAAAAATCCAGGCAGTGACAGGGAGGGCTCCAGAGAGTCTCATCCTGCAGCTCAGACTTTACCCCAGCGTATATTGTAAAGCACTTCAGGCAGATTTTGTAACAAAAACATAGTAGTGCTGGTGCTTTTAAATCCTGGAAGCTGAGCTGGCAGCACATAAAATAAGTAATTAGAAAGTTCAGGGTGCCTATCTGCCCAAGCCTGCTGAGTCCCAAAGCATACTGGAATATTGTCTGTTCCTGCACACATTTACAACTTTTTAACTTCAACATCTTGGAGCCTTAGTAACCTCCTACTCATATCCCTCATCAGGGAGTATTATTTTCCTCTCCAGAGCTGGAGACATGTCTCAGGTTACTCCTGGCCTATTTTAGGAAGCATTTCACAGCTGTCCATTTCCATCCCCTCCGTTCCAGCCCTGGGGTATAAAATAGAGTGCTGTCCAAGAGGCTCTTGCCAAGGCAAGCTGGAAGTGCTGCCAAACCAAAATGTTCCTGGGTGGCAGGGATGCTGGGTAGTGGTCGAGACACTGTTAGGGTAAGGAAGATGGGAAGTGGCTGGTTTCTAATAGCAGTTGTTCCACAGGCCTTTCCGGTTGAGATGTGAAAGCTGAGCCAGAGTAATGCAGCCTGTTGTGAAGCTGCACTGCTGGATCCAGTGCAGCCTGGGCAGAATCTCCATCCAAACTGAATGCAGAACATCAGAGCACCACATCTGGCAGAACAGTTCTCCCTCGCGTCTTGTGACTTGACGTTTGCCCAGGCAAATGTGAAAGTCAGCGGGCTCCTGAGTCACTGCAGGCTGAGGAAACAGGAGGAGTTTCACCTCCTGTGTGTGTGCCAGGCGGTGAGCAGCCCGCTGCCATTTCCCTTTTGGGGTTTGCTGGAGCCACGTGTGTGTCAGCCTGCTCTGCACAACTGCAGGATCCTGGCTGGTGGGGTGCTAATGGCAATGGAAATCGACTGGTGCTCCTGACTTGTGCGTCAGGGTAATCAGGATCTGACTTTCTGGTCGGGCCGGCAGGTAGCATTTGATGTTCCCTGCCAATTGGACTGGTCTGTCAGCAATCCTGAGTTTCATCCTGCTGTCTGAGTGCTTAGACAGGAACAGCAGCAGCCTCCCAGGCCATGGGTAGTGAGCAGCGAAAGTTCACTTGCATTTCTGTCGTGCCCAGGATTCCTGCTCGAGAATTAAAGCAGAAGAACTAAAATGAGGCTTGTTCTGTGGTCGTGCCACGTGTAAGCCCTAGTGCCACGTGCTCTGAAGGCAGCAGAAGGATTCTGGTGGGTTCTTAGGTCAGGTCCGTGACACACACTCAGCCTGCATCTTTCTGGGAATGGATTTTGCCTGCAGCGGAGGCAAAAGTTTCATTTTCAAACTGGACTTCAGGGCAATCTCATATACAGCGCCTCTAAATCCTTCTGAAATTGTTGTCCTTCCTTTGAGGTTTTTAAAGATGAGGCAAAAAGACAAAGTGCAATTAACACGCAGGGGGGCATTTTTGG
Organism: Motacilla alba alba; assembly: GCF_015832195.1. Classification (NCBI taxonomy): domain Eukaryota; kingdom Metazoa; phylum Chordata; class Aves; order Passeriformes; family Motacillidae; genus Motacilla; species Motacilla alba. The sequence goes on along the minus strand of NC_052019.1, from coordinate 71,121,719 downwards.
AAACGCCCTGTGAGGTCTGACTCAGCTCACGCAGACAGGGCAGGGAGTTTGTGTCAGTGGGGGAATCTGCTTCCAAAGAACTGAGAACGCCACCCTTTACGTGCCTAAAGCAGTAGAACAGGCATAAGTTGATTGTGATTAATGCTGTGTCTCCTTGTTTAACTCAATTAGAGACAAACTCTTGTCTTTCAGGGAATACAGGCCAAGAGTGCACATCCAGTTTTTGGACAATGGAACCAAAGTGTCTGCTCTAAACCCAAAGACTTATGTATTTGAACCTGAGAAGTCAGTGGGAGACCCTGAAGTGGACCTGATCAGGACAGTAAATATCCCTGCAGTGGTGAGTTCTCTTTCATTCCTGCTTGGAGTTCATCCTTCAGAAAAAGCAGTGTGTTGCTTCATCCTGACTCTCCCTTTGTGGTGGATCAATGTGATGGAAGAGCAAGAGAGGCAGCTCGTGTCCTGGGCAGATGCTGGTCTCACTTTGGGGCTGGACTGTTGTGGGGGCCTTATTTTGTTCCTCCCTCTCCTCACACCTCTGCAGTGCCTTCCCCTGGTGCTACGAGATCACACACTCTCCAGGGACAAAGGGAAATCAGGCTTGCTGAGCTTCCAGGAGTCAGTGAAACCAGGGAATCAGTGGTGTCAAATGCCTAGGAGGAACTCTGGCTTCTGCGTGAGGGAGTTGGGAATGCTTGGGGTTATTTTGTCAATTTTGGAGAAGCTGCCTCCGAGTCTGCTTCGCAAACCAGAAACAAACTACAGTAGAGCAGTTCCAGACAGAGCTGAATGAAATTAAAGTCAAAAATGCACCCCCAGACTGCACTAGGTGAAAGAGAGTCTCATGGTGATCACAGGCAGACCATTATTTTGGACTTCTACAGGGATAGCATGAGAACAAGCAGATCCCAAGCTGTCACAGCTTCCGGAGGCACTCAGTCTGTACTCACATACTTGGGGGTGCCATTCAGCCTTTGCTCTCCATCCTGCTTTAGTTTCAGCTGCAGGGTACCTTCATTTCAACTTTGTCCCCAGCATTTCCAAAAATGCCTGATTTTATGAATGAGTCCAGAAATGCCCTGTATATAGTAGTAGATAGGACTCAGCTTACTGAAACTTGCAGACAGTACAGACCCTGTGTTTTCAATTCCTCCCGGGCATTTCGTGTGGTAAGGATTATCTCTCCTTCAGATTTTGGGCTGTGATGTTCTGTAGCAGGCAGTGTGAGAAGACCCACAGGTTGGTTAGCCCAAAGAAATGCCCTCCTTTTGTTATGACCTCTTTAGAGGCCTGTTGTCAGCTGGAATGGAAGTCAATGTTGGAATTGTGGGGAGATGAGTGTGCAGCGGAGGAAAGCGTCTGCGCCTGGGTGCAGCTGATGGTTTATTGCCCAGCAAATCTGACCCTTGCTCCCTCTTTCCAATGCCCTGGCAGACTGCCATGGAGTGGACCCGGTCGACCCCTCTGCGGTTTGCCACGGAGGTGCTGCTGCTGCTGTACCAGGAGTCGCTGTTCACCGTGCGCAGCGTGCACGAGCTGCTCTGGGGCTACAAGGACAGGCTGCTGTCCACCATCCACGTCCTGCACCCCGAGATCGACCCCGTCTTTGGGCTCTTCAGCAAGGTGACCGATGGCCGTGCCTGCTGCTGCTGTCCCTGGGGGATGATGGCACTGCATGGGAGGGATGCTTAAGCTTTCCAAGGATAGCAGCCTCCACTGTGGCCTGTGCTCGCTCGAATAACGTGGCCTTTGTGGGGCCAGGTGTGCAAACTGCCAGAAAAATGTCCTGGTTTCCTTAGTAATTGACTGAAATTGGATGTTAACTCTGTGCTGGAGCCGTTCCTGGCTTGCACACTGTTTCTGGTCATTGCATGTCGTTTTGGTCTGGGGGGAGTCCTTGCTTCATGGGGATGTCTGCAGTGCTGAGGTTATTTCTGTGGGGTTATTTTCTTCCCGAGGGCCCTTTATTCAGGGGCAGCTCTCAAAGGGAGAAAAGGCTCATCTGGTGTTTTATTTCCTGCCTTTGGGAGGTGTAAGGATCTTTCACTTCCTCCTCACTCCTGTTCAGGGTGGAGTTCAATGAACTGCACAGCTCTCAGAGGCAGTCCATCACTCCTGGGGTGCATTTGGAGTGGTGACAGCTTCAAGTCCTGCCACCCCATTGCAGTGACCAGCCGGGTGCCACAGGATGAGTGGAGCCACTGAGAGCTCCTGCTTCTGTTTGCAGATGAACGGAACTGATGATGGAGAATATGTTTTCCTGAGTGGGGAAACGAACTACCTGAACTTCTCCAGGATTGTGGAGTGGAAGGGAAAAGAGTAAGTCTCTCTGTGTGCTGTTGCCTCTGTCACGATCTGCCCCCTGCTTGCCTGGTTCCAGTTTAAAGAGAATGCAAGGGCAGCTTTAACCCATTTCAATCCCTTTTCTCGGTAGCAGAGCTGAGGCAGGAGGGATCTGCTCTGTGCGGGTGTGATTCCCGTTTGCCTAGGCCAGGAGCTGCCATGGCCTGACTGCTGCCCAGACATCTTTTAGCCCTTGCTGTCTTTGCTTCCCTTTCCTCAGGTCCTTGAGCTGGTGGACAACAGAAGCGTGTAACATGATCAATGGCACAGATGGGACGTCCTTTCACCCGCTGATCAGCAAAGATGAGAACATTTACATCTTTTCTTCAGATTTCTGCAGGTAAGGAGAAGACAGTGGCACTCAGGCTTCACAGCAGAGCGTTTACATCCATTCCTCTGGAGGTGTCATGTTAGGCTGGGGCTTCTCCTCCTGTGGTTTCATTTAGCACTCACAGTGTTGCATTTATTCATGGTGGGAACATGAGAGTTACAGAAAACCTCCTAATCTGCAGTTAAGGGTGTGTTATTTGAAAATGAAGATTTGTGAGGTGAGAATTTGGAAGAAAACTGCAAGGACGGATTGGACTGCAAGGCTAGTAACGAGGGGAATGGAAAGATTTAGAGGAGCTTTCCTTAAGCTTCTTTGCTCCAAAGTCTTCCTCTGTGCTGTGCTTTTTCAGAGAAGCCAGGTTGCCCTCTTCAGAGATTCATGACTTTACATGATGCTGCCTGAAACGTACCAAGGAAATCTTGGCCTTTCCTTCCTTATGTAACACCTTGTGTCCCCTCTTGCTGATTTCCCAATGCATGAAGAACAAAACCAACCCGGAATTTTTTAAATCAATACCGACATGTGTTAGGCTAAACTCGGGACCTGCCAGATTGTTCTGTCTGCCGTGACCGTGCTCCTTTCCTGGTCCCTCCCAGCAGAGGTACCAGCACTCCCACCTCGTGCAGCAGTGCTGTGGAGGCTGTCTGTTCTGTGCAGCAGCAGGATGCTGGGATGTGTGTCTGCTGGTCAGAACGTGGTGGGACTGCAAACCGGGGGGCGTCACCGGGGCGGGTGCTCGGTGCTGCTGCGGCCTGACACGCGCGGCCCCGCTCTGCTTCCCCGCAGGTCCCTGTTCCTGGTGTACGACAGCTCGGGAGCCGTGGCCGGGGTGCCCACGTTCCGCTTCGTGCCCTCCTCCATGGTGTTTGCCAACACCTCGGTGAACCCGGCCAACGCCGGCTTCTGCGTGCCCGCCGGCAACTGCCCCGGCACCGGCGTGCTCAACGTCAGCGTCTGCAAGCAGGGTACGGCCCAGCCGCGGCTGTCCCGCGGCCACTGGGGCTCGGGGGCTCCACAAGGGGCCCTCCCCCTCTCTGGGAACAGCTCGGAGCTGCGGGGTCCTCCAAGGCTTCCCCGAGTGCCGTTTGTTGCGGTGGTGACTCGGTGTTCTCGCGTTGCAGGTGCTCCAATATTTCTGTCAGCCCCGCATTTTTACCAGGCAGATCCGAAGTTTGTAGAGGACATAGAGGGCATGCATCCCAGAAAAGAATACCATGAGACGTTTCTGGACATCAATCCCGTAAGTGCAGCCTTTTTTCCAAGGGTTCTGTAGGTGAATGGATGCAAGCACCTGGGTTTAGGTCACCTCCTTGCGTGGTGGGTGTCGGCGTAGTCCCACTGACCTCAAGGAATCTGTGGTAGTTCCGTGGTGCTGGATGGAATGGGAGATCCCTTAGGGTTAGCTGTCCTGTCCCTGTCCCCTGCCAGTGTCTCACACACCCCACGCCCTCGCTCACTGGCAGGGCAGTGAAACAGAAAAGGCCTGGAGCTGTGCAAGCGCTGCTCAGCAATCACTGGAACATCCCGGCGTTACCCACGCTGTTTTCATCACGGCTCCAAAACACAGCCTGATGCCAGCTGCTGTGGAGAAAAGCAATTCTCTCCCAGCTAAAACCAGTACAGCAGTGATCTCTACACCCCCACAGACAAATGTGGGTCAAGGAAAAGAGCACAGTCACCACCTGCCTGGTTTACAGAAACAGTGCTCTGACTCACCGGGCTGTTATGTGCAGCTAAAGCGGGAGGAAATTCCACAGCTGCTCTCCTAAGGTCCGCTGCAGATCCTGCTGTGTGGTGTGTACCGGCTTCTTCCTGCTTTCTCACAGTTCTCATTCTTTCACCTTCACTGGTTTTTTAACACTGATCTCTTTTATTCCCCAGCTGACAGGGCTCGTCTTGCAGGCAGCCAAGCGGATGCAGGTCAACGTTCACGTCCGAAAATTACCTGAATTTTTGTGAGTGTTCTCTGCTGCTGGGTGGAGTCTCATCTCTAAGCTGATGTTCAGCATGATTTCTTCTGCAGTGTTCTGATGGAATATGGGATGGAGAGAGCACGTGTGAGAGAGAAGTCCAGTCGAATCTCACTTCTAAGGGGCAGTATGCTCCCCTCTCACAGATCTAGCAGATTCTGTAGTTCCACCTGCAGAGTAAAGAATGCTGTATGGCAGCTACTCCTCCTGATGTTTACTGGTACAGCTTGGCTGTAATAACTACAGCCACAAGTATTTTATCTGCCCAGTCCCCTTGGGAGACACAGTGGTGTTCTTCAGGCTTGTTTCCCAGTGCCCAGGAGCTGTCACAGGAACACAGCTCCTGCCTGAGCTGGGATTCCACATGTGCCAACCGTTGGGGAATTTTTGCTGCTGTGCCCATGTTGCTTGGACAATAGCTCCTGTGTTTTACAAGTAGGAGTAACCTTCAACATCAGCTTAGCTCAATTCCTGCTGCCTGGCACAAATCTGTCACTCAGTCACTAATGAGCCCTGGATGGATCTGCCCACCAAGCCCCAAAATACGCCCTGCTCCCAAACCAGAATTTATCCGTGACATTGAGATTGTCCTACTCCAGCAGGGAGGTGAAAATCCACAGCAAAGAGGAACAGCCCAGAGGTTTTTTAGGGACACTTTCCTCCTTCATTGTTCTTGTATAATCTGTCTTCACAACCCTCAGGTGGAAAAGTTCCAAATTCATAATTTTTTTTCTCCATGCAGTGAAACCGGCAACATCCGAACGCTGATTTTCCCAGTGATGTATATAAATGAGGTAAATAGTTCTGCTGTGCCTTTCCAGCACTGTGGCATGTTAATGCTTACAGAAATACCCTCTGAGCCAGCCAGAAAAGAAAATGCTGATTTTCTTGTTGCTTGTACAGCAATAGCTAGGAAGATGTTGCTGTTTGTTCAGTGACACCCTCCTGCTGCTTGTTGTAGTGTTAGTTTCAGCCCTGCCAAACACTCTCAGTCAGACTCTCCTTTTAAACTCAAAGGAGTTGGCCATGAGGAAAAGGGGTGCTCACACAGAGGCAGGACTTCAGGAGGTCACACCTTTTCCTGAGTCATCTGCTGTGAATATTCCTGTGCTGTAATTGGATCAGCGAATCAATTGGTGTCAGTCGATTCCTAAACCAAAAGTTAAAAATCCCTGTTTTCCCTTGAAATACAGACTAGGTGATCCCTCTGCCCCCTGGAAGAATTTTAGGGGGAAAATATGTTGGGGAGCAGTGGTGGAGAGTTGTGGAAGTGTTGTTTCCCTGCCCTTCACAAAAGTGATTTTACAGAAAGTACAGAAATAAATAAACTTTTTTTTTTTTTTTTAAATTTCCTCTTTATCTTTTTCTGCTCCAGAGTGTTCTGATTGATGAAGCATCTGCCAGCAAGCTCAGGCACGTCCTGCTGGAAGCCAGTGTTGTGACTGGGATCCCCTTTGTAATCATGGCTCTGGGGATTGTGTTTGGGATTGTTTTCATTGTGCTGGCGTGCAGGTCCCAGAGGATAACTGAAGAGGTAAGCAGCACTTGGATTTGACTTTGCTTGCTGTCCCTCTGCCTGCATTTGATTTTTCTTTTTTTTTTTTTTCTTCTTTTTTTTTTTGTGGTTGATTTTACCTTTTGGTGTCTCTCTGCACGTGTTTTTATATTGTTTTTGTTGGGAATGACCTTTCTAGGGAGGGGAAGTTTTAATAGACTCAGAATAAACGCGCCAAAGCAAAGGAGCGGAGTTAATCCGAGAAGCCTGGTAAGGCAGGTGCTGTCTCTGTGCCCAGTTCCCTTGCCAACAGTAGTGAAATAAATCAGCCTGTCTAGAGGACCCTGAAGCATAAGATGCAAAAACTCCACCATGTCTGAGGACAGATTTAGTTGGTGTCAGTGTTCTCAGCAGAAGAACTGCCTTGTGCCAGTGGGTTATTTTCCAGAATCGCCATGCAAATTTGAGGCCAAAGAAAGATGAACTGCACAGACAGCAGCAGCAGGAAGTATTCTCCAGTATTGCCTATTTACAAGACAGCCTGTAAATCTATTTATGAGCAGTTCTGTCCCAAGATGACACGCTGGCAGTAAGGTGCCCGTCAGGGCGAAAGCTGATGCCAACATTTCACCATAACAGGGATCAGACGGCACCGAGTGTGGAGCCTTTGGTTAGAGGAATAGCCTGGGTTCTCTAGGAGGCTGTTTTCTCCTCATAGTTGCTGTGGGCTTGCTGTGGTCTCGTGTGTTTGATGTTCCCTAAATGCTGTCTTACAGCTTCCCTCTGTGCCCGGGGAACCCCTCTGGATCAGTGGGTCCCACTGCCATGTCATCCCCATGGGGCTGCGCTTCAGTTTCCTGTGCAGGAGAGACTGGTCCTTTTTCCTTTCCTTTCCTTCTGAGCCTGCCTGTGCTGTCAGCAGCTCAGCCAGGGTGTCCCAAAGCCTGTCCCGGGAATTCCCAGCCCACTCTACATGCACAGCTTCAAACCGGCTCTCTTGGATGTGCTGGCACACTCTGCAGGGGACCAAGTGCCGCCTGCATTCCGTGCTTTTCCTGCTTTGCTTTTTGTTGCTTTTCCCGCAAGCAGAGGTAATGCAGCAGGCTGCAGCTCTTCTTGTGCTCCCTGGCTGGTTCTGGCCTTCCCTCCCGTGTCAGGGGCTGCAGCAGCGCCCTGCCCAAGCTGCCACCCACCCTCTGGTGCTTCCTGAGTGCACCCTGGCTCTCTTGGAGGGATTTGTCCTTAGGAGTAGGAGCTTTTCCTTTGCTGCTTGGAGTCTTCCCATGGCGGAAGGTCTCTCCTGGCTGCGTTTCACTTGCTGTGGTTTTGTTCTTGCAGAGCACGGAAGAAGAGAGGTCCCCGCTCATCAGGACGTCTTAGTAGATTTTATTCCCCCTGTGAGCTTGGAGAGTAAACGATTAGAGCTGACCTAACACCAGCTGTCCCCTGTGGAGCCACGCTCGTGTCCAGCGTCACTTTTGGTGGGACAGAGGTGGAAGGGAGTCTGCGCTGTCAGCCGGGGAGGAGACTTTTCTCTCAGCTACGTCACAACTTTCAAACTCCACTTGCAAACCGCTCTGGATCCTGCTTTTCTCAGCCCTGCCCTCTGTCTGTACCCGCACTGGCAGCCACAGAGGATCAGCACCACGAGCCAGCCCGGTTCCCTGCGGGAGCGACGCGGGTGGCGTTGCCGACGGCCCCCTGGGAACGCAGCGGGCTCCTGGACGGCCCTGGGACAGGGACACACGGGCTGCGAGCCCGGCGCTGTCGTGTCCGTGCCGTGTCCTCACTGCGGCACGCTCTGAGCGTTTGTCACCGATGTCCTTGCTCCCGTCACAGCACGGCGTGCGGCGGACTCTCCCCGGAGCTGCAGCTCCGCGTGGGACCGAGCCAGCGGCTGGAAGCGCCTCTCCAGGCGCACCGCCGGGGTGCTCCCGCTCTGCTTGCTAGCCAGGCTTTTATCCTTGGGGTGCGGGCTTTGTTGTGCAGCTTGAGGCACCCCCGGGCTGGAGGGGACGCGGCCGGTGGGCGCTGCTGCGGGGGCGTGCTGGGAATGCGGACTTGGCATGCGTGGGATGAGAGCACCCCTCCGTGGCACCGACAGGCTCCTGAGAACTCCTGACACTTTTTTACTTGTCAAGCAGAAACTTGTGTTGAAAGTGACCGAGGTTCCTCCCCGCCTTGCCAATTAAAAGAATATTCTCATCGAGGGGTGTTTCCGTGGGGCAGTGAAATGTGTGTTCCAAGCGTGTAAGTGTCTTCTGAAGAGGTTGGCATTGCTTGGGCTTGGTTTGGGGTCTTGTTCCTGGCCGCTGCCTTGGTTTCTTCCCTGTGACGGTGGCGAGGCCCTTGAACGGATTCTGCAGAGCCCTGGATCCCTTCAAGTGTCCAAGGCCAGGCTGGACAGCGCTCGGAGCAGCCTGGGATGGTGGAAGGTGTCCCTGCCCGTGTGTGAAAAACAGAATCCACTGCTTAGAATTTTGCGAGGTTTAATAATAATAGGATAAAAAAGGACAGTATTTCCAGGGCTGGGGTGCTCCTGGCCCAGAGCCAAAGAACACCCCGTGTGTACAGACAGTGTTGTGTTTATACTGTTACATCGATGCATATTCATGTGTTTCATGCATATGCAAACATTCTTCTGAACTTCGGCATGGTTTCGGAACTTCTTTGTTTGACTTCACCATCCAGCATTATCTGCATGGCGTCCTGGGTGTCAGGCCAATGTATTTTATTTCTTCTTGTGTCTCCATGCTGCTGTTTCGCGTCCCCTGATAAGGATTTCCTATCTCCTCCTTACATTTAACGTGGTATTCTCTAATTGTCCTCCCGTGCTCTGGTTTGTGTCAGCATTATCTTATCGCTTGGGCAGGTTCGTCAGTGCAGGGCCGTACACTGGTTTTAGTTACACAAAAGCCTCTTTTTATTTTTCTTTTTTTTTTTAACATTTGATGCTTTGCTAAGGTCTGTAACACAGTACATCCATCTCACTGTTATTTCCATGAGTGATACACAGCTATCACATTGATTACTCCACTATAAGCATCACAATGCACGCCTGAGCTGATAGGTTACATTATATTAACATGCAGCTGCAAAGAGTTGTCATTGACACTTTTTCTAAATATTTGTAACCACACCACGCGTAGGCTAATACATAAATGCAAAAGCCAGTATTATCTGGTCATTTTCCACACATGGCAGGGAGCGGGGCAAGATGGGCTTGAAGGTGCCTTCCAGACCAAGCCAAGCCCTCCTGGCATTGTGTGGTAGCCCTGTCCCCCCAGTCTTGTTTTCTGGGAATGACCCTGGGAAAACGCTGAGGCCTGGCTGTGCCCTGCTTTTCCCAGCACCGCGGGATGCTTGGGGCGCAGCTGCCGCAGGAGTGCGCCAGAGAGGGAGACTCGGCCGCCTCCGCGGGCAGCTGTTCCCTCACGGAAGGGAGCTGTTCCCCATGGATGCGGCTGCCTGTGGGGGCCATCATGGGAAGCAGCTGCGTGATGTCCCTTCCCGCCTGCCCCTACAGTGGGGACACCCAGAGGAAGGGCGGCACTGCGGTGCCAGGGCTGTGGAATGCCGGGAATGCCCGCGATCCTCAGGGAAGAGCTGCTCGGCTTCATTCTCCTTTATTTAGTTCCCTGTGTCCCTTGGGACAGTAAGCCTCTCCCGGCGCCCCCGCCCGCCGCCCGCAGTGGTACAGCCCGCCGGCGCGCCCCGATTGCGTCACGGCGCGTCGCCCGCGCCACCCGGAAGCGCTTTGGCGGCGGCGGCGGCGGAAAAGCGGCGCGTGCGGCTGGTTTTGTTTGTGGCTGGACCCGCCGCGGGGGCTCGTACGCGCCTCCCGCGGGGGCCTCCGCTCGCCGTCCCACGATCGGACCCATGGCCTTCAACTTCAGCGCCACGGCGGGAGCCGGGGCCGCCAACCCGACCGGTGAGCGCGGGGGGAGCGGGGCGCGGAGGGGCGGGGCGGGGGGAGCCGAGCGGCGGGCAGCGCGTGCCCCCCGCCCTCTCCTGGCCAATGAGAGCCGCGGCGGCCGGCGGCGCGTGCCCCCCCGCCAATGAGAACGGCGGCCGCCTCAGGGACCCGCGCGTTCCCCCCGGCCAATGGGGAGTGCGGCCCCCCTCAGCGGCCCGCGCGTGCCCCACCCCGCCAATGAGAACTGCGGCGGCCGGCAGCGCGTGCCCTGCGGCCAATGGGAATCACGGCCGCCTCAGGGACCCGCGCGTGCCCCCCCACCAATGGGAATCGCGGCCCCCTCAGCGGCCCGCGCGTGCCCCCCCGCCAATGAGAACGACGGCGGCGGCGGCCCGCGCGTGCCCTGCGGCCAATGGGAGCGGCGGTGGCCGGCAGCGCGTGCCCCTCGGCCAATGGGAGCCGCGGCCGCCTCAGAGGCGCCGTCCCGCGCCCCGCCCGCCCCTCGGCGGGTCCGGGAGTCGCTCTTGGGGCGCTTGTGATGAGGTGGTGCAGGTCCCTGGGATCAGCACTTTGCTTGCAGTAAATTCCGCGTTTGGGCGAGATGCCATTGGAAGTTCATTTTTGAGCAAGGTAAAAGACGGGGGTTAACTTGTAAAGAGAAGACTTTTTCCCCTCTGCTTTTGTCACTGTCAGGCATGGTGAAGTGTAAGACAGAGCTTTCCTTGCCCTCACTTAGTAAAATAATTAATTGTTGGCTCCGAACAAGTCCTTTGGACAGGACTCATCTTTGCTGTAGTTAACCTGAATTTTACTGTCTCTTTTACACACACTCCTTGTGGCCCCATCTGAAAGTAAAACATCACCTTGTGCTGCCTGTACACCGTGGCAAGGTTTGTGACACTCACACACCAATGTCAGAGGGAAGTCCGGGATCACACCTCACGACTTGCTGTTGTCTGTCCAGCATGAACCCGGTTCAGCTGCATCCCAGGGGAGCTGGCTGCATCAATAAATCCAGCAAGGCTGAGGTGGGCAGATTTTGGCAATAGAACTTGCATAAGTCTGCCCTGGAGTAGCTGAGGCTTGTGTGGTGCCTCGGCTGCTGGAGCTGAGTTTCATGGTTATTCTGCTGTCATCTATCTGAGTGCGTTATCTGTGTGAAGATGATTTACTCTTGCCTTCCTGATAGTTTGTGAAATAATTTTGATATTATCTGTTACACTTAACATAGATGAAGCTGTGTTGAGCAGTCTTAGGCTGTTAAAAACGACTGTTAATGTGAATATTGAATCACAGAGATAAGGCTGTGAAATAAGGCGGGGAAATGCCGCTGCTTTATGCACGGTATAATTGAAAAAATTATGTCCTTACTGCAGCAGTGTGTGGAGCTTTTAACTGTCCTCCTTGTGTGCAATGAATAATGTTTAATGCCAGTTAATCCCTTTTACTCTTGTGTCTAACTATGCCTGTGTTGCCCGTGGGGGTGGAAGAATGCTTCAGGGTCCTGCCTTTCGCTCAGAACTAATGTCGCCTTGCTCTTTTTCTGCTTCCCGCTCGTCAGGATTTGGTGGGCTCGAAGCCGCAAACTCCACTGCCAGTGGGTTTAATTTTGGGGGTTTCGGACTAGCCGCTAATCCCGCGGTGAATTTTAATATTGGGAATTTCGGTGTTTCCACTACCTCAACTCCGCCTTTCAATTTTGGTAACAGTCTGGCAAGCGCAGGTAGATAATGCGGAAGTACGTGTTGTGTGCTAAATGTTACCGGCAGGGGTCCAAGAATTACGTCCCTCACCGGGGGTCCGTGTCCACTGCTAATCCTCATATCCAGCGAAGGCTGGCCGTAAAAGCTCTGGAAAGGGAATGGGAGGGGTTTTGCCTGTTAAATTCTCCAGGAACAGCTGTTGAGGAAAAATAACCCCGTAGGCAAAAGTCTCTGGAACGGGAATGAATCCGGGCGATCCCGAGCAATGCCAGAGCTGGCCCCCGTGCCACGTTTCCTGACATGAGATTCTTGGACTACTGCAGTCATGTTTTCATCTTCCCCCGTGTCTCCTCATCGGCCTTGCGTTGGCTGTCATGAACGCGCCCCGCCTCGGTAGTTTCTGTGCAGAAACGAATTGTATACGACCGGCACAAAGGCAGAGCCAGCTGTGACCTGTCCCCCAAAGCCACCAGGTGTCCCGAAGCCGCCCTGCCCCAGCTCTGCGGGGGCACTCGTGCTCCAGGGAGGCCCGCGTGGGATGGGGGCACTGGGGGGTGGCCAAGGAAGCCCTTCGTACGGGCATCCGTCAGATCTGATCCATCGGCTGATGTCATTTCACCTCTAGTGTTTCCCATTCCCTATGAACACTCCGGACTGGAGGGGTTTCTGATGCCGGTGTAGGTGTGGAGTTAGCCCGGGGGGTCCCGTTGCTGCTGCTCGTATAGGAATTCCGTCCGTCCATCCCACCGTGTCATCGCTCTGTGTCAGCACCTCGTGATCATCTGTTCTGTGCACTGCAGCGGTCCCACTGTGTTCATTTGCTGTGAACACTCTGCACTGCCTTCATTTCAGCTGCTCCAGAGGAGACCCTGGATAGTCCATTTGATGTTTAACTTGATTCTTTGGAATTGAATTGGTACTCCCAGGTCCCTTCTCAAGAAAGGATGTCATCTGCTGGTGCTCCTGCCCCGGTGTCCCGCCCGCTGGCAGGACAGAAACATGGGTGTCACAGGGAACAGTTTCTTGTGCCCGCTCACATCAAGGTGTTGGCTGAATGGAAATAACATGCACTTGCATCTCAGCTTTGATTCATGCTTTTCATTGGGTTTGTGGACAGGAGGACTGTGAGTGTTACAGTTCCAAAGAACCTTTTTTTTTGCTATTGACGTGTGAGTGAGGAGAGGCAGCACCTTTGTGACAAATCCTTTGCAGCAGACTGTCTTTTGTCGTTTGAGCACGTGTAAAAGCAGCATGAGACGCAGAGACCTTGGTTTCCCAGGCAGGTCAGCGATCCGCAGGCTGCGCCTCGGGCCAGTGCCATTGGCACCACTGGAGCTCAGGCGCTCACTTAGGTGCTCTCCTGCTGGCCAGTGACTGCTTTTCCTGAAAATCTGGAAGGCCGATTGCTTTTGCATCCGTCTGCCTATACTGGTGGTTGAACCTCCAAATGAGGGGCGGTGGGGATGATCACTGGGAAACAAGGCTTTGAAAAAAAAGGACCCTGTAGAATTTTACCTGTAAATTTTGCCTGTAAGCACAGCGACTCTGTGTATCTGGCCTCAGGCTTTGGTTGGTTTCCTGAGGTTAGGACTGTTTGTAAAGATCACAAAAGATCAAGTTGTTTATTAAACACTTAGCAGTGACATTGACCAGAAGTATTCCTGAGAAAGAATGTAAGAAGAAGTACTGTTAGTTGTGTCTGCCACGAGGGAAAGCACATCCCTGTGGTAAAGTAGCAAGATGTCAGTTGAGTGCTGCCTTTTTGTTTGCTTTCTCGACACACCGTACAAGTTGTGGCTCTGTGGTCCGTGTTTTCTCCCCCATTTCCTTGGACGATGAGCTCGGTCGCCATGCTCAGTGTGAACTACATGCTCGTGCCACGTGCCATCCGTCTGTCAGCCCCTGTTCCCATAACCCCGCGGCGCGCGGTCGGTTGTCGTGCTGTGCCCAGCTCCGGGGCCGCGTGCGCTGCCTGACCGCAGCCTGTGTTTGGCAGGTGCCTTCGGAGGCTTTGGGACCACCACCACCAGCGCGGCACCGGCGTTCAGCTTCTCTGCTCCCACCAACACCGGCACCGGCGGTAAGGGACTGAGGGACTGGCTGCCTGCAGGGCAAACCCCCCCCGAAGTGCTTTGGGTTACAGGGCTGCTGTGCTCTTCTTCTCAATGATCTTGTACTTGTTTCCCCAGGACTCTTTGGTGGTACCCAGAACAAAGGCTTTGGATTTGGTACCAGTTTTGGCACAGGAACTGGAACTGGCTTGGGTAGTGGGTTGGGAACTGGGCTAGGCTTCGGAGGCTTTGGAACCCAGCAGCAGCAGCAGCAGCAGCAGACCAGTGAGTACGGCCTTTGGATTTACCCAGCCCTTAGCAGTGAAAGCACTAGACTGCCATCGTCGGTTGCTGGGCTAGTGGGACAGAAGTGTATTGTAACAGGAGGCTGTCTAACGCTTCAGCTCTTAAACTAGAGCTCAAGCAAGTCCCTGAGCTTCACCCTTGAGCTTCCAACAGTATTTACCCCTTTGGTTTAATGCTGGTAGAATGTAGTTAGAGAATTGATGTTGCAGTCACAGCATTACAAGAAGCGGGGGGGGGGGAAGGCATTGAGGATAATTTAAATGGGAGCTGGATAATAAGCAGCTTCAGGCTCTGAGTCCACTGAATTTGTAACAGCCAGCCTGCCTCTCAGATTTAGGTATGGAGGGTGCCAGATGGTGACATGGATCAATACAGGTGTCTCGTTAAAAAAAAAAACATGATCCGATTTTAATTCATTTATTTGTTCGGTGGTTTTACTTTGCTTCTCAGAATCTGATAAGAAGTGGTGCTAGTGATAGGCAGGTTGTAGGTGATAGCCTGGGCACGGTTGGTCAAGGGCTTCATTTGTTTCTCTTCATCCCACCCAGCGTTAGGCACCGGCTTGTTCAACCAGCCTGCCCAGACACCCGCTCAGTCCAACCAGCTCATCAACACAGCCAGCGCCCTCTCGGCCCCGACGCTGCTGGGAGATGAGAGGGACGCCATTCTGGCCAAGTGGAACCAGCTGCAGGCCTTCTGGGGCACGGGCAAAGGGTACTTCAACAACAACATCGCTCCGGTGGAGTTCACGCAGGAGAACCCCTTCTGCCGGTTTAAGGTACGGCACGGTTCAGCTGCCCACAGGGGGCGCCGATCCCTTACTCTGCTGAGTCTGAGCGGCTCGTGGGTGTTAAACCGGCGTTTGTCGCTGGGAAGAGTATTCTGAAGCAGTATTTTTCCAGGTAATCTGCACAGTTCTGATGCATACTCATTAAAAGGTTCGAAGATGCTGGAAATCGGGGTGGTGTGGAGGGACTAGATAATGAGCGCAGATGTGGAGCATGAAAGTAACAATTTCATGTGCTAACATTCAGGTCAGTGTGTGCGCACTTGGAACAGATCTATGGAAATTAATGTTAACGTGTGTCTGTGTATGTTACAATAAGACAGAAACAATTAAAAATAACCTTCTTGTCGGAAAGAAACTGTGAACATTTGGAATAAGAACTTCGGAGTGTTTCTTCCTTGCTTTGTCTAGATTAAAATAGCCCTCTATGAACCTGGCCTGTGCCAGGTTTAAAATCCACCAGCCTTTATCCTTGGCAGTGTTCATGCTGACTCCATTCCCTGTGGGGACTCGTCAGCAGTTCCAGATCTTGCCTCTCATGTTGACAAAGAATTCGTGGCTCTCCATCCTCCGCAAATCCTGCACCTGCTGACTGTCTTGCTAAGCCTCAGGCTTGTAAGGGGATTGGGGGCAGGCGTGGTGATACCCTCCTTCCCTGAGCTGATCCTTTGGAGTGCGAACTTTGTGTCCTGAATGTAGGTTAATGCTGAATTAAGTCTAGTGTGGATTAGTTACATTATGAGACTTCTGTAACATTTCTGCAGCAATTGTGCCTGCCTAACAAAGAAATGTTTGGTTTCGTTGCATCACCTTTTTCAGTGTTACCGTGAACATTTTATTGGCAATGTACCTGAAAGCGTGTTTTCTTGTAAGTTGTTGTCTGAAATTGCTTTCACAGTTTCTGAGCTTTGATAAATTGCCCATTATAAGTTGTGTGATGCAAAATTGGTTATTTTAGAGTTGCGTTTACTAAAAAAAAGAGTCTTCAGGTTAGACAGTACCACATACTATGTTTACTCCTGTCCCTGTGACTGGAGCGTTTCTGATGCCATGAATTCACGTGCCTTAAGTGAAATACTGACAAGTTCCATCTGTGCCACCAGTGGAAGATGCCTGCAAAAAATAGAGGAGAAGGTAGCACAGGGATAGGAACAGAGCATCAGGTATTTGGTTAAATTATCAGTTATTTGGCTATTTTGGTTATTGCCTCTGCAAACACCCGGCATCAGATAAGAAAGAAGCATTACATGAAGGGTTCCACTTGTACACAATTCCAGCTCTAGTACACATGAGAAGCATGCAGCTCCAGACCAAGAAATATCAATGCTGCTAAGGTACGTGTTACAGACTCTTGTTTGAAGGACCACAGTGAAGTAAAATACATCTAAAATACATCTTTTCTAATTTGAAAATGCTGTGTTGCATAAAGAGATCATGGAAGAGTTATTTATTTAAAACAGAAATACAGGCGGTGTCATGGGCTTAAAAACTAATTCTTCCTTAGCTATTGCTGTTGTGCTCCATGGCAGGAGGGCTGGTTCTGCGAGGCTCACCATGGCAGGGGATTACCCTCGGTGACAAAACCGAGCTCCTGGGCACGTCCCCAACTCATTTCTCTCTTCAGCTGAACTTGCACGAGGGGAAAGGTGCAGGTCACCCACCCGTGTGCAGTTCAGGGCCTCACAAAGCCCTTGCTCTCCACCCTGTCACCAGTGCCAGCTTGGGGTGAGAGCTGATTGGCAAGAGGAGGTGAAAGCTGCCTCTCTGCTTTGCTTGTAATAAAGTCTGATCCTCTGGTTAAGTTTGCAATTTGGAAAAAGGGTCACTTTGCAAAATGTTCCTGATTGCTGTCGGCTCTGCTGTGTTGGCAACTCCCCTGATGGAAAAAGGATACTTAGGAACTTTTTGTTGAAATCCAAACTGTTTCAAAAGCTGCTGTTCTGATGGCTGTGTGAGAGATTGATTTAAAAGGGGATTGATTTTATGTTTGTGCAGCTCTGAATACATTGTGAGTTAAATTTTGAACCAGTTGCTCTAAAAATGGAGGTATTTA
This sequence comes from Motacilla alba alba, assembly GCF_015832195.1. Lineage (NCBI taxonomy): Eukaryota > Metazoa > Chordata > Aves > Passeriformes > Motacillidae > Motacilla > Motacilla alba. The sequence continues at coordinate 71,104,764 of NC_052019.1, read as the reverse complement.
GCCCCTTCCCTTCATGCCACAAGGATATGCATTTGCTAAGTAACATACCTTCATTTTTTGTTTGTTCCTTGGCAGGCTGTGGGTTACAGTTTAATGCCCAACAACAAAGATGAAGATGGCCTCGTGGTCCTGGTGTTTAACAGAAAAGAAGCAGATATTCGAAGCCAGCAGCAGCAGCTCGTAGAATCACTACACAAAATTCTGGGAGGAAACCAGACCCTCACGGTCAATGTCGAAGGTGTTAAAACGATGCCCGATGACCAGTACGTGCAATTCCCACCACGTTGCCCGTTTATATTGCGTGTTAGGAAGGGTTGGTGCCTAAGTCTGCTGTCTCTTCTTCTCCTTGATTTTAGATCTCTTCATCCTGAGTTTGATTTGTATCCCTTATTCCTTCATATAGTTTTTCTTTCGGCATTAAGTCCAGTACCTTTCCAGAGATTTTAGGTTATTCTTAATGTAGTACTAGTATTACCATAGGATATGGTTGGTAAAACTGGGGAGAGCAGAGAATGTAATGGTATTTACAGCTTTTCTCTCTCTCCCTTGCTGCGTTAAACCATGCAGCTGCTGGTACTTTACATCTCACTTAGCTAAAGGAACTTAAGAGTCAGCTGGGAGAAGGGATAGCTTGGATTTTGGGTGGTTGTGTATTGTGTTAGCTCCTTCGTGCTTCTGACCTTCCCCTGATGTTCCTCGTTTTGCCTCTCTCAGGACAGAAGTGATCATTTACATTGTGGAGCGCTCACCCAACGGCACCTCGAGGAGAGTCCCCGCAACGACCCTCTACGCCCACTTTGAGCAAGCCAACATCAAATCATCCCTGCAGCAGCTGGGGGTCAGCCTGTCCATGGCCAGGACAGAGCTGTCCCCGGCACAAGTCAAGCAGCTCCTGCAGAACCCTCCTGCCGGTGCGTGGGCCGGGCCTTTTGGGCTCTCTGGGAAAAAAAGGTGGTGTCGGCTGGGAAACACCTGTGAAAAGAATAAGAAAAAAGGAAAAGTTAAAAATCAGAATAATCATGTCCTGTACTCACTTGCTAATTTTCAGATGGCTCTCTTAGCTTGCCTATGTGGCCACAGACAGCTTTGCACATATAGCTTTGTTTTAGAGTAGTTAAGGGCTTTTCATGTAATTTGATTAGATGGCTTACCTTTATATCTATAGCTTTTATATATGTCCATTTTTAGGATACGAAAGGTTATGAAATCTGGATTGGAAAAGGCACTGGGCCTAGTCTTGCAGAAAAGTCCGAGCTAAGTCCTACGGGATTACCAATTGATTTGGTACTTTGATCACTTAGTTACTGATTTTTTAATATTTATTTGTTTCACACAAAAGCATTTTCAAAAGGACAGATGACCCAAGTGTGGCATATACTGGGAGCACTAGGAATTTCTGCCTTTAAAGTATGGATTATCCAATGGGAGCACCTATGGGTTATTCCTTTCCCCTGCTTTCAAACCAGTGCTTGACAGCCCTTGGGTCTGAATTTACTGTCCCTGCTCAGGACCAGGACTTTTAAAGAACTACCCTACTTTAATTAACCTTAATTTGTGCAACAGGCATTCAGGTTAGCATAGTTCATAGAGTTTGTGTATTGCACAGAATTTTCTCTGGTTAGCAGCTGTAACATCTCTCAGATAGCCATACTAAAAATCTTTTTTTTTTTTTAGGTGTTGATCCTATTATATGGGAACAAGCCAAAGTTGATAATCCTGATCCTGATAAGTAAGTCAAATAGTCTGTCCAAGTATTGAAATATTGCAACAAGGCTTGGACAGGGGAGAAAGAGATAAAAATTGCATAGTACCCTTCAGGTAACTTGTGAGAAAGTTACTCGAGTACAACTTGGCCAAGTGCTGATCCTCTTGAAAGCAGTAAAGATTACTGGAAGTGCCTGTCTTAATCCCTTTACCCGCTTAGGAGCTGTCAGGGTAAAGAGTCTTACTTGGCTTCCTTGGAGGAGTGGTGTCCTCCATTACATGGATTAGTTATTGTGACTATTATTTTTTGCAACCCTTATGGTTTTTCTCTTTCTTGCTGAAGGTGTTGCACCCTGTACCCTCCAGTGGTTACAGATAAATTGGGCTGGTTTCTTTATGGAAAAGAAACAGGTTGTTGGGACTAGTGAAGATTCTAAAACTTAGCAAAAGAAGATATGGTTATATATTAATTTATAAAAGGTCAACATAATCTGTGGCTCTATATTAGATTCTCTTCATAATTATTAATCCTTACCATGTGTCCAGTACAGAAACATGTTGTAAGAAATACTTGTGTTCTCCTAGGCTTATTCCTGTGCCAATGGTGGGTTTCAAGGAGCTGCTGAGAAGATTGAAGGTCCAGGATCAGATGACCAAACAGCATCAAACCCGATTAGATGTAAGGTTGCTCATCTTTATCACTACCTGCTTTTGACAAAGGATGCGTTATTAAATGCACCTGCCCCTGTGTGTTCAAAATAGACACGTGAACCATGTTCCTAATATATCCCTTAAATAGATCTGTGCCCAAAAACTGAGCAGAGTGGTTGGGCTTTCATTTGTTTCAGGTTCAAGCTTACTGCTTTGTTACAGGCTAATCCACACCAGCCCCATTAAGTCCATTGGCACAGACTTTTGACTTTGGGCAACCAATTTTCCAGTGCCTTCTGAAAATCCCAGTTGTGTATGAAAATAAACACAAAGGAGAACAGTAGAGGTAGAAGAAAGCTTTCTAAAATCATCTGGGGTTAAGGACACCAAGTTGCTGGGTGGTGTAGTGTCACAAAGCTCCCAGTTTTAAATCAGGCCTACCTTGTTCTGTTGTCAAAAACTTCTCTGGCTTCCAATTGACTCCCATCTCCTCTGCAGATAATATCAGAAGATATCAGTGAGCTGCAGAAAAACCAAACGACAACTATGGCAAAAATCGCACAATACAAAAGGAAACTGATGGCGCTTTCGCACAGAACCTTGCAGGTAACAGGGATAATCGAAATAAGTCCTTTGACACGCTCTAGCACCACAAGCAGTCTCAGAGGGAAGAAGAACCTGTTCCATCTTGTGCAGGCCAGTGCTGAAAATTATTCTGACTTCAGCTAACAGGTGTTCATTTAAGTACCAGGCAGAGCTGTCAGGGAAAGCTCAGGTCTGCCGTACTTGGGAACCTTCTCTCTCTTGGGAACCCAAAGCCACAGGACTGCCCTGAGGTCTTAGAGCAGCAGACAAAATGACACAAAAAATCTAGTGAGAAACAGGCTGGAGGAAGGGCAAAAAGATGTAGAGATGGGCTGGTGGGCTAAAGGATGGGCCAAGTGTTCTCTAATGAACGTCAAAGGCTTCTTTTGTAGGTGCTAATAAAGCAGGAAATCCAAAGGAAAAGTGGTTATGCCATTCAAGCAGATGAGGAGCAGCTTCGTGTACAGTTGGATACAATTCAGTGTGAGCTTAACGCACCCACACAGTTCAAGGTGAGTGGCTGGCAGCATTTGGCTAACACCTCTGGGGTTTCCTCGCTGAAAGCACGTCAGTTTTCCAAAGCACATGTGTATATTAGTTGCGGAAGGCTTTCAGTCTGTCAGTGTGATAGGTGGTGGCATCATGCTCCTTGCTGAATAGCCAGTAGGTATTCCAGTAGTTCTGAGTTCTTGAAAAACATGGAGTCGCTTACCCTTGGCATGTCTTCCAGAACATACTTCCAGCCCTGGAGACTCAAGGAATGGTAGATGCTGGAGCTGTGGCAGCTGTAAATGAGTTGCGTTCGATTTAAGCCTGTTTCTCTTCCCAGGGCAGACTGAATGAGCTCATGTCCCAGATCAGGATGCAGAACCACTTTGGAGCGGTGCGGGCTGAAGAGCGCTATTACATAGATGCAGACCTCTTAAGGGAAATCAAGCAAGTAAGTGTTACTGGGTAGAACCCTGGCCTGCTCTTTGAGCTCGATCATTTAAGCCAGACACACACTGACTGGATCTAGAATGTCATGCTGCCTCGTTTGATAAAGTCATCCTTTTAATTGGTCTCAGTGCTAGGGCACCCGGCTAATGTACAAAACCACTCTGTGGAGATCGGCTGTTAGTACAGAAAATGCTGTTATTCCTTCCTCAAAGGAATGATGCCAGGATTATCAATGTGCCAATGCCACCAGTCATGACACTTGTGAGAAATATTACCCAATAAGTCTGTGAAGGTGGACAATACTCACACTGGTTTCTGAACTATCTGCAGCACCTGAAGCAGCAGCAAGAAGGGCTGAGTCACCTCATCAGCATCATCAAAGATGATTTGGAGGACATCAAGCTAATAGAACACGGGCTGAACGAGAGCATTCCCATCCGAGGGGGAGTCTTCAGTTGACTGGTGGAGGTTTACACAGAACATGGTAGTGGAGTTCATGGCTCACCTTCCAAGGCTAAAACTGTTGAGGTAAAATAAAACACACATCTTGTAGGAGCAAAATGGTATTTTGTCTGTTACTTTTAGAATTAGCAAAGCCTCTTCTAAGCTTTTAAAATTGACCTTTGGAAGGTTTATATTTTTTAAAGCTGTATATGCTTTAACAAAACAAGGAAAACTGAATCTGTTCAGATACCATTTTACTATAAAAGTATATGTACTATTGTACATTTTTTTCCTTTTTTCTTCTTTTTTTACAACAGCATTGTCCTAAAAAATGCAGTGCTGAGGGGATTGTTTCACTAATGACTCGGTTTGTGGAAAGCTTAGCCTGCTTCCATGTTTCTGTCAGAACAATCAAGTAGCACCATTGTGTAAACAGCTAACTTAAATCATTACAGAGATGTTTGTTACTGTAACTTTGTTGTTCTCTGCAATACCAGTCGATTACTGGGGCAAGCTGCTGAAAGTTCATGTTTCCAGTTCCTGTCCTTCCGTTGGACTGCAAGGATCTGAGGGTTACGTTTGGATCACTTTACGTATATGAATTATACAAAGCTTTGCTGCCCCTCTAAGTAACAGTATGTCCGGACGTTGTCTTCTGCCTTTTTTTAAATTGCCCAAGAGTAATAAATTCAGTCTGACTTTGTAATGAGTGGTGTGTGGTGTTGGCTCTCGGTGACATCAGCAAAGCAGTGACGCTGCTCCCAGCTCCAGCTAAGCGCAGTTCACTCCAGGCACTGCAAGGCGGCAGGCTGTCAAACCCAGTGTCACAGAGCTGCTTGGCAGCCTCAGTCCCCAAACCAAAATGAAAGGTGTGGCCCCGAGATCCTACCAGGCAGCAAGCGCTGCAGAGCAGGTACCTACTCACCCCATGCCATGGAGAGAGACCTGCTCTTCCCCTCAGTACCAAAGTCACTGAAAATAACTGAACCTAGAACCCATGTTCTCTGCAGTAGAAGTGTGTACAGCAGAAACAAACAGGGAAGGGGCAAAAATCAGTGTATTCATTATCCTTTAAAAGTAATTCCATTCATTCAATTTGAAGGATGGAAAAACAAATACAGCTGCAACATGCTGGGACCCCTATTGTGCATTTGAGAGTGTTTGTGGAAGCATGATTCCATTGCCTATGAAAAAGCTTATGTGGAACTCCGGGTAAGGGGGAACAGGATTAGTTTCCTTTTGGAAGCGTAGTTCCAGTTAATAAACTGTCTGCACTGGGCAGTGAGCTCTGTAAGAAATTGAGTGAGGCTAGAATTCTCGTTTTGGGGGCTGGGGTAGCAGTCTTAAGTCTTCCACCATGGGGCCCCTGCTAGACTGTGCTGCTTGTATTTGAGAACCACACAGTTTCTTGTTTTGCAAACTTTTCACATTCCACCCCACTTCACAAGCTGGAGTCCTACCAGGCTTTGAAAATAACAAACCTGCAGCGTAGGCTCCCCTAGCAGGGGCTACTTGAAAATGAAATTGTCTCAATAGATAATTGAGATAATAGGTTTTTTAAACAAGTCCCCCTGCTAGAGACAGTGTTGCACGTTTGAGGTATTTTTTCCAACATTCTGCTCTACTACGTGTACTTAGTAGCTCCAAACTTCCAGAACAAGCTTACCACAGCAGAGGAACACCAGCAGGGAAGTAGGTGTCATGACTGGAACAGCACTGCTGCTCACAGAGTTTACTAGAGAAGAAATAAACAGCCAAGCAACAGCAGTCTGGAAAAAATGGTTTATTAAAAGGAAAGTTGCAATCAAAAAGGTGCTACCTCCTTAAAACACTGCCTACAAGTATTACATTAACTTGCACTTTACTGCTCTTGAATACACCTGTAACATTCTCTCACATTGACAAGAGAAGCTAAGTTGCATCTTCCCTTGGAGCAGGAAACTATTTAAAACACAGCTTCTTTTAAAAGCAGTCTGAATTGAAGTGCAATTCATCTATTTCACCTGTTAGCTTCCCTAGATGGGTCACAGCTATCACCTGCAGTGATGTCTGTTCTGGGCACCTGCCTTCCCTTTCCCTGCTTGCATCTGCAGGCACACTAGGTTAGGCGGGACAGTCCTGGCTTGGTAGAAATCAAGGCATGGGACGCGGCAGCTCGGCAGGTTCTCACAACGGGCACTGTTTGACCAGGCGGAAGGCTTCCAGGAACTCGTTGAAGTCAATGTTGCCATCCTTGTTGAAGTCAATGCTGCGAACCAAGTCGTTAATGCCATCATCCGTGAGGTCAATGTTCATGTGGGAGCTGAACAGCTTCCAGGTTTGCTGGAATTCCTCAAAGGAGATGAGACCTGCACAGGAGCGTTTTACATGCTGTAGCTAGATCTCCTGATGTGGGGGACACTGGCTAAAACACAGCTTAAAGCAGCAAAGAAGCATAATACAAATGGACATTGCAGAAGCGTGGGAGGGAACAGGAGGACCCAAGCCAGGATAAAAACACCTCTTTACATACTAAAGGAACCTCCAAAGCAGAAGGGATCACAGAAGGCAGTGATCAACAGCCCCTGCACACCTGCTTACCTGAATGGTCTCTGTCTATGATCCGGAATATGGTCTCTAAGTTGGATCTGTTTCGATAAATGACTTCCAGCAAGCTCGACTGGATGTGCTGAAAGATATGATCACAGTTTTTATCCTGACAACACCTCTCCTGTCTCCAAGTTGTTACTGCAGATGTCTCCACAAGCAAGAATATTTTTGGCTCTCAAGAACTTGCCAGCAGTGCCTTATCAACCAGGTGTGTGATGACTGGGCCCTCTGTGCAGCTGCAGAGCAGACCATCAGCGACTTGTCCCTTCCCATCGGTGCTCTTCTGGGCTAGGAGTGAGCCAGGCTGCATTTTCTAACCACTGCAGAGCTGCATTTGCTGGGCGTCATTAAGAAACTGCTACTTGGAGAGTGAGGTACTGTTTTCCTACTCACAAGCCTGCATCCAAAACTACCTCTAAATTTTGATTTCACATCCATCATCTCTTAATAAAAATGGGCTGGGTGCCTCAGGACTATTTGAGCTCAGGTAAAACTTCCTATCAACTTCAGTGTGTTTTTGGGTTATGGAGGAACCATGCACTGTCCTTTTGTACTACAGTTGACTGGAACGTGCTGGGGATCTGGTGAGCAGCGGCTCACATCATGCTTTGATGGAAGGGGCTGAGTGCTTACCTCTTGGCTCCTCTGCTCCATGGCCAGGTCATCCAGCCAGGATTTGTACTCCAGCATGCCGTCCTCAGTGCTGCGCACCAGCTGCGGCCTCAGCATTCGCCAGGGCAGTCCCAGCCGCAGCACTGACTCCACTGCTGTCGCCCAGTTGCTCAGAGTGATCTTTCCTGCACACAAAAGGGAGACACCTCTGGGACACAGGCAGCGGAAAGCACGTGAAGGCAAAGACAAAGCCTAAAGCAGCGACACACAGTCTAGCATATCCCTTTTCTCCCCCAGCCCACCAATGGACAGTTGTCAGCAACACCTCTTGGTCACTGCACCAGCACAGCACTCCCATCTGCCACAGAGGTAAGAACTCTCAGCTCCTTCCTTAAGGCTCTGACAAAGACAACTGCAATTGAAGACATCCCTCGCTTTCCTCTTCCCAGTGATTTTCAACTTCAGGGATGCAGGGGCTCTAGAGACCACCCAGCCCTTCCAAGTGACACAACTGACATGTTCCAGGTCATCTTTCCCAAGGCTTCATCAGTACTCCAGCTGTGAGGAGTTCTTCTAGGACCAGCCTCAATTACTGCACCTCAGGCTAATGACATCCTACTTTTTCAGCACCCCCACTTTATGGTGTCATTCCAAGGCATCCACAGAGACTGAGTAACAGCAAATGACCTCTAACAAAGTTTGATACAGCCTCCCCATCACAGCTGGTGACAACTGTCAGTGAGCAGTCTCCCAGCCAGCCACAAACTCAGCTTAGTCCCTTGAGGCCTATCCGACCAGGCAATGAACGCGCACGCCCCTCAGCTCTGAGTCACCTGTATTGTCCCCATCGTAGGACTTGAAGGCACTGATGAGGGCTGAGGTGTGCGCAAAGAGCTTTTCCCGCAAGGCTCGAAAGGCTGACTCCTCTACTCTGCTGATTCTGGAGATGCAGAATAGAGAGAAGCACTTGAAGGACTTGCCATGCATCACAAGAAAAACTGCACCTTCCCTCCCAGTGCTCTACCTGGCTTGTCCATGGACTGCCCAGAGCCTCACACAACTGCTCTGCACAGCTACAGCTGCATCTCAGTGCTTGTGACTAGGCACTGCATGCCCAGGGCACAGTTCCCTGCAGCTGATGCCACGAGTCCGTTCATTTGTGAAGTAACAACGCAAAAGAGAACCTCAGCAAAGGTCAAAAGTTAAAACCTGATGTGGAAAGGAGGAGCTGAAAAAATCAGCAAGCTTTAGAAAAATCCCCTAGAGATTTTGTTAACAATCTCTTCTCAACCCTTGAGCTTTCCTCGGTAACTTCAAGTACAAAGCTTAATCCCCTCCTGTAGAGTTATTCTTTGAAAAATCAAGCTGTGAAAGTTCATCCCCAGAGTCTTAACTTTCTAAAAGCTCACCAAGTTTTCCCTTTGGAAATTTTGACTTGGCAAAAAGAGCAACTAGAAAGCCTTGCCTTTGGGTCATAGTGAGTAAATGGGCTGTCTTGTTTGCTTGGTACTGAACAAAGTGGGGGATGAGGTCTGGTCCCAGCTTCACATAGGCTCCCCTGTTGCTGCCAATCTCATAGTAGTTTGAGGCTGAAAAGATGGTCAGCACCTAATCCCAAAAAAAGGCATTTGCAGTCAGTACAAACATCCTGTCATGTTGATACACATGTAAACAATACACCCGATCCCCTGCAGAGTCCACAGACTGTGAAAGCATCCATGTTATATGGAGAAGAGGGAGAGTCAGGTGGCAGCTGGCCTGGAAGCCTTGCAGGTGTGGGTTCCTCAGGGGTGGGACTGGTCACATGTGCATCTGGCCACATGCTGGGCTTCTGCAATTTTGATGTGCTCTCTTCCAACAGTTCTACTCTCCAGAGTCCGAGGGCCCTGGTGAAGCTGCTGACCTGACTGTGCATCTTCTAAAAACAGAACTTGGCTGCAGCAGCTCAGTAGCACCCTTTTGTAGCTCATCTGCAGGAACAGCTGCACTAAGTGGGGGCCATGGCACAAGTGGGTTCAGATCTTTTCTCCAGCGCCACACACAAGGACACGGTTTGCCTGCACAGCCAGGTCCCCACACTTCAGTTAACTCCCAATAAGCCTGTTCAAGGATTTTGCATGTGCTTAAAGCCCCACTGGAAAAAATGCAGAACTGAGACAAGCCATCCCCCCAGAAACCCCACCCTGGCAGGATGGAAACCCAAGTGCCCTTCACGCCACCCACAACTGACCTTGCGGTTGTGACAGAACTCGTAGCCCTCCTGCTTGCACTCGTGAGAGCGGATCAGGAACTGCAAGCTGTACTTCTCAAGGAACTTCTCTGTCACATCAGGCCCAAAGTAGCAGCCACCACCTCGCACCTTATTTTCTCTGCAGCCCTCCTGAGGCATGGGGTCGCTCCAGAGAATGTCTAAAACCTGAAAGGATTGGCAAAGTTCACTAAGCAAATACAGCTCAGTCTTGGAATCCCTCCCTAGACTGCTGCTATAACCAGAGTGCAAGGGAACAGATCTTTTTCCTGCATTTCAGCTGAAGACTGTCACAGGCCTGGGCCACCTCAGAACTGGCAATATTGTTGGCCATGAGCTACAAGCACATCCAAAGTGTGTGGGGAGAGGTATGTACATTAGTCAGGCCTGATACAAGCTTTGCCTTTGCTAGCATTAAGATGTCCAAGAGCCTTGCCTGTCTTCCTCCATCCCAAAACACAGGGCCCAGGGCAAGAACAAACAGCAGATCCTGAGGCCGTTAGCAGGCTTAGTATAAAACGCCTTTGTTCTCTAGCCAGGACCTTCCGCAGCCTCCAGAAATACAAGTGCTAACTCAGTAAGCACTGTGTGGATTAAGGCTTAATCCCTTTAACCCTGACTTCAGTATACAGCGCCACAGTGAAAAGGTGTGCAGCACTGGAAGGTCATGCGTAATGTCAACTAAGTAACAGTGGTTTCAGAGGGCACAGAAGAGACTCCCAGGCCAGAAAAACAAGGAAAGGAAGTCCCCAGCTGCTCCTCGCAGGAGGTAACAAAGGTACTCAACGAAACATCCCCATAGCCTTACAGAGCAGCCCTTCATGGCCACCTACCACTGCAGGACCAACTGCTGCAGGAGGCACCCTCAGCACATCCAGCTCAGGACCCTGCTAAGACTCCTCACCTGCTTCCACTCCTCCTGGCGAGTCCAGCACGGCTCATCCGCATCCTTCAAGGAGACCATGCTGGAATAGGTGAGCTCCTCTGGCTCTGACTCGCTGATGTCCACCAGCCGGCGGCACGTGTCGATTTGCTCCTGCACCGTCTGCCGGAGCCACCTGGAGAACTCCAGCCTGTTGGCTGTGCTGGGAGCCTGGGCTGCCTGGGGCTGCAGAGATAACCTGGGAGCTGCCTCATTCGCTGCTGCATCAGTGCCTGATTCGCTCTCCCCATTTATGGCCTCTATTTGTGGTTTTCTACTCGATTCCTTCCTTTTCTTCAGCCTTAACACAGAAATAAACTGAAAGATATGAGAGAAACGGAGCTGATAACACGGCATGAAACCCAGACCTCCAGCTCTAACGTCTTCCATTGGCAGACTTCAAGTGATCCAAGCCTCCAAGCCCCACTCCCTTCTTCCCATCTACTGCTCCTTGACTGTGGGGAACTATTAGTGCCATCCTCTTAGACAAGCCATCCACATCCATCACATCTCACTCTTCCTCACTGACTTGCTGCACAATGGGAACTATGCAGCACAGCAAAGGGAGCATTAATGACTAATGCAAGAGTTGTCATTTTATTTGCAGAAGGAAAGGGGTATTTCCCAATTGGGTGAGTGAGGCAGATACTAGTTAAATGATTTATCAAACTCCTTCTGGAAACCTAGGGGGTAAAAACAGGTTAAGGAACTGTGGGACAATGTCTCATCATCACTGCATTTTTACTTCAGCACCAGCACACATTCCAGAAACCAACAGGGCTCCATCCCTTCACAGCTCCTGCACACACACTAACAAACCAAAGCCTATACCTAAACACAACCTTGTCTAGGAAGACCATCTGTTAGATTTGTCTTGTCAACAGCTAAAATGGCATGTAGGAATGAGCTTCTCACCACAAATCAGCAACACTGTTGTCTCTTGCAATAGCTGGGAAATAAAACCTACTTTGTCCCTTTGGATTTTCTCAAGCATGTCCAGGTCAGTGGTGTCAGAGATGCCCCCATGAATAATGAGGACTTTCTGATCAATCAGGGTGGCCAGGGGCAGCCAGCAGAAGACATTCTGAAACATCCTCAAGATTTTCTTCCCATGCACCTGAGAGAAAGAAAAAAAGAGATGAACTATCAGGTCTTCCAAAGGCATATCACACATGGTAAAGGAGACACAAACATAGGCCTACCTTGTATTTCTGCATCACTTCCTTGGTGAAACCATAGCTAAAGGAACAGGAGAAAGGAAGCTCAGTGGGATTTTGCACAAGGCCCTCGACACGGTGCTCAGCCCTGCACAGAAGCCGTACCGTAAGTTCACCATGTGGTCCTCGTGGTTCCCGCGGTTGAGATGAACCTCCTTGGGATAGATGAGCAGGAAGGTAAAGAGGATAACAAGGATCTCAAGGGACTGCTTGCCTCTGTCTACAAAGTCCCCATTGAACACATAGGACTTGGAAGGGGAAGGAAGGCCATTCTGTAAAAGCAAGGAGCAGACGGATGTCACTGGAGAGGCCTCTCCACGATGTCCATATGCACTCCCCCAGCTGCAGCCTCTCGCTCCTGTCCCAGCTTACAACAGACCCTGCTCATCTTTATCCTGTGGGCCCCAGCAGTGCAAGTGGCAGTCACAAAGAGTTGCCATTGGCATCAGCACTAGGAAAACACCCATTGGCAGTAAGAAAACAGACGTGGGTATCCGATTTTCTAGTCAGCCAGGGAATTAGCTACTGATTTGTGAAGCTATTTAAAACCAATCAAATTGACTTGCGGAATTGCACAGGAATGGCCCAATTTTGCAAACACTTCTCAGCGAGACCCATGGGATACCCACTGCAATGCCTGGACAGTCTCCCTCTCCAAATTTGGTGCCTACCTTGTAAAAGATGAGGAACAGGTCATCCAGCTGGCCATGTAAGTCTCCTGACAGGCACAAAGAGACGAGTCACAATATGTTCACCTTGAACTTTACAAAAACACCAGTACATAACTTGCTATGAACTATGTCCTTTATAAATTAATCACCACCGAAATACTTTGGCAAGTGCAAGCCTAGAGGAGAAGGACATGATGTAGGGCTCGAGCAGAAGTCTGAGAAAAAAAACCTACACCATCTGCTGAAGACTGATTTAGAAGCTTTGTTCATTTATCTCTTGTGATGGCACAACATGGCATAAAATTGTCATTATACAGGAGAAAGCTTAGCATTCAAAATTACTATCTAATACTCATTTTACATAATATTGGAGACAGAGGTTTGTTTTCCAGAGACTGACTGCATGCAAAAGTCTGTACTACGTATTTTTCAGAAATTTCTCAACATTTTAACATTAGAGTAGGAAAAAAGTAAAAAGCTTTGCCTCAGATTTACTTATAGGATGCAAAGATGCATTGACATTCTGGATCTGCATGCACGCACTGGTGTTCACCGAGACAAGCTCCAGGATTTTGTTGTTTAAATAATCCCAGACCACTACTGAGTTTTGTGACCAGTCCTCAGCTGGATATGGTGTCTGTGGTTTAGTAAAACAACTCCGCGTGTGCGGTGAGAGAAAAAAGACCACCTGATATTTCAGACAGACCCAGCTGCCTCTCAAGGGACCACACACTTTGCTTACAGAGAGCATTTGTGTTCCACGTTCAGTACAGAGCAGGTCATTGTACTCTCACTATCATTTTCTCTCTGCCCCACCCTTCCATAGGAGCATTCCACCCCCGAGGCTGCGAGGGACCCACCACACACGGTGACCTCCTCGCTGTAGCAGGTGGAGACATGGCTGATGTTTGGCAACTGCTTGAGGTGCTTCCTGGTCTCATGCAGGAGGTTTAAGACATAGCGAGCGTGGAGCTGCTACTAGGAGAAAGTGAAGGGATTAAAGCAGGAAATCAGTGGCCCCTGAGCAGCACCACTGTGACTGTAAAGACTCCACCAGGATAGCCTGGATGGTAGAAATTCTCCCTGGGATGGCAGTCTGTGCTGACCAATGGGCTTACAAACAAGATGAGGGAAATATTGGCAAACAGCAGGATGGCAGACACTTGCACGAGGCAGCCCAGCCTCAGCACTGAGAGGGCTGGCAAGGCAGCCCTAAAGCTGTCCACGTTGTGGACAAAGCCATACCCACTAGGCTACACCACCTCCAGGAGCGGCCCAATGTCACAGGTAAGAAAGTTGCTCCTCTAGACCGTTGTTAGCTTTTCCACATTGAACCTGTCTGCGAGTTTCCACGTGTCCTGCAGTGATAGGTGTGCTCAAAGCCAGGGTGTAGGCATTTAATACAGTGGGGACATGAGGCACCTTTGGTTAGAAGTTCTCTTTGGAGAAGGGATGTTTTGGCCTATTTTGCAGTTCAGCACATCAGCTGAGCTGATGTGCTGAACCATCTGATGGCAGCAGAACACTGCAGTTGTATGAAGGCTTGTCTTGTTAGATCTGTGTGGTACTCAGCTTCCTCATCAAAAAAACCCACAATTTACATTTTAAACTGGAGTCCAAGTTGCATAGCACAAAACATTGTAATTGGCCGTTTCCCTCTGGGCCATCCTATACTTATTTACAAATAGAGAAATTTGAACAAAAAACTATGACAAGTCTCAACATGAGCTGTTGCTAATTTTTCCCTTTAAAAATGAAATTCAGGTTAATATTGGTAGACCCCTACGTAAAGTGTTTTTTTGTCAGGAGTATATTTTCAGGAAGAACATTTCTATGGCATTAGGAAATACCATATAGTTTCCAACCCCAATTTGTTTAACAGCCAGCCAGCTTGTTATACTCCAGTCAACTGAGCTTGGTAAGAAAGTTAAGACCAAATGATCTATCCTACACCCCTGTTCAGAGGAGGGGAGGGCATGGTATCTTTTTGGGATCCTTACTTGTTTCTGTTGGAAAGCTTCCAGCAAGGCCGTGGCATGGTCAGGGAGGAGTGGGAAGGAGAGTCGGGGTCCGGTGTAGGAGTCTGGCACCTCTATGGATTCATAGTCACAGTATTTTTCCAGCTCTGCCTCTTTGTAACTTTCCCCACTTATGAACATGCGACTGATAAAATCCCCTGGACAGCAGATTAGTGGGTTAAAAAAAAAAAAAAAGAGGAACAGACAAAAAAATAGTTAATTGGCTCCAGGTTCCAGCCTAGTAATTTGCTACAGAAGAGCTGTTTAGTTAGGCTGGCACTCAGGAGCAATTGCAGCCATGGATGCTGAGTACTGCTTGGCACTGCTACAAAACTAGCAGCGGGGGAAAGGCTGCAGAGACAAATGTCCATGCACAGTGCGCACCGTTCTGTCATTCTGTGAAAACATACTGAACCTTCATGCCTCCTTCCAGCTCCTAAGAGCAGGAATTGCCCCGCATCCTTTACACAGCTCGCAGTCTCCAGACTATTCACTCTCTAATCCTGGGACCATCACTCTTGAGAGTGCCATCCCGAAGATTGCCCAGCGCTGGGCAATGAAGTATACAGGGTGCAGCCCTCAGAGCTGCTGGTGCCACATCTACAAAGAGCACACAAACTTACTCTCTTTGCTGCTGCTTGGTGTGAACTGGTCCATGAGGTAACTGAAGAAGTTGTGAAGCTGCAGAAAGAGGGAGAGCCCATCATTCACCCCGGAATGAAATTCAACAGAGTAACAACCTATCATCATCATCATCTTTGTGCAAGTTTTACCTCTGCCCTCCTCGTACTGTCTGGTACGTACAGCAACTCTCATTGTACCAATTTAAGTTTTGACTTTCTTGAGATGAAGTCAAAACAGTGGCTTTACCTTCAGCCACAGGCAGAAGTACGCTATGAACCCTTCCTCTCCCTGAGAGCAAAGCAGCCACGTAAGAGAATTTTAATCCAAGTCAAAACATGACAAACCAAATGGACTTGCCTGTTGTGTTCAGACTCCAGAAAAGCTCTGTTAAATCGCTCTTAGGGCTTGCTTTTGAGGCTTCTTACTTTGTGTTTTATGCAACACATGCAGGCAGGTAATCAGTGGGTTAAAAAGGGGCAGGAAACCCAGTCCCTGGCCCACTGAAGCACTTAGAGGGTTACCAGCCAGCAGCCAGAAAGGCAGAGTCTGGCCAGAAACCACCTTCCCATGTGTTTCCCTACCTGCTCTTTTCCTCAGCACCATACCTTGATCTGATCCTGCTCGCAGGAATACTCAATGGATTGAAAGATTCTCCAGGTGCAGCGGCGGCGCATTTCCAGCCGAGCCACATGGCGCCGATACCACTGCTGGATCAAGACAGCTGCCTTGAAAGCTAGGGGACAAGAACAAACGGCTGCTGAGCGACACTGCCTGCAGCTGAGGCATGTGCAACAGCTCCTTCCCCACCCCTGAAAAAAGAAGAGAACCTTTCCTTTCAGGAAAAAGTTCCCAGGAATTGTATTCTTGTGCCTAAGGGCAAAAAAACCTCTGTTCTTTTTGCCTTCTTTCTTGCAAGAGGTTGACCTGACCCTGCCTGCCCAGAGACCTCTGAAGCACTTCCAACCATTGTTGCTGCACCTTCAGCACCAGCGTTAACAACAAATTATTAGGGCCTGTAAGCCCTAACATGTTCTTCCATATTATTCGACAATATCCTCCCTTTCTACCTACCTTGATCACTTTTACGTCCCTCTTCCCATCTCTAGGTGCTGGGTCTTCAGGAAACCAGAAATTTAACTGAGGCCATGCAAAGAGTTGGGGGAAGACAGCATACCAAGTTTCCTTCTAGAGCCTTAAAATATGGGGGGTTTCTACCTCTCTTTATGCCAAATAAATACCTCAGCTTTTGCAGCTGTGGAAAAACTTTAGAAGGACTCTACAGTAGCATAAATATCAACAGACCATTACCTTAAAATTAAATAAAGACAAAACTACACCCACAGAGAATAAAGGGAGGCAGAACTTTAGCCATTAATGGCACAGAATGAAGGAGATGCCACAATTTCCAGGTACCTGCTGAGGTACAAGCCACAGCCAGTGCTGACACCAGATGCTTCCCACCAAATTATGGATATCTGCCCTTTGATCTTTTAAACACAGCCTCTGAATTCTCCCAATCCCTGTGCGTTCCCTTCAAAAATTATTTCAGATGGGGTGAGTGCATATTTCAAGTAAAGTACATTGGTTCGGTTTCACATTTCGTTTTTCAAGTTCTGCCACAAAATTTTACCTCTAGAATCTCTCATCCTCCTTAGCTGTCCTTGATCCCACTTGGACCAGCTCTGCTACTTGGCATCTCTTTGGATTACACTGCATCCCTTCCTGTTCCTTTCTGGAGCCCCACCTGTGAGCCCTACACTTAAAAGATCTTCTAACACTGCTTCTCTGTTGTCTTTAGCTGAGGGGGAAAGGGATGACTGCTGTACCCACAGGCTGGCTTCAAAATCCAAGGGAAACAACATAGGTAGGAAACTAGGCCCTCACCCTTACCCAAAGGTGGCTATACACTGGCAAGAGTTAAAGAGATCATATTAATTCAATCAGCTTGCATTAATTACACAACAAATGGCCCTCCAGGTACTTCAGCAGGCAACAGCGACCTGTCCCTAAAGAAGGTATCTCAGCGGATTATATATTGAAAATAATAATCCTTTTAAATCACAATTCTCTTTCAGCACTGGGAATTGCAGAGCGCAAAAAAGGAAGATCTACAGCTGCAGGGGTGTGAGAGACCCTCAAGTTGTGGGCAAGAAGGTAAGATTTGGCAAGCCTTAACTCAAGAGTAACTTCTCTATTTCCCTTCTCTCTTGCTGAGAAAATACTGATCTGCTGGGCTGTGAAAAAATTCCTTGTGATAACTCCACACCTACCAATGAAAACCAAAACCTTTGAAACAGTAAAAACTTTGACCAATGTAAGACACGTTATCAAGTGCACAGTAACATAAATACCACCATCAACAGCATTTAAGCCCCAGATAGGCAAGGCACTGGTCTTACTCTGCTTTTATGGAGACTGACTGTGCAACTGAAAGAGACAGGTATTCTAATTTAGCAGTTTACCTGGATGAGTTAAATCTGGCAGTGTTTGTATCATTTTGGGGAAAAAAAAATCAGAGAAAGATTAATTCACATTTTACGATGATCCAAACCATGTATTATATTAGTTGCTGAAAGCATAGCAAAGGGGCAGCGCTCAAACCAGACTACACTCCAAGGCAGGGCCAGTTGAACAGCTCTGCTTGCTCCTATATTGTCCTTTCAAAACAGCCTTCAGACCTTGGTCAGGGGGACAGGATGACATCTGGCACGCTGCATTTGGGCAGAAAGTCCTAGCTGCCCTGCTGCAGACGGCCAAATCTGAAGCGTGTTGAGAGCCAAAGGCTAGAAATTCAGAGAGGCTTTGCTGCAGTGGAAAACTGTTGCTGAGCTATCAGATGTAATACAAGGTCTCAAATAAGTAACTAGTGTTGTGTTACACTTGCTCATCTTAAAATAACCCTGAATTTGTTGGGAAAGTCCATGGACCTCTGGTGCTAGCCTGACAGGCAAGTCTAACTTAGATAAAAAGAGTTTTTCAGTAGTGGATGGTAGCAAACAAAAGTGTGAAGTCACAACCTTATCCCCACTTTCAATCATTATTTTCTTCTCCAAACACTTGCAAACAGTTTGCCCCATCCTGCTGTTCTGCCAGTGCTCATGGCTGCATGACTCCAGCAACAAAACTGTTTATTTACTTTTTAACTCTTATATCTGAGGTCTTCCTCATCAACTCCCTTTGCTCTGCAGCAGACACAGGCACACACCCACAAAATTAGTACCATTATGGAGGGCTTCAAAAAATAAATCACCACAACTTTGAGAGCCACAGACAAGTCTGGATTATTAGCAGAGATTAAGAGCAGTGTGCTGATGTAATTAGATAAAATGCATACTTTTTGCTTGACAGCTTTTCGTAGCCACACCATCTCACCTTCTTTGTAATTGGATTTATTTTGGCTGCACTAGTAAGAGCCTTGGAAAATAATCCAGGGGAAGCAGCAGGGTGACATCTGTCTCACTGTCAGCAGACACAAGAGCTGCATTACCCAGCCAGTGTTGCATCCAGCTGGTGTTGGTGCAGTACCTTGGGTGGATTTTAACCCACTCCTCATCTACATAGCTGTTATTTCCTCAAGCCTGTTGTCTTCTGTCTGACACCTGAGAATCCTTGCCACAGGATACTCAAAGACAGAACCTCACTTCAATGCTATGAAGAAAACCCAGAGGAGAAACACATTCAATGCAACCTCCCAACAGCACATGCAGGAGGAAACAGGATAAGATCACTTTTCTAAGAATCACTCACCATTTTCAGACTTCTGCAGGGAGTACTTGTACTGGACATTGACAGAACTACCAGATCCCATGTTCTCCAGCCAATGCTCCAACGTTGCAGAATGGCCCAGGATGGTCACCAAAACCACAAAACAGATGCAGGGAAGACCATTTGGTCAGTATCAAAACAGCTGCAACATGTCCCACAGTGCCAAGAATCTGAAATAAAATGTATTAACATTTAATATCAATGATCAGATGGCCTCTCTTATGCCCCATTTTCCACTACCAGGTTTCTGCAGCTACTCCCAGACATTCAGATGAGGATTTCTGTCTCACTGCTTCACATTTCAAGTGAGCTTTATGAACAGGAATCAGTTCAGCACCTTTAGCTACTTGCATAAAAATAGGTACTTTGATTGTTTGGCAAACATATAAAAAGCTTTTCAGTACTGATCAAGAACTATTAAAAAGTCATTAAGCAGTAGTAGTATTATGAGAGATGAACACAAACCTGATATGTAATCTAACCACAGGTAGCAGGAAGGGAAGTCTAAAATAGCAGTTAGCCATCAGAAAAAAATAACCAGCTTTGTTAAATTCTGCTTGCCTTCATTCTCATGCATCTGCTCCAGTGTGGGAGTGCATTATACCATCAATTGCCAGTATAAAAGGAGAGACATCCCGACTTTAGTAAGCTCATTGCTGTGGAAGCTCTGGTCAGGGTAAACAGATCCTAATGCAAGATTAGGTCAAACTCTGAAGTCTCTCACTTCGAGGGTAACCAGGAGGTCATTCATAGACATTTTCCCTCTGGAAAATGACGAGTGACTGCCAAAGCAGCCTCAGGCTGTATCATTGAAGAATTCAACAGATTTTTATTTTCCCCTGAAATTCAGAGAGGACAAAGCTGAGAAATGGAGGGAAAGTAATAAACACTAGTAAAAGTGTTAAGACTGGTGTTGGCAGGGAAACACAGCTCAAAGTATTTTGAAGGGTCAGGACAGAGTAACTAAAGGGACACCACTGCCCAGGAGAAGGAAAGGTCTTCCTCCTTTGCTCACTTCCTGCAATCCTTTTGCCTCCTTCAATCTCTTTGCACCTAACCCACGTCTTTCCTCTCAAAATAGCTCAGATCCGCACAAACGCTAATTGAAGGAGCGCGTCCGGTGTTGTGTAAGGTGAGTGATCCACGTTGGCTCGGCAAGGTGAGCCCTGCTCGGCCACACCGCAGCACGGGGAGGTTCTAAAGCACAGCAAAGGCTGCAACTCTCTCTGCCTTGCCCAGGATGCCCAGCTGTACAACGGCATCCTCACAATGCCACGAGTGGGTGACGCAACAGGGCACACCACAATGCTCTCAGCAAAACACCTACATGCTCGTTTATTCTAACAGTGTCATTTCTTATCAATGGCACAAACTGACTGAAATCACTGCCAAATTACACTCAATTTTACCTAGCGCCTTACCTTCCTCGTGCTCAACCAATGCAGGGACTCTGACAGCTTTCCAGATTATTAACTACTCCAAGGGACAATTGCACACAAAGCTCACCAGTTATAGCTCTTGTTTGTAACCTTCTGTACCAGGGAAATCAGAGTTCAGAAAGAACTTCAGACCTTCTGATCATAGGCCCATCTGGCCTATACAAAGAAAAATTTCACTTAATAACAGAGTTCTGAGGATTTTAACAAGCTTTTGGTTTCCAGAGAAGCAATGATAAAAATTATTAATTCTGCATTGGCCCCTTTCCCAGGAACTAAAACACTTCTAGGTTACTTTTAAAACAATGGAGAACAAAGTTGAAGCAAACACTCAAGTATGGTGTTCAGTACTTTGCCTGCTGAGGATGTGTTCAGGAGTACCACCTGCCTGCTTTGGTAAAACGTGACCTTGGATTTGAGGTCACCTTTGGCAACAATTTTTCTCTTATGTCCTTCTTTTCCTGCAAAACAAACAGGCATTTCTTATTTGGGCAGCCCTACCTTAAACACATTTTTGCCATCCATAGCAAGGGATAGCCTAGTGTTAGCATGCCCCAATTATGTCATCAAAAGGCTTATCAACAATTCCCTCCCAAGCAGTTGCTGGAGCCATGAACTTCCTCCATTTGTGGCCCTCAGATTTTTGTCAGGGCTACAACCTGAGCACAGGAGTAAATAGGCTCCAATGGAATCAAATCTGTTCCAAGGCTGGAAGCACTGTGGAAGAAACAGAACCAGTCCAACTGCTCAGCACCTTGGATCCTTCCTCATCCACCCAACAAGTGACACCCTTCCCTTCCTAAATTCCTGCACTTAAGAAACAGAAGAGCAACAGAGACCCATCAAGGCACAGCCTCAAAGACTGGATGAACTGAGCAGCAGCAGCACTTCAGGTACTGGTTGTATGAACTTCCAGGTGAGGAACATGATCCATCCAGGAAACAGCCAGCTACCAAGCACTCCTTCCTCGTCTTGCTCTCGGCTGCCACTCCTCTCCTGCAGAAATACTTCCTTCCCTCTGGTGCAATCAGAAGGCCTCTGCAACAGGTTTTCCTCACACCTCATTCACACAGGGCTGTCCCTGGTACGTGCCATGGCACGGAGCACCTGCCAGCAGACACCCACACTCTGTAAAGCCAGGTGACAAAAGCCACTGCACACACTTCAACCACCACTAAAAAGGCATGAACTCGAGAGCTCCACATGGACACAGACAACCAGTGGAACACCAAGTTCAGGGCCTCCAGAGAAGGCCACACACACATAGCGAAAACACACGTTCTCTGACCGCAAGAGATAATGTTCCACCGGCAGCAGAGAGACAGAGCAGCCCGAATCCATGCGCTTCCTGAGCCCCTGGCTAACACAGTTCTTGCAACTCTTCAAACACAAACAGAGGACTTGCTCAATAACACCATCTGGTACCCCATGAAATTCAGGCAAGGAAACCTTGCACAAATCCGCTTGAGTCAATCACCCCAAAACACAACAAAACCCTAGGTACATTTCCCGGCTTAGCTAATTATTGTAATATCTCCAAAACCAAAGGGACAGCATTCTGAACCAAATCCAACACACTGGGAACTTGTGCACCTCACAGATCTTCACAGAATTTGGTGCTCATCCCACAAGACCTGCCAGAAATAACTCAGCTAATGTGAAGCCTGCTCCTAGGGAAGGTGACATTTCACATATCATGAATAGGATACCCACTAACCTGACAGTTTTATAGACATTCCAGCAATGGAGGGAACAGGTGACCAGAAAACAAAAGGCAACAGGAGGACATAACAGACTAAAAGTTTACTAGGGAAAAACCTCAAAAGAGATGTTGGAGGGAAACAAATTTTAAGTTCTGCTAAAAGAAAAACAGTAAGAGTTTAAGAGCTACAGATTATTTAAAAGCCAATAAAATACTTCTCCCAAGGATAACAGTGCTAGCTGGCACTAGGGAAAGTGATGATCCTACCTTGCCTCAGAGTAAATACCTATGTACGGCCCACGTGCACATCAGACCCGGCACCACTCGTAGCTGCAAGCAAGATGGTGAAGTGTGTTTTATTTCAAACACACAACCACACAGTTACTGCCGTGCCAAAAAGGGGAATTACAGATACCAAACTCCCAAACGCACTTTTATACACCTTGGCTATTTCTGAATGTAAAACCCTGTTGCCAAGAATTAAAAGAGAAACACAACTTACCTTGCCAAGTCCTAATTTATGGATTTATTTGTTGAGACAAACACAGCTGAAGCTCTCCAATTGATAAATCTTGATTGTGTTCAGTATCCAAATGACTGCTGATTTCTGATGCTATTTTTTTAGTTACAGATGCAAAATCTCCTCCTCAGAATCCAAATAGTAAAGTAAACCGCTCCCTTGGGCAGGCAGCACAACAGGCCATGTCTCTGTGCACGTGCTACCCAGAGCCGGCGCAGACACTTGGATTTATTTACTGCCCAGTTATGCACAGACTTAAGAAGCCTCTACCACGTGACACTTAATAAAGGCTGCAGATCTCAACTGGATTAGGATTACTCAAGGGATTATGAATGAGAAATGCAGCGTGTTGGCCTCTCTCATCCTAGGAGTCGGCTCCTACACACTTGCAAGCTGCCCTCTGCTAAATGCAAGCTTCTAGAGGAAAAATAATTACAGGTTTCACCCCTTAGTTGTGTTGGGCTGAAAAAGTATTTGGTGCTTTGTAGCTAGGGAATCTCTAGCACAGAAAGGAAAGGATGCGGAAAAAGCAAGGATGATTTACCTCATTTTATTGCTTGACAATTCCAGGGCTCGAGAATGCAGGAAAATCACTGTTCTTTCCAGTCTTTAATAAGCGTACACAGAAAGCAGATCAAGTCTCACACAGAAATACGATCAGCAAGCTATTAAAAGTCCTCTTTTTTTTTTTTGAAAAAGCATTGTCAAAAAAGTCACAGTATACCAGGCAACAGAATGTTTTGGATGTTTGTTCAGGATGTTTTGGTCCAGTCTTTCTTGGCCAAAACTCCCACAAAACATCCAAACCTACCAAAAAAACCCAATCACTGGTACATTTTATTGTTTCCAGCATTAAGATGGTTTTGGTTTAAGTATTAACAATCGCATCTCTGCATTTTTATCAAACTTCAGTTCTGATCACAAGTGCCATAGCTACTTGCAGGCTAAACCACCTAAGTTGTAAGATATATCACTCAGCAGTTGATCAGTAACTGTATTTTTAGCTTGCCATTAAACTAAAACCAGGAAGTCATATATCCTTTGGGTAAGCAGAAAAGCATTCAAGGCAGCAGACAGGCTTTATTTTGTTAGCAGTAAGCCTCTTGGAGTGTTGGTTACCACAGAAAATGCAAGGCTTTCTGGAAAGCAATGTAGAGGGAAAAACAAAACCTGTATTCCTCACTTGTTTAAATCTCATAACCCCAAACAGCTGCCAAGCCACAAACACAACAGTGGAAGCAAATTGCTTCTTGAATACTCCTAGGTACTAACAACTTAAACGTTCCAGATTGTTTGTACTCATTGAAACAAACATTGGGCCAAATTTCTATACCAGAGCATCTAGGCACACCTCTGCCAGAGGATCATCAGCCTAATGCTGCAGAGGTCAGCATGACTGCACAAAGCCACACCTGTAAGGATCCTGCAGCTGTGCACAGCTGTTATTGAAAGAAAACTTGCTGGGATTACAAATCAATGCCTACTCTGTGAATAACAGCAATGGCATTTTACGGAATCTCTAAGATAGTGAGCATTTTACAATGTTGCTCCAGGAACGCTTCCTCAGACTGATCATCTGGCTGCTGTACATCGCTGTCTGAACTGGGTCAAGGCAAAGCTTGCAGCACTCTTATCCAGGCAAGAGGAGAGGATGCAGGTAAGTAGGTTATGAGACTCAGCACAAGGAGATAAAGGGCCCTCAGCTCCAGAAGGTGCTCTCAGAGCAGTTTGCATAACCAGTGCACACCCACCACAGCCAGCAAGGCATGGATCTGCAAGCGGCGCTCTGTCACCTTCACGCAGGTGACACTTTATCCAGTGAAGAAGGGCGCTTTCCAGCTTTACTTGAAGGTATCCACTGACCTTGACTCTTCAAATCCCTCAGTATTTCTGGAGTACACTGAAGTGTTTAAACTCAGTATACAGTCAGCACAACCTGACAAAAGCCCCATGGCTCTGCACTGTAAAACAAGATGTTCACTTTTACTGCAGGTAACTTGATCTGAATGCACAAAGACAAATGCAACCCTTTTTTAACGTCACTGTTACCCAACACAACCTCCTCTCATCTACCATGGAGCAAAGTGCATTACCACAATTCCTAAAACAGCTCCTGATTTCTGATAAATAAAATACCTGTCATCTACAACTGTGTATGCAGCTGACTGCTGTATCTGCCCCTGCTAGGCCTAGGATCAACAACTCCTCCTATATGAGGGAAAAGGACAGAGGATGACCTAGAAGTAACCCCACAAGCCTTCATACATCAAGCTATCAGCTGGATATTTTTATTTCATTATTTCAGACACACAGGCTATGTAATTTACAAAACATATTTATTAGTCAGCACAGAAGTACATGGCAGTTACACAACTCATACCAAAAATAATACAAGCCATTTTTACCCATCAGTATCTACTACAGCATCAATTAAATTACAAGAAATTTCAAACTTGCATTACAGGTCATTAACAGGATCACCTGCAACACTTTGAAGAGTTAACAAATCACTGTTTCCTGAATGGGTCACATCGTTCATGAACGAAAGCCACTGTACTGCTTCCAGGAGTGATTTCAAAAGCACATGTTAGTCTTGCACAGCTTCAGCTTCTCACTCAGTGTGTTCAACTAGGAAAACAGGCAAGAGAGCACAAATTTGTCCAGAGCTAAGTGGAAAACAAGTTCTACACAATAGCTAGAAAGAATTATTCTTGTTAAAATCATATCTGACAGAACCGCTACAAATATAATAGCAATGGTATTCTTTAAAACCTCTTTAAACTGGAATACAGCTTCTTGTGCTCTTGCCAAGGCCATGCAACCAGTTTCTTGGCATAGAAATTCTCATAATACCTCTCTGAAGCTGTCCCATGAGGCAGCTTGTGAGCTCAAGAACTTAAACTTATTCTGTACATTCATAGGACAAAGCCCCCAAAGGATGCTGCTCACATGCAGTCACTGGTGAGCCACCATTACCAACCCAGTTTGAGTTTTCTTAGTTCTAAGTGCACCATCCCCTCCTGCTGGGATTCAGTTCCCTCTGGCAGGGCTTCCTGTTATCATCCACCTTATGACAAGCAAGCTCCATAGTGGGGCTGGTAAAAATAGGCAAAAGATTCCCAGAGGCAACCTCTAGCTTTAGGTTGCAGCTTCCATCCCTTCTTCTCTGATCAAAACCCTAAGATATTCCCCAAGAGTTTCACTAGGACAGTCAGTATTTAACTCCCTCTATAACAACAAGGGAAGGTATTTATCCAAGGGCAATAAACAAGCAGCATCAGGAATTGAGACTGGGTCAGAATGCCACCACAATGCTTTGTCCCTCAGTGACCCTGCAGCTGCAATGGTTGTGTAGGTACAGATGCCACTTACACCTCTTCATTCCCCAGTTCTCATCCATGTCCGGTACCGATCCGGCAGCGCCGCGCTCATGACTGTGGTGTACACTGTGTTACTGGCAGGGAAAGAGCAACAGAGCGAGTGAGTGACATCCTGAAGGCAGGAGGGGGAAGCCATCTAGCTAGCAAGGCAGAAGGACAAGTATTTATGGAAACAAATATTCTGCTTAGGTACAGAAGGATTAGGGAAAAAAACTGATGAAATTAAAGACCGTGGGCATCAATTCTTAGTGTTCTTTCAACCACACACAACACAAGAGGAACTGGATCAAACAGCTGATACTGCATCTATGTCACAGCTGAGATGAACCTTTTCCTTTCCCCATTACCTCACATCGACAAGGCAGAGGAGAGGTAGAAGAAGCCATTGCCGAGCTCCAATGACAACAACTGACACAGAATAAGACCGAGCTCCATGTAAAGTAAACCATAACATGACAACTTGCAAAAGTGCAATTTCAGGAGCAGTGTGGAAGTGTGGTGTACTGAAATACATCTCTTGGAAACCCAGTAAACAGTACCTAAAAGCTTTATCCCACTTCCTTTATTACCAATTAATCGGGGCTCTATCAGAACATGCAGGAAAAGCTACTGTCAGTGTTAAGACAAACCCAAAATTTGCAAAAGTGGGCAAAGGAGTCCGCGTGACATCCAGCTGCTCCTCCAAAGGAGTCATTTGTTTCACTACTCCAAAGCCATTTCCCATTACCAGACTGAGCCCAAACAAGTGCAGTTCCCTAACTGAAGTGGCAGACCCAAAAGGAATGGTGTTGTGGAAGTAGAGGGTCACGAGCACGAGCCAAAATCTAAGCTGGGAAACCACAAGACTCAGACATTTATCATGTTAAAGAAGTTTGTGGTGTACTTTCAAGTGGCCTCAGGCACAGCAGGAAGCACAGATGAACATCTCTCAATCTAATACTTACTTGTTTAAGACTGGCTTCACTGACAACACCTGTACAGAAAGTTGGAAGAGTTGTCATTTGGGGAGATAAAGAGGGAAGTAAATGGCTATTTAGAAACAGCAGTAGGATGAAGTTATGAAAAGAATAATAAAAAGTCAAGGACTTGCCACCTTTTTTAAACATCAGACCATTTTACAGAAGTACTCTCAAAAAAGCCCTCTGAACTACATTGCAATTCCCAAAGGTCACCATGTCTAACACTAAGTGCCTGTGCTTGAAATAAGAAACTGCACAAAGATGACGGGATTCGCCTCCCACACTTTGCACCTGAATTGGTCAACTGTTAAAAAATGCCTAAATAGGAGTCCAGAAGCATTATGAACAACATTCAGTTTTCAACCCCCCTAGAGACAGCTGTGCAGTAAACCTTGTTCTGCACCATAAAGCACAGCTTTCACATCCCTGATAGAAAACCAGAACTTGAAGAGCAGCTCATAAGGAAGAATTTGGGAAATACCTTAAAGAGCGTATCAAAGTTGATGTTGTGCTGACCAGTAGCATTGAGAGCTTTGATGGCTGCAGTTCTGTGGGAAAGCAACACATTATCCATTAAATACACTTGTCTGTTCCAAAGGCTACAAAGCACCAACACAAACACCTTCTTAACAAAGGCCTTGACACTGAAATGCCTGCTTTGGTCTAAAATAACCCCAAGTTGCATGACTGGATCTCATCTCACAGCGTTGAGATTGCTGTTACTATTCCATTGAGTACATACCAAGAAGCAACCTACCCATCCCTTTTTGCAACCTACACAGCCTAAAAATCCCATGTAAGCACCTTCCTAGTACCATCCAATCCTTTGGCACTGTCGATCTAAGTCATTTACCTTCTACTACATTTTGCTTTCCAAGCAAGTTTTTGGTCTAAGCGTTATCTTTGCAATTTCTCATTACGCTAATCACTGTCTCACACCCTTCCATCTGGGAGTACTGCTCCACGCCATGTGCACTCCCTTCAGCGTGGCTCTACAGGAGCTGAGTGAGCTGCCTGCTCCAGGAGCAAACACCTGCCCATACCTCTAGCCACTTGGAAAATACGTGCTCTCTGCCCACAGAGCTTCCATTTTTGATTTACCTGCGATCATCAAAAGGAGGAGGGGTAGTCCAGTGATCATAGTTTGTCTCCACACGGAACCACCTGCAACAAGCACGTAAGCAAAGGTGACTCAGCAGGTAATGCATAAAGTCCAACAGTCAGTTTCCCTATATTGCCAAAAGGAAACAACTCCCTCAAAAGGCAACTCCCTCCACTTCTGCAAGCCCTAGGGCCCCATGCTGGTAGCTGTAACAGCCTTTAGCATGAACTATGGAACACATGAACGGGATGGGCGACCTCTTATCCCCTGCTGTAACCATGACCAGGAGGTGCCCCAGATCTCTCAAGGAAGCTGTGCCATTAAGCCAGTCACTCAGAAGCGAACGCGAGAAGCAAAAACCAAGTAGTTTTTATCCTACTTACGCTCCACCTAAGGGATCGAGAGGCCAGAGATCTGCCGGCCCTCTTCTGTTCCTCGTTATGACCATGCCTTCTTTGGGGGAGACGCCTCCCACAATATAGTAAACCTCAGCAATGATGGGAATGTCAGCGAGTCTGAGAACAGCAGACTGGAAATCCTCTGCTTCACTCAGGGTCTAACACAAAAAGGAGATGACAGTGAGGTTAAGCACAAAAACAAGCACTGGGACATCTTCAAAAGATAAAGGTCCAGCTTCTCTGAAAATGGTAATTGACTCTGAAGTGCTACTTGAAAATATTAATGTAACAACATGACAAATAGCATAAAATAACCCCCAGCACAGGAATTCACCATCTAGGAGTACAGCTGTCTTAACTGGTTATGACACAAGCCACAGCTAGTTGAAACACTCCCTAGGAAGGAAGCCTTGGCACAGCTTCTCCAGGACCTTTGGCACTGGAGGCTGCCCTCTGAAAGGACCAGAATGGCCTCATTACTGGATACAGGGTCCACACTTTGTCCTGAGAAATCCATTTGCTTATCAAGCTGCTAAGTCTTCTGTGCCACTGTTTTTCATTTACTAGATGTTTAAGTACAAATGTGGCGCAACAGTGAAATGTAAGATCAACTCAGCGCACTTACATCTCGCACAAGCCAGCTGACCGGATAATTCCTGTTAAAGAAAGCAGCTATAGCATTTTCCCACCATCTACCACCATCTGGGGAGAAAAAAAAATACTATATATGTAATTTTCATACAGTGAGACAGGGTAGGTGCCCATCAGCACTAAGTATCAACATTTTACAGGAGAAGCACCAACAAGGAGCACAACCTTCAGGTGAAATATATACAGACTATGTAATTCCAACTGGCAGTCAGCCACAGCAGCTGGATTTACACTCCTGCTTTGCATAAACCATCTCAGACCTGTCATGACAGGAATGATAATAATCACTTCATTACTCATCTTACTGAAATATTAGAACAGGAATAATTTCACAGAAATAATAGAACAGCTAAAAAAAGAGGTAGCAATAGTGTTTGTGTTACTGGGAATAATAAAGTGCAAAAACCAGAAGGCCAAGTTGGTTACTATTTAAACACACTTTGCAAAGCACAAAAAAAAAAAAATACATCAGTCTGCTTGTCACTTGATAGACCCTGATCCTGCTTTAGTCATCCTGCTTCCCCATGAGCCACATGCTCACTTCCCTCAATTTGCAGTTCAGTTGGAATGAACTGAAAACAGCTTGCACTTCAGATAAACCAGCAAGCAGTCAGCAGCAGCACATGGGCAGAACTGCAGCATGTGCAGAGTGAACATAGGATGTGGAGAGACACAGGACTTGGGTACACAAGCTTTCCTCAATCAGGCCTTTCAAGAGCCTAATAAACACCTAACACTTGCCTTTAAGCTGAACTAAAAGCACTTGGCCCCAGTAAGTATCAGCCAGGGACACCCCAGTTTTGAAAGCATTAACTAAGTACTCTGGAATCAGAAGCAGTGTGCGTGTCAACTATGGAAACAATGTAGTGAATCCAACGAGGCAGCATTAGCAAAGCAAACAGGAAGCAAGAGGTGCAAGTGCTCCATAGCAGAATCCCTACTCAGAGATAATGTACTGGTGGAACTCATACAGGGAGTATTGTTTGCATAGCTAAGGAGTTCAAAAACAGATTGTTCATGATTAAAAAGAAAAATTCTTATCACCACCACAAGAGAAAAATAAATGTTTTAGATGTTGTTTACATTATTGCCAGTTCTAGCAGTCACCTAATAGAGAACAACACAGTATCAGCTTCTTAAAAGGAATAAAGGGGAAGGAAATGGAGGAGACAACTTCCCAAGCTTTGTGTTGGACCTAACTGTCATTACTTGTCCAACTGAAGGAAGTCCTGATGAACAAGGCATTGACCTTCCCCCTGCCTTCCCCACCGCTGCAAGCTTTAGCTCTCGGTAGTGCCAGCTCTCAACTCTGCTCTACTCCTGATCTTGCTTAATGCCTTTCCAGTGTCTCCTGGCTTTGCCTCAAGGCCTGCTGCCTTTCCCCTAGATCTTCCCCCCCTTTCCAACTGCTTTGTAAGGCCAGGCAACCATGGAACACAGCAGAACCAGGAAAGGAGCTGTTCCTTCACTGTCCAAACTTCATCTTGCTATCTCAGCCCCCATTTCTGCCACCTCCAATGGGGTCTCTTGACCAGACCACATCTTTTACAGCATTGCCAAGACTTTCCCCATTCTTTGACACTTTCAGCTCAGGTGACACTGCTGACAAATACCTTCTTCTACACAGCAGCCAAAACCAGGCATGTGTGCTTTCACTCCCTGGGGCAAGTCAAGGCATTCCGCTTCAGATCCTTTTTGGCAACCTTAACCTCTTGTTGCTCTCTCTGGGAGATAAAGGGCAGGGCAGGCAACCATCAACAAAAACAACAGACAGCATCTACTGTGGAAGACGCTTCCGCTTCCTTTACCTCGTTCATCTCCAGAGACGGTGAACTTGTGTGGACTTTGCCCAGTCCATAAGCCTACGTAACCAAGAAACGTGGTGCCTTGGTACGCAACCTGAAACCAGGAAGGAGAGCAGTTGAGCATTCCAGAACAGAACACGGCTGGAACCTGCAGCCTGTACTTCTTCCTATAGTTTCCATACCTACATTATTATAGCACACTGTGCCTTCAGTTACAGGAAAACATGCCAACTAAATTGTAAAGTGACTCTGAGGCCTCAAACTCAGAGCATTTCAGTCGTTTGTGACCACTGACAGCTCCAAGACTTCCGCTCAGGTTAAACTGCCAAACAACAAATAACTTTTCTGTTTACAAAATGGACTAAAGAATATTTAAACCAAGTCAGACTCATAAAACTGCACTAGCAACTAATTGTTTTGGAAATCTTTGTCTAAATACATACTGGTCAAAGAATTTCACAAGGTCTACAGAAAAAAAAAAGCACCTTAGAATTGGTTCCTACCAAAACTGATCTCTTTGCCATATTCCCTAATATCTCTTCTTGATCATCTTGACATTTCCTTTTCCAGCATCTCTTAAAAATAATACCTTCAATACCAGATTAGGCTGTTCTACTTTTTCCAGTCCATCACCATAAACTGGATGTCCAGAAAGGAAAGTAAATCAGCATTCATCCCACGCTGCTGGAGCATAACTGTGCTGCCCTAACAACCCAGTATATTTGGGATGGGAACCCCATTCCTACATTAAACTCCCATCCAAGCAGCTAAGGGGCTACCCCATTGTTCACGGAACACCACCCAGCCACAGCAACCCCAGAGCATACCTGCCCACCTTTGATGAACTGCACATCCAGTGTGATCTTGCTCAATATATCGACAAAATCGTAATCCAGGTTCCGACCGTGGTAGATGTTGCCTTTGTCATCCTGAGCCACAATGCTGGTACAGAACCTGCAAACAGAACAGGCAATGACGGGAGGCACAGCTCTGGCACTGCCTGCAATATTCTAGCTGCAGGAGCTCAGCTTCTCACAAGTCATTGAGTTGATGCTCTGCCAAGCGTTTTATTAATGTTACCATACAAAGAGGAGTCCAATACCACTCCACAGTCCACAGCAGGTCAGAAATTACAGGGCAAGCAGAAAGCAGCACTTCCACTTGGCAAACAAAATGATTTCATCTCATGTCACTTTTGTAAGCCATAATGAAAAGCAAACACCCGAAGCATCCATAAAGTGTCACATTTCCTGCAGTTAATTCTGATTATTTCCTTTCCATTTGGACTGTCTATAATTTTATTCACAAGTAGATAAGTTGAAATTAAGTCCCAGCACTAAAACTGAAGAAAATTGCTTCATGTATCAGCCATTTCAATAACACACAATTCTCTAGAACAGGAAGAGTACTCTAACTCCTTGTGTAACAAGTTCAGTTTCATTAAAACAGTTTTTTTGGTGAAGTATATTCCATTAGCAAGGGATTAATTTATTTTCTCTGTAATTTTGAGTTAGTCATTTCAGTGATGCAGAACTCCTCTCAAAACAATGAAGGTAAACAATTCTTCACATCAGTAAGCTATTCCCAGTTGATGGGGGTTTTCTAGTATCCAAGCCAAGAACATGAACTTCAGGGGCCTTTTCAGGGCAAAGTATGGCAAGTATCCTCTATGAAACACTAAAAGAGCCAGCAGTTCAAAACATCATATTCAATATTAGTCCTAATGAGAAAAAAAACCAAAAACATACACTGAGTACTACACATGAAGAAAAAAAAATGATCCAAATGCAAACAAGGAGCCATATGCCTTGATATTAGCTAAAATGTATATGGAGAAGTACTTTAAGCTCCCCAGAGGCAACACGACGTGTTGATTGTTCTCCTGCACCACGTTTCCAGGGCAGAAAGAGACAATGAAACTCAGTATTTTTTCACTGAGATTTTGTTTGCTGCCATAAACATACTACAGTCATTCTCCACTGTTCAAATTGGGAAGTGATATTAAGCAGTCATTGTGAACTTTCATGCAGAAAGTAGTTTAGTAGCAACTTTATCTCAGAAAAAATCAGAGAGCAACTAATTAGTCTAGCCTCCTTTTCGGCAATTTTTAAGTGACAGAGAACATTACATCACTTTCAAACATAAACGATCTCTCCTTTTGGATGGAGAAGACTTACCAGCAAAAATGACTGTTGGATTTTAATACATTTATATATGTATGTACATACACAAAAATATGACAGATATTAGTCATACTTCCCAATAGAAAACACGATTGTTCCTCGTTCCATTCAGCATCCCATCTGCCAAAAGAGAAGGAAACCTTCCGGCTGAACAGATGAAGCGGTGTCAGCACCAACACTGCAAGCACCAACACTGCAAGTAACCCAGCACGTGCCTTCTCCCACACTGAACTGAAGCTCTGCGCTCACCTGTACGAGACCTTGTAAGTACTCAGCACTTACGCAGTGGATTCGTAGGCGAAGTTCAGCAGGATTCCATCTCCGAGATTGATTCCCAGGGCTTTGCACATGCCCGCAATCTCTCCCGCGAAGGGCTGCGGCATGAAAAGCTCCAGTTCGGCCGCTATGGGCTGGATGACCTGGTGAACCCATTTCGGTACGCTCTCGCTGCAAGGCACACCCGAGGGGTTAGCCGAGAGCGGGCCGGCGGCGCACACCCGGCACCCCCGCCCCGCTCGTCCCCCCGCACGCACTCGATGATCCGCTGGACGGCGGCGCGCAGGAAGGCGGGCTCGAAGTGCCGCAGCACGGGCAGCCAGCGCTGCTCGGCCGGGCTGTCCAGGCTCACGTTGCAGCGCAGGGGGGCCGCCGCCCCCGCCGCCCCGCACAGCAGCAGCAGCAGCGCCCACGGCCCGCAGCCCATGGCGCAGCACGGAGCGGCAGCGGCGCCCCGGGGCCAGCCCGCCCTTCCCCGCGCCGCAGGGCCCGCCCCGAGGCGTCACGGCCCGCCCGCCCTCAGCCCGCTTCGTCCCGTGGGACACGGGACCGAGCGAACACAGCAGTACATGGCACCGGGTACCGTGTACATTGCCCCGGCACTGCTGCTGCTGCGCCACTTCGATGGAAGCCCGTCCAACACTGTCGCTCTCACACCGAGAGCAGGGGAGACAAACCCACGCTTGGCAGAGCTGTCAGTATGCTGGCTGACACAGCAGGGCTGTAAACAAAAGGCAAACAGGATGAGGAGACTCGACCGTTGTCCTGAACCGCGGGGGCAAAAAATTACCGCTCTCTTTCAGTGTCAGAGGTTATTAGTTTCTGGACACACGCACAAGAAAAGACACTGGTCAGCAGAAAAAATGCCCCCATCAGTACAACTGCGGCTTACAGATGGTACTTTCCTTCTCCTCCCCCAACCTTTGTCTCCAGCCCCTGCTCCACTCTCCATCCCAACAGCGCTCTGGCTCCCAGCTACACGTGTTGCTCCACCGGAGAGCTCCCTGCGCTGCTGAGTACCAATCGCTGCCCTTCCCTCAGCAGGAACACACAAATTGAATGAAACAGAGAGCTGTAAAAAAAAGCCAAACAACCTATTCCATCCTTCTCTCCCTTCAGGCTCTCTAAGGTTTTTTTGCTCTAGGAAGCACTGTGACAACAAAACCCACAAAACAAAATACGTACAAGAAAGAATTAAAGTTAATACAAATATATGTTCAACAAATAGCTAAGCTAAGGCACAGACACTATATCTATATGCTTTATAGACTGACCGAAATATTCTTTTTTTTTCTGTTGCTTAGTCAATAAATACCTCAAGTAGAATTTTTACCATACAGTTGTGTATTTTAATAATTACACATATAAAACCCACTGTAAGTAATTTACATGAAATACAAATATCATTGCCTTCTTCCCTAAAATGCTTTAATAACAAATTAAAATCCTCCCAGGATTAAGGCCTGTGTCCTACTGATGCAGTATCCACCAGCTTGCAACAGTTCCATTTGCATTTCCCAACAGATCAGAGCTAAATCCATAAGGCACCACAGTCCTCCTTTCCCTCAGCGTGATGGTGGGTGCAAATCGGCATCTCCAGGGCAACTTCTCCAAGGGTGATGAAGCTCTCTGCAGCATTTACTTTAGCAGCTGTTTTCTCTTTTTCAGAAGCGCATCTCTAAGAGCCAGCTAACCACAAAACAAGAGGGGAATATTCAGGTAAGCAGAACTGATAAAGCACCACTACCACATCACAACTCCTTTCAATTTCTTTAACCTCTGATGGAAACACTAGGAGCTCCTCAGCTCAAACTGGGAGCAATGCAAATGCTAACAGAGTGGCACAAACACTGGGGTTATGTACCTAATTAAAAAGCTGGGCATTACGAAATCCTACACGAGGAAGATTAGAACAAACTACTCTGACTCACTCCAAACAGAAGAGATCAAGAAAGTTGCAGTTGAGCTGAGCGCTAAGTAAAATTCGTGTTTCATGAAGGAGTACTACAAAATTGCTTGTAAAGTGGGAAGGAGGAATTGTTACAAGTGCCATTATCACCCCAAAGAGACAGAATGTCTTTTATGTAGAGTAATTAGCAGCTTACAACATATAGTACTGTGATCTAGTACTTCAAACACAGTGGTACTGTCATGCAGTAGTAGCTCCTAGTAGAGGAGCCAGCTCTGGACTACAGCAAGCAGGCCATTTTATCTTCTCACCAGAAGTGCAGCAGAATGCAACACCATACAACTAAGATCCTCCAACCCACTCAAAACCTTTATGGTTAACAGACCGATGCTGTAGCCTAACTTTCATGGGAAAAAAAAGTATGAATAAATGCTGTTTAGCCACTACATCTTAATTTAAAACATTAGTAAGGACAAAACCCTTCAAGGTAATTTTTTAGAATAACTGAGCCAAGTATAACTGTAAACAGCAGCTTCAAGTGCCTGGATTGTTCATTTGCAGCCTGTTGTGTGTATTTTGAGAGCTGGTTTCAATGTTGTCAGCCTTAATTGAGGTGAGGCAGAACGATGCCAAATAAACATGTACAAAGGACGCGTACTAGTCGACATCCTCCTGATCAACAGAAAAGCTTCAGATATTCTCTACTGAGTCTACTAATAGTTCCTGTCTTGCCCTTCCTACTGCAACAAATTGCAGACAAATAGCATTTGGATAAGGTGTATGATCCTAGAAACAACTCAAAGTTCAAGCTGCATGTAAAGACTTGCCCAGAACACCACCTGGGAAGAAAACAACTGGACCACTGGATTATTCTACCAGTTTCTTGAATGCATTTGGATGAACTGAGTTACTAACACCTGGTAAAACCCTAGACTGGCAGGGGCTTCACCACTGAGAGCAGCATTAGTATCAAACTACTGTTTAACTGAAGTAATCTTTGTCTAAATAGCAGCTCCAAGTAGCTAATAAATAGCATTTGCATCTATTCCTCAGGAACATTTGTGAAAAGCTATTAGATGGGTCAGATGAGGCTAGTCAGGACAGATGAGTTTGTGATGGAACAGTAACAAGACAAAGGTCAGACTATCAAGACTGAACCACAATCTGCAAAGCAGCTCTTCCTCCAGGGCAGGACTTGGGCAAGCCAAGCCACAGGCTCTCCGAGTTACAGCAGCAACACCTCTGACCAGAGGGTAGGCAGCACCACACCTGCACCACAAATGACTGCTCACACTGCCCCATCCATCTCCAAGATGAAACATTACCTGTTTCTCCCTAAAGGAGCGCTTGTTCTTGGTCCGGACACTATGGCTGTATCTCATCATCATGAAGTTCTTCTTCTTTTGCTTTTCTTTGTTGGAAGAGCTGGCAAATGGGTTAATTTTGGTTTTCTTTTTCACAAATTCTTTTCTGTCTGTTTTTCCAGCCTAGAAGAGACAGTGTGATAGAGCAACAGGAGGTCATTTTCCTTCACCTACTATCAACATCACCTGCCTGATGGTAACAGATTTACAGCAGTAACAACAACTCTGAGTTCAGCATGACTGTGTTCATACATGCCTTCTCCCATACAGGCTGTATTTCTCAAGTCACAGTGAAAATTGGGTCTGTTTGCATTTTCATGGTCACATGTGACCAGCAGGAGACTGTTTATTTGTTACAGCCAAGATGCAACAGCAAAGAACCAAATAAATCACATGTCAAAACCCACATGGCAGCTGGGCACCTACCTTAGATATGCAGCCTCAGCATTTCCTCCTGCACAAGACAAACCCAAGCCCAGAAGGACAGGATAGAGAACACAGCAGTTCCTCACCTTTGCAGTTGCCAATCTGGTCTCCTTGTCGGACTTGGGCTTCTTATGCAGATGTTCAATATCTCTCAGTGAAAGCAACTCCCCCCTACACACAAATCCAATAAACATCACCACACGAAACTTCAGCTGGCAAGGAAAACAAGATGCTCTCTTCACCCTTTGTCTCTCACCCATCCTAGGCCACTGTCTCACCATCAGTTTAGACACAAACACTTTTGTTCCCTTCAGGCTGCTCCTCATGCTTGGGATATTCGTTACAAAAGTCACAGCACTTATTTTTCAAGTCCTTATTTCACCACATTTAAGGAATACTGGAGCTAGAACCAGGCAGCTACTGCTACAAAACGCCCCCTCTCATGCCTCTTGACCTGAACAAGTCAAAGAAACAGTCTCAGACATTCCACAAGCTCCTCAAGATGTTTTTCCCAGGTATAAGCAAACCCCCAGCCCAGGATCCATTCTAGGCTCTGGCTGTCACCCAAGAACACTGATGAACAGCAGAGCTCAGCGCCCTGCTGCAGTGAAGAGCTGCCTCAGGAGAGGATAGGTAAAAAAGAAAGCACTCAACAGCCCATATCCTACCTGCCCTCCTCCTCCTCTTCATCATCTATTTCAATATATTTCCGCTTGGCAGCTTTGCCAGGTGCAGAATTAAGTTCTTTGGAAAGCTGGGCAAGACGTATTTTCTTGAAATCTTCCTGAGTTAGCAGCCTGCTTGTACTGACTGCTGCAGCTTTGGCTTTTCGTTCCTCTATGGGCATGCTTTTCACTTTTTCTGCCTTTGGAAAAGAAAAGGGTAGAAAAGAACCAGAGCTTTGCATCCCACTCCAGTGCCACAAGCCATGATCCTTGCCTCCCAAATACGCATCATGCAATGGCAATATTGTTGGGAAATGCTGCAACCAGACATCAGCATTTTCCCTTATGTCTTATCCAGCATCTAGTGTCTGAATGGAATGCATGCACACCAGATTTTAGGAGTCCAAGCTGTCAGCTGATGACCACAGCTCTGAAGGCACTGAGCCCTGAGATGGAATTCCTCCTTCTCCCCTCCCACCCTAACAGCATGCGTACTTCAGCAGCACTGCTGAACAGCACTTCAGCCTCACTGCTTCAGGACAGCTCGCTCCGAAGGCCTGGATAGGTACTTAAGAGCAGCTATGTGAGGGTGAAGAGCAAGAAGATCTGCTCTGTGATTAACAAGACTCATATGTATTTGGCATAGAAGAGACTTGCAACTCACTACTTGTTGCTGCTCCTCATCTGAGGAGTGATGCACATCAATCCATTCTCCATCGTCATTGTCGTCCTCCTCACTCAGACTAGCACTTTCCCAGCCATCTGCTCACAGAACAAGAACAGAGCTGTTAGCACAAATTCATCTTCACGACCAAACTGGCAATAATTGATGCTGCCACCAGTTATCAGTCTGCTCTCGTTGCCTTTCATTTATCTCATCTCCTAACTGCATTCTGTCCCAGGACACAATCCACACTATGCTCTGCAAAGCTCAATCCTCATCTCCAGGGCAAGCTCCTGAAAACAAGGTACATTTGGGACAGCATGAAGCACCACAGGAGTTAACAGACACTGACTACCCTCATCAGCAGTAGTGCTCCCCACTGCCAGCCACCTAAGCCAGCCCAGCACGGGAAGTACAGTGATTTGTAGCTGGGTTACTCAAGACAGTCAAAGCATGGCTCTTCACTGCTGTGCTGGTTGCTGTACTGAAGTTGGCAGCTGCAGCAGCCAAGCCCAGTGTTACAGTGATCACTGTACAGCCTCTCCCGTTAGGGCCTACATTCCTCCAGCACAGCTCGTGCAGCACCTTGAAGGCATTCAGACTTCATTCACCAAACTCTGCCTTGTTTTTAATGACTCTTCCATCTCTTTTCCGACTCAGGCGGGGGATCCAGGGTGTGTAAAGCATTTACACAGGAACTGAATTCAATAAGCCAAATACTAAATCCAACTACTATTTTGGTGTTCTACAATATTCAAAAGGTTTTATTTAGGAGAAGCTGAACACAGTTCACAGCTGTACTGTCCATCCCTCTGCTTCCCATCTCAGTGTGTATGATAAAAACTAAACAGTACCAAACCCCACTGACAAACTGCACTTACTCAAGGATACCCATGTGCAAGCTAAGGCACAGCAGGATATTAAATGCACAAACACCAGGTTCCATGTCCACATAACATCTTAGTGATGGTGATGCCCAAACCAGAATTTTTAAAGGAAAAAGGCCAACCTTCCTCTTGGGTTCCTCCCTTTTCCTTTTGATCCTCAACCTCCAGTACTTCTGCTCCTGGAATGTAGTCTTTGGCATCCAGTTCTCCATATTCGTGAATCCTGGCTTCCACTGAGGCCTCAGTAGGCTTACCCTGTACATTAACAAAACACACATATGGAGGAGGCTGCTACTGAAATATCCACCAAACCATGAAAATACCTGGAAGACCAGGAGGGCGTGGCTCTAAAGACCTTTCCCTCATGTGGCAGAGTTTAATGACTCATGTTGAATGTGTCTCGGAAAACAGCTGAACTTCAGGAGCATGACCTAACCCTGAGTTAGATGAATGTGAACTAACAAAATGTGGATACCACACCATGTCCAAAGGCAGCAGACAGAGGGACAACACAGACTTGACTCCACCTTCTCAAAAGGATACTGAGACCAATTCTTATCATTTTTGAACACATCAGTTTTTAGCGAGGGCAAAACACATGAAACACTTACCCTGAACTTCTTCTGCAGCATCTCTGGATTCAGAGAGCGGAACAGGTGTATCAGAGTTCTTGCAGACATCATCACATCTGCCCAGAAAATGAGAGAGTCAGGAAAAAAAAACAGAACTCTGAGCAAACCTAAAGCCCACACAGATCTCCAGCTGCATGGAGATTTCACAGGTGACTCACATCTTCTCTGAGCTTATGGTTCCCTCTGATTTCTCTGGTATAGAACACAGCACTTCCTCAGGGCTAACTCATCTTAACAATCCCTTCTTCTTGCTTCATTTTAGTCCATTAGTTCCCCTGCCATAACTACCCTTGACTGTTTTGTCTCCCATGGCCACATCCTCCAAATAGAGAGATGTAATGCAAACACTCAAAGTGGCGTCAGCCCGTAAAAACCAACTAGGACAGTGCTACCATGAAGGCTATAACTGAAGACCACAACACAGGAAAAAAAAAGAGTTTAAAGTAGTATCCATGTAATATTTACTTTTATTTTTATGTGTCTTGTACTGAACAAGGTCTTGGAGCAGATCCTCAGTCATGGCCAAGGGACACCTCGCGGTGATTTCTTTTATTGCGTTGATTCTAAAAACAGGGAAAATGAGTTATTTTCTCAATACCAGTTAGGAGAGTGTGTCACTTACAGAATGAATTACCTGAGACTTGAAGAAGCTTATACAGTATTCATACAACATAGAGTGTAAGAGGAAAAACCATCATAAAATACTCCCAGCAAAAATACAGAACATTGAAGCTCACATACTTTTAACTCAAGCAGCTTCTTGAAAGCATAGCACAAGTAACAGGAAAAAGTTGCAAGCGGTTTAAAATAAACTAGGTGTTCTACCACATTTGCAGTTTGACATGACTCATACAATTATGTACCCACCCTACAGTCATGACCTCCCCAGAATTCTTGTCTGTGACAAAGTTGTTGGCAATGGTCATCAACACTGATTGGATAATCTGAAAATAAAAAAACCCTTACATATTAAAAAAAACTTAACACACTCAAATGTTATTAACAGACACATCCTTTTTCACAGCAATTCACATTGGGACACGTCAATACAGCCCACAAGTATTTTCTAAACACACATTTTCTTGCAAAAAATAAAACATCTTTTTTCCCCCCCTTTATGATACAATGCCTCAGAACTTGCAAAATGACCATAAGCTTTTCCAACCCATCTAACCAATTCTCCTTCCCCCTCCCCACACACACTCAGTTGCATTTCCATGCTGCCCTGCTGCTCATTTAATATCCACCACATGTAGAACACTGACCTCAGGTGGTACCAGCTGATGTGAAGCCTGTGCAGCAAACAGAAGAATCCTTGTCACTTCTGGAAGAAAAGGCCAAAACATATTGCTGCAGCTTGCTCCAGCCAATAAACACATCCATTACAACTCAACAAGCTGCTGAGTCAGGCCCAAAACCATTCAGCCTGAACTTCTTTGGGACAACTGTTTCTCCTCTCCCACTAAGCATTAGCAACTCCTGTGGCCTCCACCCAGCCACAATGGCCAGCTGAAGCAAAAAGGAAATGCTCCAGAACTGCAGTCAAACCTCAGTAAAAGGAAGCAGCTTAAGGCAGCCATGCTTAGCTTAGCTGGTCAGGATTAGGGATCAGAATCCTTTTATCCCTGGTGCTTCTCAAATCCTCAGGTAGGGAGCCCTGAGTCCACATAGCCCCCACAGAAGTCCAAAGCACTTGGCACTCCTGGCAGTCAGGAACTTGCACTTCCTCTGTCTACACTGGACTACTCCCACGTCCCACCCAAGCACTGCTACCTGTCCATTTCCACTGCCACTTGCACCAAATGCCTGGACAGGAGACATGAGGGGTCAGCAGGCTGGACTAGCTACTTACCCCTCTGATGGGGCTGGAGGAACCTCTGAACAAAGGGGTAGAAATTAAAAAGAAAAAGCTGCAAGGCAAATTGCAACATATTATCTTCTTGTCTTAGAACTTGAGATCACCATCATAAGCTGATACATGGTAAAACCATCTCATTCTAATGTGCTCCCCAAATGTCTCAGATTTTAGAGCAAAATGTTGTCTCCCATGTTGAGTTTGGTATCTGTGGGACAGGGCAATGAACTGCACCAAGATAAATCCAGCTGCAGTCTCTTTGCACCTAGTCCTTACCACTTAAATCCTTATACGCTCTGAAACAGCCCAGCTTGGTCTGGATAACTCTTTACTTAATCCAGTGCAAATACTTGATTACTGAGTAGTCTGCACAAGACCCTCCAAGCGCAGGAGCTGCCCGTTTCCCTCTTGTTCAGCACCACCTGACTGACAACTCTGTGGACAGCATGAGCACCTTCCCAGGAAGGTCTTGAAGCACCAAGTTCTCCTCTATTCTTTAGGTTCAGCTCCTCTATTCCAGACCAATCCTTTTCTTTAGGAGAGTTCACTTAGTACCACAAGGTCTGTACCACTGTGCAATTCCATGAGGCATACTGGCAACTCCCTAATCATCCCTATGCACTTTTGGAGATAGACAAAGAATTAAACCTTATTTTCCAGAGGGACAAGGCCAGAACATACCCACAACCAAACCAGGCTGGCTACCAACAGACCACCATAACATTATCCAAGTACATACCTCATGTATTCCAACAAGCCTGGATATTAGGTCCATGAGCATCATCTTCACTTCAAATCGCTCTTTGCAGTTCTCCAGCTGCTTCAGCAGTTTCTCAGCAAAGTCTGCAAGAAGCAAAAATGGTTTTGAACAAGAGTGAATGAGCACAACACAGAACTCAAAAGGGATTACAGTCAGAAAAAGCAGTTTGATTTGTTCTTATTTTCAAGGCCCAGTGCCCTTTCACAGAAGAAATTCAAGGTGACCAAAGCACTTATTCCAATGGGTTATTTTACTTCTCACATGCCTAAAAGGCCTGCTGTGCACAGGTTCAGCAGAGGGAACCAGCAGATGTTCCCCAACACCATGAGCACTGGGTCAGCACTGCAAACTGAATGTTTAGATACATTTTCAGTTGATCTAAGGAAATTACATCCCCAGAGGTTCACTGGAACAGGTGACAACCAAATCAAGTGCTGTTAGACTAACACAAATTGCACTGTGAGAATTCACTGCACACTCACCTTGGGGATCATGTATCAAGTGAATGGCAGAAAAGTTGAACACCTCTGGCTTGCTCTTCTTTTTCTGCTTCTGCACGGAAACAAGAGTAAAACACATTTCTCTCTATGAGTCGAGTGCTTCAGTTTCAAGGTTGCTGTCAAAAGATTGCTGCCTCTTCACGAAGATTTTAAAAACTATCCCCATTTTCAACCACACAGCACTATCTGCCATCTGCAGCCAAACAAGCAGGGCAACAACAGGACTGTACTAAAAGGATTAATCCAAGGTGATGGCAAGCCAGACAGTTCTCTCCTCACCTTGAGGACCTTCATGGCTTTCTCCAGTTTCTTCTTGCGCTTGGTGGTTTTCTTGTTGGTGGCATAGCGCATCATCAGATCCCTGGCCGTGGGGCCATCATCCTTGGGGAAGGAACACAACTTTCTGGTAAACCCAGGCTTCAAACAGCAAGCGCACAAACAAACTGCCAATATTTTTCAATACTACACACTCTGAAAACTATCCCACTTCCCAAGTGTCAGAACACATAGGTGCCAGCATCTAAAAAGAAAAGAGCTTAGCATTTCTCTTATAACAGACAAAGACATCCTGGGGCCAGATGTCAGACACTGGAATTGTTTGTGAACCACAGAAACATCTGGACACAGCTAGACAGGACACTGAGTAGCACAGAGGCAGACAGATTGGCCAAGCCAGAGTCACCAAGATGACAGAACCAGTAACAGGTCTGAAAACCAGCAAAGGGAAATACTTGGTAACAACACCCACCTCAGACTCCGACTCACTGCCCTGTTTCTCCTCCTCATCTTTTCCAAGGAAGAACTTCAAACTAGCAACTAACACCTGAAAAGTAAAGTGAGATCATGTGGGAGCAGCTGACAGAATTTACAGCCACCTGACACCTACACCTTAAGCCACACAAAGACTTAACCTGTTTTTTTTAATAGGTACAGATGTGAAAATAAAGATCTGTAAAGATCAGTAAATAAACCATGGACCAGAAAATAAACCAAGTTACAGCCTGAGAGCCACAAGTGTTCTACAAACCCAGACAATTATAGCAGCCCATCATTGCTCAGAGGCAACCAGAACCAAAGAGCTCCTGAGTCGCCGCAATGCCAAACTCAAAGGTGCCAATTGACTTTTTATCATCCTGCAAAATCATTTCAATACAGTTGCTCCATGTCAACGCTGCCAGGAGGCTCCACACAGGCAAGAAGCAAAGTGATGCTCAGAACTCTCAGCTTGCATTAATTCAGACCATTATGCTGGTTAGGTTTGTACTTTTGGTTGGCTGACTGTTATTGAATGGAACCACTTTTGGACCTTCACAGGGTAAAACCTTGTCTCCAGCCATAGGACAAGTTTTTAAAGCCTCTAGAGCCAACGCAGAAGGCCCAATACTCAGTCAGGCCCTAGGCAGGACAGCTGCTCTCCTCAGTTAGTCAAAGGCTCACAGTGCTGATATTAAGAAGGTGATACCCTGACAGTCTGCTCTGAAGAGCAAAGAACATCCACACTCCCCACATCAGGCTACAGTTGTTCAACATAAGCTGCCAAGCTCCACCTCCTCCCATGAGGGTTATTCTGAGAATTACACAAGCAACAGACAAATCAGTCAAGTTCGTTTGCTATCACAGCATATTAAGTTACATCCACATGAAGAAGGTAGCCAAAGTAACATCCAGTGTATCAGTGATTGCCGTTCTCACCTTGGTCACCTTGGAAAAGCAGGCAGTTGTGATGACATTGACTGTTTTGGCATCATTCCTGCAAAAAAACAAACCACATCTTATTTCAAGTCTGGCTATTTCACCTTCTCAGAAAATGAGTTCTCAGCAAATATTGAAGTAACTCATTTCACACATGACATTATTTCTTCTCAGCTGTATTCCTTGGTACAAGTTACAA
Organism: Motacilla alba alba; assembly: GCF_015832195.1. Taxonomy (NCBI): domain Eukaryota; kingdom Metazoa; phylum Chordata; class Aves; order Passeriformes; family Motacillidae; genus Motacilla; species Motacilla alba. The sequence continues at coordinate 71,059,810 of NC_052019.1, read as the reverse complement.
CTCCACTGGGCCACAGACAGGAGCTCTAGTTAAGTCACTGTCCCCTGCATTGTTTTGTACTATGTGCCACAAAAGATGCCCGTGTGCCCCACAATAAACGGCACATCAACACAAGCCTGCCAGACCCACCAAATATTCCTCCTGTAAAGCTCGATCATCACATCCAGAGATATCTTGGCAGCAGTGGGATTGCTGTCTCTCAGCATGGTGTACATGAAGTTCTGCAGTGCCTACAAAACAAGGTGAACACATGTGATGCAGTATTCTGGGCAGCCAGGACTTGGTGAAGGCAAGGAGAAATCTTGACTCTGTGTTTCAGAAGGCTGGTTTATTATGTTATGATATATATTATATTAAAAGACCACACTATAACTATACTAAAAACAACAGAAAAAAATTCATCAGAAGGTGAGACAGGAATAGAAAGGAATGAATAACAAAGTTCTGTGACTCCCAGAGAGTCCGAGAGCTGCTGCCTCCTGGATTGGCCACCAAGTAGAAACATCCCACACTGACCAATGGAGAAAGCACCTGCTGCATTCCACAGCAGCAGATAACAAATTGTTTACACTTGAAGCTGAGGCCCTTCAGCTTCTCAGGAGAAGAAAATCCTAGCAAAAAGGATTTTCATAAAATATCATACCTACACACATGTCTTCAGTGGTCTTCCACAATAGCAGGAGCTCAGATCAAAGTGCACAGGAAAGCCATGGCACCTACCGTGTTCACTTTATTGTTCTTGTGTTTAGCGTTGACGTTCTTGATGTCCGTCACAATGTGAGTGTACAAGGTCTGCAAGTGGAGAGAGGACAGGGGTAGCACGCACAGAGGAACACACACCCTGCACCCAAGCACTGACATCACCCTCTGAGAACACCGCTGTCTGACAGCAGGAAAAAGCACAGGCAAGCACCCTGTGGAGACTCAGGGATTTAAAAACAGTACTGAATTGACAGCACAGCAAGGCACGACAATGAACAGCATCAAATACTGCTTCAAATCCTCCCCCTGCTTCATTCAGGCCTCTTCTAACATCCAGGTTTTCCACCCGCAGATACCACCAAACTGCTCAAACCCAAACAGGACAAGCCTACAAACCTGCAACAGCAAGCTGTTTGCGGCAGCAAAATGCAGTTATTAGTGCACCACAGAGCTGGAGCCCTGCCTCCAGCATGACTCCTCAACCAGCTAAGCCATTTTCAACTCTGCTTTGCCAACCTAGCAGAGAAGAGCTGCCTATTCTGGCATTACCCCTGGCAAGTTGGTCAAAACCCACCGGAGATGCAGATCTTTGTCAGCACACGTTACCTTCCGTAGCAGTTTATCGTGGCACCGCAGCAGCTGAAAGAAGAGCTCCAGCAGACTCGTGGGATGTATTAGGTTCTTGTTTCTCAACAGGATCAGAGCCTTACAGAAGGTCTGCAAGAGAACCCAAATTTCACATCCCTCTCCAGCTTGTCTTCATTGACAAGCAAACCCCGAGCTCTCAGCTCACGCCCAGGGCAGGGTGAGCCCAAGGCGGTCTCACCATGCGCAGGTCGGGGTCCAGGACCGTGTGGTGGTAGGAGAGCAGCTCCTTCAGCTGCTGCGGGAAGCTGCCCATGTGCTCGGGGTAGCAGTGGGCAACCTGCAAGGGACAAGGCAAGAGAGGGCTCTAGAGCACAGCCGCGCTTACCTCACAGGCCTGGCAAGCGGCAGCAAGGGCAAGCTTAATTGTTTATTTGTCAGTAATAGTCACTGAGGCCGCTACCAAGCACAAGCTGTCACAGCCGCTATTGCGAGGCTGGGGCCCGGGGCTCACCTGCGCCAGGAACATCAGCAGCTCGGCCAGCTCCTTACTGGGCTTGTCCGGCTGGAAGGTGAAGATCTCCACATGGGACTGGTAGTGGTGGTACTGCTGCAGGAACTGCACACACAGGGAACAGAGGCAGCTGAGCAACACCCGCCCGCACCCCCGTGCCCGTCCCACAGCCCGCCCCGGCCGTTCCCCACTTCGCACCTCCTCGGTGTAAGAGGTGGGGTCGCGCTTGATGAGGTTCTGCAGCTGGGGCAGGTTGCTGGGTAGTTTGTTGCCCTGGCGGCCCGACATGGCTGCGGGCACCGGCACCGGGAGCGCAGCACACGAGGCCTCAGCTGGCCGCCGCCATCTTAGCCCGCCCTCGACGGCCGCCGCCGAGGGACAAACCTGTGCGGGAGGCGCGCTCCTTCAAAGCGCTCCCTGGTGGCGGAACGCTCAGCGGGGAGAAGCGGCTCCCGGGCGGCCCCGCTTCCCTCGGGCCGGAGCCGGGAACAGCGGAGAAAAGCGGCTCCCGGGCGGCCCCGCTTCCCTCGGGCCGGAGCCGGGAACAGCGGAGAAAAGCGGCTCCCGGGCGGCCCCGCTTCCCTCGGGCCGGAGGCCGGGGCAGCCCCGCGGGGTTAAACACGGAGCGGGGCACGGCCCGCAGCGCAGTGCCCCGCCGCAGCCTCCGCGGGCAGTCAGCCGCAGCACCTCGGCCTTGCCGCTCCGGCACAGCGCTGGCTCTGCTCCCCTCCCAGCTGCCTGCAGAGAAAACGCTTCTCAGGACATCTCAAAGAGTCACTGTAGAAGTGGTCAGCATTAGAAGGAAATGCACAGTGAGGAAAAAGGGTTAGTTCTTACTTAATCTTTCTTTAAGTTTAGCTTTTGATCGAGAGACTAGAAAGCAGACCTCTTCATTTGCATAGCTTATACTTCTTTAGGCAAGTACTTATTTACACTGTAGAATAATTGTCATTCCTTGACACAGTTTACCTAGTAAACAGTAGCAAATAAATTCTGTCCAATAAATGCTCTTAGGTTCAGCCAGACAACATCTACCAAAACAGCACCAAGGCTTAACCATGACATAGTCCAAAACCATTAACACAACTGCCCATTTAAATAACCACTGCTTCTCTCACGGAAAGGCTTTTCAGTCTGTTGGTCAGGATCTCAGAACCAGCTGCAGCTACCTAAGCACATACCTGCTACTATAGAACAGCTCAGGTGAGTTTGGGCTTTTCTACACCTTTTAATGCAAAAAACCACATCCCCTTCAACATACCTACACAGCCCACCGAAAGATAAAAAAAGTTTAGCATCACTTGGAGAGCAAAATGACAGTGAGTGTACCTGTCACCATGTGCACAGAAAAACAGCAAGCCACCAAAACAGTTAAATTCACATTTAATACACTTACCTTGCCAGTGATTCACTCGGTTTATCAGCATTCTGACATGTTCAGCCTGTACTTTCAGGTAGCTTTGCTTTACTGAGCCCTCCAGCACAGCCCTTAAATGACCCAGCAAAGGAACCCACTTGACCCACACACTCCATGGGCCATCCTTAGCTCAGCACCTATAGCTTGAAGTCTGTAAAACCAAAACACCACTCCACAGGCAGAGATCAACCTAGAGAGCCTCACACGCCACTGCTCCAACAAAGTTAAGTCACTGGCTGACTACAGCATAACATTGGCAGTTAAAATGAGAAATAGTTAATAGTTCCCTGCTGAAGGAAGGCAGGAAGCAAAAGAGCCTTACCCACACTCCAAAATGAAACACCAAATATTCATTATCTCTGCAGGAGCAAAGCTATTACTGGGATTTCTACAAAGACAATTAACAAGATTAGACAAACTAACAAATTCAGTTTCATTATTAACAAATAGAGCACAAATAAAAACATCTTCCTAAACAATTCCTCCTCATCATATAGCAACAAATGCATGATTACACAACTAGCTCATAAAAGAATATTCCCTAAACTGCTTTAAATGAAAAACCCAACTTCACAAGCCTTTCATCAAAGTTTTTTATATAAAAAGCCACAAAACTGAAAAACCTACAAATATAAACATCTCATTCTTGTACAACACACTAATTTAAAAAAAACAGCCTTCATAATGAATTTAATTTTCATCCAGTATCTTAAAAAAAAACAGGAGCAAACAAACAGTTTTTATTAAACACTGCACCAAAAACTACCACACCACCATTTTTATTACTCCTAAAAAAAAAAGAAGGGGTCCTGGTGTGAGCATTTATGCCCCAAGTCCGTTATCTCCTGCACACTGATTGGGCTGATCTCCATTGCTAAATGGGCCAGGAAGGCTTAAATTCACCTGTTTTGGGGATGGTGGGGTTGGTTTTGCTAATGTTAAGGGAAAACCTCTCACTTTGCCTTCTTTTCTTGCCTTGTGAATTAAGTAATGCATTTTATGTGTTTTTACTTAACTGACTTGTTTTAAGTGAGGAATTTTTAAGGAGGGCTGCTGGTTGTGGTGTGGAATATAAGGTAAGGTTTTTTGGGGTGCATTTTTTGAGGTTTCTGTGTGGTTATTAAGCTTGATTTTTTTTTTTCTTTTCTGAGGATAAGCTGACAGAGTTTTTTATGGTTAAGCGCATGAGAAGAGCTGGCTTTTTTCTTTAAGACGTCCTTTTTTGTTTCTATTCAAAACTTCTAAACATGGGTATGTCTGTTGTTTGGAGTATAGAGAAGAAGTTTGGAGTTTTTCCTTCATTGTTAATGAATTTTCTTTCCTGTATGGGATTATTGCTTTTTGTAGGGACTCCTGTGAGAGTGTATTGGAAGGTTTTCCTTTTGTTGCACAGTTGATATGTGGGCTAAAAGTGCCCTAAAAGAAGCCAAACAGAGAACCAACACACTCAAACTTGAAAGAATGGGTTTTGTTCTTAAGGTAAATGAGGCTCTATTGGGAAGAGGAAAAAGGGCGAGCTCTTACTGAAGTTGCTATTGAGGCACTAAGGTATTTCTCTGTCCTATTTCTATGTTTTTTTTAGTTAGTTAAGCAGTAGCTGGGGCTGCACAGTTCACGGATGGGGTAGAATGGCAGATGTTGTTAGCCTGGGAATTTGGAGATGGGCAGCTCTTAGCTCTCTTTGGCTCTTGCTGCAATCGGCCCCAGTTTTTTATCCCATCAAGAGCTGTAGAGCTGGAGTTTTTACAGTGTTTGGGAGGCCTTTTTTGAACATGTTTAACGTTTTTGATTGCCAACATTTAATTTAAGTTCCATGTCATTCCCTGGCCCTCAATGGCTGAAGGGAATTTGTCTTTCTGGAATTAATATTTGTAGTTCTGTGTTTGAGAACAGGGTCAATGCTGTTTTTCCTTTAAAAAAAAAAAATCTAATCTCTAAGTCCAGCAGTAATATTTATTTCTGGGTCACGACTCATAAATTATTTGCAGATTTGAGACACTGGAGCTGTGTTGTTCTGTTCAAGGGAATAGGGGGGTGTTCCTGTGATGGCCTGAGAAATGCCCAGTCACTTGGAGCTCCAGGGGGAGAAGCACAGCCCGGCTGATGGTGCTGATGTGAGGTATTTGTGTGGAACCAGAGGCTTTCCAGCCTCACCACTGCTTGCTGTGGCATTCCTTTGCCTGCAGCACAAATGTTTCTTCCTCTGAAGGAAGGAATTGTTGTACCTCATTATTTAAAGGTTGAACTCAGCACATGTATAGGAGTAACTGAATGGCAAAGGTTGGTTTGAAATGACAAACTGGCTTCCTAAAGGTTGCTTGTGTACCCCCAAAATATTAATTTTGAATAAATGCCTTTTCATGTTTTATGAGGAGAAAAGAGGTGGCATGGAAAAGCACTCGAATTTCTCTCTCTCAGGCTTTACTTCTTAGCTGTGATCTAATAACTTGTAACATCACAGCATTCTAGACTGGGGAAGGGTTTTAAAGATGAAAATGTCTTTGAGACAAATTTTGGTAGAGTTCTACATACTCACTGCAGTACTTGGGGTGCTGAGAGGCCCTTTGCTCTTGGCATTTCTTTGAATTGGCTTATTTTTGCATGAAGGAGGGGGGAAGATGGTATTTTTGCAAGTTTGTTTTTCATAATTTTGAGATAACATCAGAATCATTTGTGTCAATCTTTTTTTTTTAATACATCTTCGCTTCTCAAAATTTGGCCCCATGTGTTTTTTTTTCTTTAGGACAGGCACCTTGCACATGGATGAATATCCCCCAGATTACCTGTCTTTAAACTACTCTTTTAGGGGTGATGCAAACTTGTGATCTGTGGATTGCACTTTCAAGAGTTAATTTAGGTGATGTTTGGATTTTGAGACTCCGATCCTGCACTGTTTGGGAATCAAAGCAGCTCAGTGATGCAGCCTCAATCTGTCAGAGGTTCTGCAAGTGCATGGAAATATTTCTGTTCTGGTATTTTGGGAGACTGTGCCTGTAAATATAAACAGTTATTTAGGGAGAGTTTGATTAATTGTGAAAGAGAAAAGAATATGATTATAGGTTTGGCTTCCTTTTATGCCTTCTTATTGAATTGAATACAACACACAGCTTGATTGCAGAAAAAATGTTTATTGAATGTTTGACTAACAAAACTACAGTTGTGGGGATAAGGTTTTGCTGTTTCATCACTCCAATTCTGAACACTGAACTAGGGTAAGGCTCGAGCAATTTATGTTGGGTTCATGGAAATTTTTGAGGTTTTAAATGCAAGATGAGGAACAATTAAAGAAATTTGAGTGTAATTGATTTTTTTTTCTTTTCACCACTTGAACCAGGAGCAGGGGTGGAAGAAGGCAGCAGTAACAGTAAAGCAGTGGGGAAAGCAAAATGCCCAACATCTCCCGGAAGAGCTGGGTATTCCTGGCACAGCTGAGGGCTTGGCAACTTTGCAAAACACTTCAGGGTAGTGGCGTCTTTTGATCTTCTCTTAATCTGGGAGAACTGGAAGCTTGCAGATGTCCAGATGCTAGAAGGGTCCTTCATCTTTTCTCTCAACTATGGTTTCACAGCTCACTTCCAAGGGCATAAATGCTGCTAATGTCATCAAAGGCCTCGTGTGAAGGCTGTGCAGAGGCACTTTAGATTGCTCAGGGAGGGAAGGGCACAGACACTCCTGCTGAGGTTTGGGGAGGCACGCAGGAGGCTGAAAAGGACAGCTTCCCCAGAGCTGTAAAGCAGTGTAGTTCCCTTGACTTCAGGAGAATGACTGCCCTATATCTGCTGGGGATCTGGTCTGTGTGGTCTGACAGCAGGCATTGCAGGTACCTGCCAGGGACACGAGAAGGGAGGCTGAAAGCCAGGAGCTGCTCTTGGGAGATAGCACTAGTCTGAGGTTGGAAATGGGAAGAGGCAAGTTGGGCTGCTGCAGGAGCCAGCTTTTTGGGGTGCTGCCATCCAGGAGCCGTGGTGCTCTACATACATTTGGGATAGGAACGGGGTGCTCCGAGGCTCTGGCACAGCGGAGAGCCGAGCTACTGGGCGAAGCAGGAGTCTGGGGTCAGAGCTGCTGGCACCTGCATCACCTCCCCGTGGTGCAGGAGGGGCACAGGGGAGCTGTAGCACTCGTTCCTGTCATAGGTGTAGCACGTCTGAGGTTCCTCGCAGGAGTTGCCCTGCTGGGCCTGGTGGATGGCCCCACCCAGATCAATTTCCACGGGTTCACAATTTTTGCAGCTGGAAGAGATGGAAAACAGAACAAGTGTGAGAAAAGATGCCCCTGCTGAACTCCAAATCTTTCTTGTTTATCTGCACGTAGAGCCAGGAGAGTGCTGTGCCCTTTGTAGGTGTTCCAGGGGAACATCTGGCCCTCAAGCCTCTTTTAGAGCTGCTGTGGGTTAAATCTTGGCAAGGGAAGTTAGGAAATAAAGCTACTTACAGTTCACTCAAGCGGTAGACAAAAGTGGTCCTGAGTGGGGACAAGGGGTCAGAGATGTTCTCCCGAGCCTTCAGGGGAACTCTGCAAAGGTGGGGAGAGAGTCACTCATGTGGAAACAGTCTCCTCTGTTGTGAGCAATTCTACACTTTCATCATCTTCTTCAGGTTATTTGCATTCTGACCCTTCTCCAAATCAAATCCCAGGAACAGGAAATCTTGGTCCTCTGCACCCTCAAAGGCAACAACACCCCCCCCTTCCCCCCAGAGGACTGCACCAACTGATCTAAGTGCCACTAGCAAGGTGGCAGGGCTGAGAGCTGAGAGGGTTAGTTTTTGTTCAACTCTGAGCTAGCAGATGCTTGAGGCTGATGGTCTGATGGACAGGGATGTTGAATTAGTGGTTCTCCTCTTGTGAGCTCTACAGCACTCCTGCAGCTCTGGGCCTGAAGCTGGTCCTTGTTTCCCAGACACCCATGCTTCTGTTAGGTTTGTGTGAGGGGAGAGTGTGGTATTCACATGCCCTCTGAACAGAGAGAAGCAGAGGAAAAAATGATCAAAACAATTATTGTCTCATTTGCTGCTCCTGTGTTTTTGAACATGGGGAATGTACTGGAAGATTATTAACCTGAAGGTGATTGCTTGATTGGATTCTGGTGGACATTGTTTATGTTAATTAGCCCATCAGGTCCGAGCTGTGTTGACTGTTTGGTCAGCAGACAGTCATGAGTTCTTCAGTTTAGTACAGTTCTTGTTAGTGTAATACAGTGTAAAATAGTTCTACTATAATAAAGTAATTAATTAGCCTTCAGATGCATCATTCTTCCTGCTCGGGGTCACCTTGTAAATGCTTTAGGAGGGGACAGGACCAAGTCCTGCTCTTGAACTGCGCTCTGTCTCATGAGAGACAGTTCAGGCTCTAACTGACCGTTGGTCAGTTTAGGTCTAAACTGATAGTTTAGGCATTAACTATTTTCCCAGGCTTTCTGTCAGGTCAGAAAGTCAATCCTGTGTCATGGGCCCAATCTGGTTTCAGGTTAGATCAACTCTTGACAGGCCATTATCTACTTCCCCAGCCTATTTTGTGAAGTTACGACTGGTCTGCCTAAAACATAGAGATGTTTTTTGTGTCTGAAGGGACGAGCACCAGAGGGTTCATGTAAGGCAGAAAAGCACTTCACAAAGTGAAATACTCAGGATAGCACAGCAAGCAGCCCACAGGAAAAGCTGTTCACTTCACCAGGGCTGGGACATAAGAAACAATGCAAAGAAAACTGGTGTAACACTGCATCTCCTGCTCACCGTCTCTATGAAACACATGGCTGCCACTTACAGGATGCGGATGTTTCTTTCCAGGACTTCTTCCTGAGGATTTTCTTTGGAGGGGACAAACTTTGAGGTCACTGTTACGCACTGACACTTATTATTGACCAGCACGTACTCCTCATCGCTGGGACCCACTGGATAACCTGCAAGCACAGGATAGGCAATCCCAGAATCAATAGCAAAATCCTTGAAAGCTGCTCTAGCAGATAGCCAAGGGATGGAAAAGCCAGCAATGCACCATTACAGCACGTGGATTGGGTTAAGCTGAGGTTGCAGCAGGTCCGAGTGAGTCTCTTAGCAAAGATGGGTTCAGCTGTCTTCCTGCTCAGCTCAGTGTGCTGCTGTATGTAGGGGTGGTGGGACTGGCAAGGACAAGATTAGGAACCTGGACACTGTGCCTGGTGAGGGACAAACATGCAGGGATTGCTGGTAAAATGGGAAGCAGGTCCCAGCCACTGAACTGGGAATGCAGTGCTCTTTTACTGGGAATCGGTTATACAATTCCTCTGTCCTGCACCAAGAGGGCTCCAGCGCTCCAAACCCCAGTTTGCATCTGATCTCTAAACAAATGTCTCTGACCTTGCCGATATGGCAGATGTGTCAGTTTGCCTGGAGTGCTATCCTGTCCTTCAGGTTCCTGGGGGAACAGCTGCCAAAAAGCACAGCAGGAGCCAGCGAGGAGGCAGCCCCAGGTGGCCCTGATGATGCTTGCGGTTTGCAGGGAAAACTCCAGTCCTGATTGACCCCTCCAAACTGCTGCTTCTAGCATGCAACTCGATATGAAACTCAGTCCAAGCAGGCTGAAACATACCAGGTGTCACTCAGAGGCTTTTGGGATGTTCCTGATGTTGCATCATTCTTGCTACGGCACCTTCAGCCTGCTTAGAAGTAGGGGACCCAGTGATTTTTGTCATATGGGGACAGTTTGTTTTGGACTCAAATGGATCTCAGTTCTTGCCTGCTCTGCCTGTCTCTTGGTTTAATCAGAGAGAGAAAGAAGAAACAGGCTGAAAAGAGCTGGGTTAATCATGTCTATGAAGGATTTTCAAGTTACTTGGACTTAAAAGCTTTGGTCCTTCCTTCTGTCATTTCCTAGTCTCATCTGCTTCCATTCCAGGATTTCTGAGATTGTTACAGGCACCCTAACTGTGGAAAAGGTCCCACTACTGTGTCAAATGATGCCTCAGAGACCCTAGAGTTCACCTGGTGGTTCCAAGTGCTGTTTCTGGGCCTTTGGCAGCAGTATACCTGCTGGATAAGATTGTCTATGGAGTTTCTAGCTTGGGAAGGAAATCACTTTGCTAGCTTGTTCTCCAAGCTTTTTCTCTGCCAACTCATCATTCCACATGAGCTCTTCCATCTGATGCAGAAGCCTCCCAGAAAAGCCTCTCTAGTCCCTGGCTCCTTGTCTTGGCCTCTCTTTTGGCTCAAGGGAAGTCTCTGGCTTTTTGTCCATCACACAGTTCCTCCTCTCCTGGCTGTGCTGCATTCCACTTAACATTGTGTGCAGTTCTTTCCAAACTCTTCATCCAAAGCCAATGTTCAAGTCAGATCCTGTTGGCTTTTGGGTTGTCCCAAAATCTCTCAGAGCAGGCTTTAATTCTAAAATTAGATTAACACAATCTTATGCATATGCAGGTTTTTCTGACTGCTCTAAAAATACTGTCCTGATTTTATTCCTCGTGTTATGCTCTTGGCTTCACTGTTAAAGTTACTGGTGCTCCATCAATTTTTCATTTAAGATTACAATGCTAAAAAAATGTCATTTTATCTGCAGTACCTCCATGTGTCACTCAGTGAAGTCTCTTGGGGAGAAGGTATTTAAATGCAAAATTTGCTCATGCTGTTCTAAATGTCCTAAGGTTGGATTTCCTGATGCCCGAGTTACTGCGCTGAGCTGTTCCCTCCCTCCTCAGTACTTAGGTGACTGTGTTTTGGACAAAATTTCTCAGCGTTCAGTACTGCTCTGTCCTTTGATACATTGTGAAGCTAACAGAATTGCCTGGGGTAAGCAGTAAGATGCCCTCTTCCAAAAGCTGCAGGAAATGCAGGGATGCAGCTATGCCTGCTGTTGGGATGGGTGTCCCTGAGCACTGATCATGCAGTGGTTTTCAGGGCAGTCAGGACTTGGTGAAGGGGACATCTTGACTCCATTTCAGAAGGCTGGTTTATTATATTATGATATATATTAGATTAAAAAAGACCACACTATAACTATACTACAAAGAACAGAGAGAAAGATTCATCAGGAGGCGGGACAAGAATAGAAAGGAATGAATAACAAAGTTCTGTGACTCCCAGAGAGTCCGAGAGTTGTTACCCTCTTGATTGGTCAGCAAGTAGAAACATCCCACATCGACCAATGGAGAAAGCACCTGCTGCATTCCACAGCAGCAGATAACAATTTGTTTACACTTGAAGCTGAGGCCCTTCAGCTTCTCAGGAGAAGAAAATCCTAGCAAAGGGATTTTCATAAAATATCATAACTACACACTGACTCGATCCTGCAGGCCGGGTCCACCAGGTGCAGCGGGATGGATTCACACTGTCCAGAGACCTGAGACCCACACTGAGCAGTGTGCTGGGAGGACAGGCTGAGCTCAGTTGAAATCAAGCATTTCTGAGAAATTCAGTGGAGTTACATGATAAGCTACAGTTTAATCAGAGTAAGTTGGCTGTAGCTGTGTGGCAGGATTACCAGAAAGATTTTGGAAGCCTTTAGATCTAGCAGGTAAGCTCCCTAGGACTGCAGAAAAACAAGCATGCGTATTTGTGGGGTATTGCTTTCAGGAACCTGATAGAAAAATGCCCAATTATCGAGTCTTAAATTTGGAGCTAGTCATCACTCCAACCTCCTGGCAGCAATTAAAACCCCACTGCTCTGATGCAGAAGCTGCCTGAGGAGTCCAAGCACCACTGAAGCACGGCTGCTTGAGTGGGCTTTGAGGTTTGGCTCCTGACCGTTAGAATAATTCAGGGTAAATGACACAAAACCTGCCATTGATGTCTTAATCCCAGTTATCCTTTTCCATTGCTCACCTACCTGCCACAAGGATGATCCCCAAGGAGATGGCCAAGGCAACACACAGCGACCAAGTGCTCTTCATCTTGCCTTCCCTTCTTTTGAAGAATGTCAGTGGAGAGCCTGACTCTGCCTATAAGGGCGTGTGCAAATCGGTTTCCTAAAATAAACAGCCTGGCCAACACTGGAAAATGTGGCTGGGGACTGAAAGCAGGTGTGTTAATGCACCAAGACCTCTGGCTTTCGGAGGGGAAGGGTGCATGGGGTTGCACTTTGATAGAGCTTTTTTCTGTTCTTCACCAACAGCAACAGAGCTGCTGAGTACAAAGATATCTTGCCATCAGGGCTGGTGGAAGGTAACCAAGTCCAAGGGTCACAGCTCTGGCTTCTAATTTTGAGACATGAGACTTAAAAATCCCTTGAGTCCTATAAAAAAAAATCCCTTCAGGCTTCAAAATCCAAGTTCTGTTTGGACCTGCTGTGTGCAAGCCTGAATTAAGGGCTGGACCTGCCCCCAGAGAGCCTGCAGTCAAAGCAGGAAAGGTGAAAGGGCAGGGCTGAGAGAGGGACAGCCACTGCAGCTCTGCCCACTGCATTGAGGAGTTCCCCTTCTTGGGAATGGAAAAGGGACTCCATGGGATTTGTGGTTTCCGAGTGCTCCTGAGTCAGGTGCCAGGAAAACCCTGGGGTATTGGGCATGCAGACTTTTCCTGAAGGGTGGTATTAGAGAGGGCCTGGGATTTTTTTTTTTTTTTTTGTCCCTGATTTGGGACCATTTGTGTAACTTCTGAAGAGCAAATGTAGCCTATAATGGCCAGAGCTGTCTCTGTAGCATTTGCATGTGTCTTGTACAGAAAAAGCCACTTTTTAAGGGAAACCCAAGCTTAGCAAGGGCCTGGTTGCTCTTGCCAGGCTTCTTCAAGAAGCTGAACTCTTCTGGCAATGCTGCCGAGCATCCTAGTTCCTGTCACCTTGGAGGATATCTCCCTTTTTTCAGACCCTGCTGGCTGGGTCCCTAAGGCCGAACAGCTCCAAGTCCCTGGTTGTGTGCCCTGAGCTTTGTCCCCAAGCACAAACCCCTTACCCTGCAGCTGCATGATGCAATGAGCTTTCAGATTACATCAGCAGTGCTCATGTGCAAGGGGAGCGTGGGACGTTGGGAGGGGGGGAAAGATGGGTCACAGCCAACCCCTTGCAGGGCATTGGGTCCTTGCACAGTTCTTACAAACCTTGTGTTCTCGTTAGGGATCTGTCTGCAGCACAGAAAAGATGTGGGGTTATTTCCCCATCCCAGAAAGCGTTGCTAAGTTTTATGGAGCCCTCTCTCTGAGACAGGGACAAGATGTTCCCTGTGCCCCCTTTTTGGCAGGAGGTAAAAAATAACCCTGGCTCGCCAGTGCCGGTGGGGATGTCTGTCTAAAGTACTGTTTGTTTCGGTCACTGGTTTTTGTAAGAATTTTGCTAGAATTATACAAGAAGGGAGGATGCCAGCACCAGATAAACAACATGCAAGGGAGGCTGGTGCTGATCTGTTTGCCTAGCTGCAATAACAAAAACATGGCACTGGGAACATGCAAGGAGACTATCTTCAAATGTCAAGGCGGAGACTGAGCAGAGTTCTGTGTCTTTCTGTTCACTTTGGTGGTTGTCCCTGGCCGCTGGCGCTCAGCGTATCTGGATTTCGGTTGCTAAATCTACATGTGTGTAGACACGTGTGTGCAGTCCCTTGGTCTGGATATGACGACTCGGGAGCTATTTTCAGCCTCTTCAGCCACCTGCATGTCTCTGGGGATTTCTAGCTAGATCTCAAGCTCTTGAGAGGAAGGTTTATATTCTGGACTGTTATTTGCATGGATTACCCCTGTTTTACTGGATGCCTTCTGGAATTTTTTCTGGGCGAGCAGGTGTTTGGCAATGGGCTGTATGGGGACCTGGACTCCCAATCTTCCTGCAGGGCAGAGGCTAGAGGTGGAGTAATTGAGAATTGGAAAAGAAAGGGGAACCAGCCCCGTGGTTTCAGTCTCTGTTCCCATGTCCTGTGCTTCCAGCTGCCCTTGGACATGCTGAACTAGGATTTTCCAGGTAAGAAGCTGGGCAGGTGCCTGAGTGAAGCGGGGTGAAGTTGTTGTTGCTCTGCTGGGGGAGTTGAACAGCACCAAGGCTCAGGGCCTCTCTCTCCACATAACACACTATCCATGAGCAGTCTCCCCTGGGCTTCTGTTTGCTCCTCCTTTCTCACTTGGAAGCCAACAGAATGGTGCATCTAAACAGACCAGCAGCAGTCTTGGTAGCACGGATCCCATGCTGCTTACAGCAAACTGGATTGGCTTGAGCAGCTCCTGGTTGACTGGATCAGCTAACTCATGCTGGAGATCATCTCCAGCTTCACCTGGATGTGGCTGATGTTTTCACTAAGTCCTGGAGAAGGTTTGAATGGACACAGATTGTTTCTTGCTCTTGAGAATTACCTTCGGGTTGGGAGACATGTCAATTCCATGTAAATCCAAGAGAGTCCAAGTGGAATTTAGTGTGCTGGTTTTTGAAAGGGCAGACTTGAAAAAAATTAGGGCACTTAAGATGGAAGCTCTCGAGGTGAGGGACATGAGAAAGGCCTGGGTTTTTCTAAGTCACAGCTGGAAAAGTTACCTGGAATTTTAGCCTGGCAGGATCTGGCTGCAGATGGCCAAGTATCAAGTGAGGATTTCCACCGAGGTAGAGCCAACAAATGTAGTGGCTGCTGTGTCTCCAGACCCAAGTTAGTCTTGTTGCTCTTTGTTCTACAGGCCTGGATCCAGGGAGGTGATGGCTGAAAACTGGCCGGGACTGATTTGGGAAAGCGGTCTGAGGCAAAATCTGTGTTTGTGCGAGGAAGTTTTGATCCAGAGGTGACCATGTGAAGAGGCTGAGTGTGTCAGAAAGTTAAAACTGGGACCTGTTTGCCAGCAGATCGATCAGGATCCAAATGAATCACCAGAAAGTGAGTAAAGCACCCCACTCTGTTTCAGCTAATTTGAATATCTGTTTGACTAGTTTTTTTTCCTACAAAAAGGTGGATGGGAGCATTTATAAATACACCTGCACCTGTTCTGTGGTGAGAAAAAAGCCCCTGCCCTCGTACGCAGAACTGCCCTTGCTGGGAAGTGTGCATGCCTGATTTATCAGGCTCTGGGCTTCTCAGCTTGGACTACACTAATTGCTGTGTCTCATTACTCTGTTCTTGTGGCAGGGCTGCCTGCAGCTCATAAAAGCAGATTGCTTCCCTGTGGCTCAGTATTCATGTCGTTTTCCCTTGGGAAGGGTGGGAGGCTGGGCCGGTGCTCTGCCACGGCTGACAGACGCACAGAAACACAGGATGACAATGCACAGGTGAGCAAGTACAGACTGCATTAAAAGCCCTCCTAGGGAGGGATCCCCAGGTGTTGAAAAATCAGAATTGCTCTTTTTCTGGGACGCACGGATCTCTTGGCATAAGGGGATAGGGTCAAGGAGTGCAGAGGAGATGAAGCAGCAGCTGCTGAGCTGTGCAGCCTGAAGCTGCCTGTATCCCTGTGCAAGTGCGATTCGGTGATGGGAGAGGCTCGGGAGAGGTCATGTCTAAACCTCGGAGGTGCCCGGGGAGGTTTGCAAATACTTCTGCTTCTCTCCGGGTTTGATCTGGTGGTAGGGAACGGAGTACCAAGTTTTGGTTACAAGGGCACAGGTGTCAGGTGTGTTTTCCATCTGTTTTTTTCCTCGTTGCCGTAAGATGACCGCACAGACAGCAGCTGTACTGGCTGGACTTCTAGAGGAAGAAAAAAAACCCTGAGGAGGAAACACAAGGCTTTTTCCTTTTTTTTTTTTTTTCCCCCCACGTGGCATCATTGCTCGGTGAGCGCTGCCACGGCTGAAACGCCACCTACCTTCGGGCAGCCCGGAGCACGCCGCGCGTCCCCGGGGGCGTGACCGCGCTGCGGCCCTGGAACAGGAAGGGCTCGGGAGCAGCGGAAGGGACGCGGCGGAACGGGAAGCGCGGCGCTGGCAGCGGGAGCCATGCGGACCCGGCGCGGCACCGTCCTGCGGCCGCGGGCCGAGCCCGCCGATGAGCTGGCCGATGACCCCGCCGAGGTGCCCGGCGGCCGCGCCGGCCCCGAGGAGCTGGCGGACGATGTGGAGCGCTTCCACGAGGAGCGGTTCCGCGCCGTGATGGCCGCCCTGCACAGCGGCGACGAGGCCGGGGACAGCGAGGAAGAGGAGGAGGAGGAGGAGGTGCTGGGTCTGCAGCTGCCCGAGGACAGCGAGGAGGACGAAGAGGATGAGGAGGAGGAGATGCAGGATCGGAATCCCTTTGTGGAGTACAGCGCAGAGGAGGCTGAGGAAGGAGAAGAAGAAGGTGAGGAAGACGAACATGATGTTGAGGATGGAGAAGAGGAAGGAGGTGAGGAAGATGAAAATGATGTTGATGATGAAGAGGGGGACTTGTCCATGGAAAGCGACTTGGAGGAGCGCCATCCCGAAGCCAAGCTCCCCCATGAGCTCTCCTGGGGCCAGCGCAAGCAGCTCTACTATGACACGGACTATGGGAGTGATGCCCAGGCCAAGGGCAAGCGGAGCCAGCAAGAAATCGACGCTGAGGAGGAGGAAGAGGAGCAGGAGGCTCAAGTCATCCAGAGACGGTTGGTGAGGGATTTGGGGGAGGATGATTATGGTCTGGACATGATCCAGGGCTACCTGGCTAAGCAGCAGAAAACCCACGATAGCAAGGGGCAGAAAATTGATAAAAATCTGCAGGCCCTTTCCAAAAAGGAGCAGCTGAAGCTGCTGAAGCAGGAGTCCCCAGAGCTCCTGCAGCTGATGGAGGACTTTGAGGTGAAGCTCATGGAGATCAAGGATGAGTTGCACCCGCTGCTGCAGATGGTCAGAGACGGCACTATCCCCCAGGGGAAGGGCAGCCGCTATTTGCAGACCAAGTATCATCTCTACCTGAACTACTGTGCCAATATCAGTTTCTATCTGGTTCTGAAGTCCAAGAGGGTGCCGGTTCATAGTCACCCAGTCATCGAACGGCTGGTGGAGTACAGAAATATCATCAACGACCTCGCCGTCGTAGACCAAAAGCTTTCCCCACAGGTCCGTATGCTTCTCAGGAACTACTATGACAAGAAAGAAGAGAAGCTACGGAAGGAAAACAAGTTCTCAGTGTTTCTCACAATGAATGGCAACAAAACCAAACCGAAACGTGCCTCTGCGCCTGTTAATGGCCAGGCTGCTGCTGCTGAGTCGTCGGACGAGTCGGAGCTGGATGAGGAGGCTGCCCTAAAATACTACAAGATGATGGAGGAGAAGCTGGCACTCAAGAGGAAGAGACGTGGAGACGAGGACGTGCCTGAAGAAACAGTGGTGTCAGAAGGAGAGGATCCCGGTAAAAAGAGAGGGGTGACCTATCAGATGATCAAGAACAAAGGCCTCACGCCCAAGAGGAGGAAGATCGACCGCAACCCCCGGGTCAAGCATCGGGAGAAATTCCGGCGAGCCAAAATCCGCCGCAAGGGCCAGGTCCGCGAGGTGCGCAGGGAGCTGCACAGATACGCCGGGGAGCTGTCTGGCATTCGGGCCGGGGTTAAGAAGAGCAGGAAGCTGAAGTGATAGCCATCTTTTTGTCAGAGCTGCAAGCAGCAGTGCTGACTCCAATAAAAATTTTATACACGATGTTGTGGGGTTTATTCTTAAGGAAACTGGGGTGGGGTAGTATGTGGTTTTTGTTTTTCAGAGGGGGCTTTCTAGAAGGTGCCATCTCCAAGTGTCACAGGGCCCTTTGCACACCTCAGCCATGTCTGAAGGTGCTTTCCTGTGTTGCGATGCTGTTCAGTTTCCCTAAACAGGAAGCCTTGAGAGCTTGCAAGCAATGTTATCAGGCCAAGGGAATTAACTGGGCTGTGTGGGGAGATGGGATTGGGTGGATGGACCTCTGGAGGGTGGGTTGGGGTAGGGGTTCAGCCGCTGTCACTGGCCTGTTTTGCTGTCTAGTTCTGGTCCATCCTGTTCCTGTGTTGAGCTGCAGAGACGTGGTTAATAGTAGTTAGTTTTTGTTCTGATTGATGCCTTTGTTAGCTCTTAAATACTTAAAGTATGAGCACTGTTTTTAATTTACCTAGTGCCATGTGGTCTGAAGTACTGTTTCCCTTCCTGAATTAAATGAGAAGCAAAGCAAGGACTTGGGGACTTGCCTGGATTTTACAACCTTATATGTGATAACCATATTAACTTCCCCTATTGTAAATGTTCCATGTCTGCTGCTGCAGGACTAAGCATTGCTGCAGGACCACCTTACAGACGGGTAAGGTGTTATGTCTTCAGTGGGCGGGTGTACTTTGAGGGTGTTGTGATTTCTGCCATGCCTTTTGGTGTGGGTAAATGCATTTTCACCCCACACTGAAGGGCTTGCCAGGAGCTGAGTGCTCAGTTCCAGTCTGGGCTGTGAAGGAGGAGTGAGTGGTAATTTTTCTGAAGTTGAACAAAAACTGTCTCAGGTGGAACCTGGACCTGTGTCTGGGACAGGTTTCAGGGAGCCCATGCCTTGGTTTGGGTACCATACCATTTGAAAGGTATTAGTTTTTCATACAAAATTATTTCAGGAGAATAATTGCTTTATTTAGTAATGCAATTGCATATCATGGGGCTATTTTGTGTGTGTGATGGGCTTGGGGGAAGCCAAGAGATGAGTGTGTGCCCTTGATCCAGTGGTAGGCCAGGTTCTGTAGTAGAAGCACGTAGATGCTCTGCTTGTGCTCGGAAAGTGAAATGTGCTTTTGTGGGGTTCCTGTGTCAACCTTAGCACCCCAGCCCTGTTTCTGCTAGGAACACACTGTTCACTGCTGGCTGGAGAATATTTTGGTCATTTTCCAGGCTGCTTGTTGAAGGGAGAGGTAGAAAACAATAAGCTCAAGCTGGACAGATAGGAACAGTCCTGTCTCAGGTGCACTCAACAGGTCTTCTCCTTAGATTGGTGCTTACTCACCTGCCCTTACTATGAGCAACAGTGTCAGCTGCTCATTCCCTGGCAGAAGAAGCAGCCTTGCTGCTCAGCCTTGCTGAGGAGGGAAGCAGAATTTCCCCACCTTTAACTCCCAGCTGGGATCATGGTTGGAGACTGAAGCAGAATTCCCCCACCTTTAACTCCCATCTGGGATCATGGTTGGAGACCGCTGCTGATAATGCTGAGCTATGCCCTGGAGGCTCTGCTGTGAGGTCAGTAAGGGGTAAGATCTGGGCAAAAAAAGCAGCTTAGGTGCTTTTTCTGGGGAGGGATGGTATTGTGTAACAGGCATCACACGGGGTGTGGAAAATAACTAGCAGATCTCATTACCACAGAATCTGCTTGTGCACGTTTCACACTTGATGCCAAAATGAAGGGCTAACGGTCTTTTGTGGCTTTGGGCTTCCTTGGAAAGCTCTGAGCAAAATTCTGGTGACTTCTACTGAGCAGCAACTAAGGGAAACAACAAATGGGTGTGCCATTATGGACACGTTCCCCAGAAAGCCTGGGATTAGGCTGAAGGCTGGCAAGAGCCCTGCGTGTCAGTGGCCCAGCCCTGCCTGCCGGCAGATGGCAGCTCCTGGGTTAATGAAGATTAACCAGGCATTATGTCCACTTGATTAGTTCAGAGACTGGACAAAGCCATAAACATAATTCCCGTATGCTTTTACGTGTGGCTGATCATGGCAATGCTGTGATTATTAATGCTGTGGGAGGGGGCGATCCCCACAGTGTCTCTAGGAGATACTTGGAGTCATGTTTTGTGCTGAAGGCAAGTTCCTGGTGCTGAATGTGTTTTGAAAACCCCTGAGAAAATGGACACATGAAATCAGGCAAGGACCACAGGTGATCAGGAAAAAAAGCAAGGAGTGGATCAAAGTCCTGGTTAATGCTGCTTTTTCCCTTTTCCAGTACTGCTTTTGGGGAAGGTGCTGACACTGCCAAGAAATGCTTCAGCCATGAGACGGCACTTGCCCTTGCCAGGGTCCTGCTTGGAGAGGACTGGCAGCCTCAGCAGCACCTAAAGCAGGTGGGACTCACCTCAGGTGACAGCTTTGTCTCACCTCCATCACCCTCGCAGCAATGGAGGGACCTGCCCTGGGTCCTTTCCACCCGCTGGCTTGGATGCAGTAATGCAAAGGACAGGCAGTCCTGCCACACCGGCGCGTAAATGATTGGTATTTAAACTGACACAGGCCAAGCATAGAAAGCTCCAAGGTATGAGCTATGGTTTTTCTGCACCTGGAAGACATAATCCTGGGGGTGTGGTGAGCACCCAGAGTAAGCCTGGCTGCCTTTGGAAGCTTGGGCAGAAAAGTACAGTGGCAGAGAGGGGGACAACATTTTCTGCATCACAACCTGAAATTTCTATTTATACAGGGCAAGGAAAATATATTGACGAACTCACATGGAAATGCATTTGCTGCTGCCTTAGATTTTGTCAAGGTTTTCATAGCTGTGTTCCATAATATGCCACCACACACAGTCTGGGTATTGTTTTACTCTTGTTAGCACGTAGAAATTCAAACGTTCAGCTGTGCAATTTGTGAAGTGGATTAAAGCATCTGTTCACTTACTTGCAAAGTGTTGCATGACTTGGGGCAGGGCTGAAAAAAATCAGTCTCCATGATTAAGTAGCCTTTACAGCTTTGCTTTTGCATTTTTAATGTGAGATTTAAAAAGAAAGCAGCAATGTGTTTCAGCTTAACCCAAGTGCAGGGTGTTCTTTAAAAACGGGGCGGATTTATGTACTTCCTGCCTGCTGACAGCACCACAATCCACATGATTGCCTGTCTTCTGAAAGACTGTCCCAAGTGAAATTCCCAGTACTACGCTGTATTTGGCAGTTTTAATACTAAAGAATATAGTTGGTCTTTGTCCCCTTTTGTCCCAGGACCTCCAAACGCTGCTGTCCATGAGCTCTCACGCCGGGGAAAGCCAAGGGGAGGCAGGAGATGGTGCCCCGGCTTCGCTTCACGGGTAAGAGCCCCTGCACTGTCCCGGGGGCGGCTGTCACCGGCCGTGCTCCCCCGGTGCGGCGGCGAGCCGCTGCCGGCGCTGCGGGGGGAGCCCCCGGGGGCGGAGGCTGGGGCGGCCGCGGCGCTTCCCGGCCGGGGCGGGGCGGGGGCTGGGGCGGCGATGGCGGAGGCGGAGCGGGCAGCGCTGCCGCCGCCGGCGGAAAGTTCCCGGGACGGGGCCGAAGCGGAGCTGTCCCCCGGCATGGAGCGGCGGCCCGAGCCCGGGGAGGCGGTGGCGGCGGCGGAGGAGGAGGAGGAGGCGCGCCCTGCCTCGCCGCCGTTCTTCCTCCTCTACCCCGGCCATGGAGGCGGCGCCGCGGCCGCGCCGCCCGGGCTGTGGAGACCCCCGGCGCCCCGCGGCGCGGCCGAGCTGCCCGTGCTGGTGCTGAGCTACCCGGGGCCGGACGGAGCCCGTGAGTACCGCGGGGCTGCTCCCGGGCCGGGAGCGTCCATCGAGGCGGGGTGGGCGGCGGGCCGGGGGTCGCTGGGCGCCGCTCCCCGCCCCGAGCGCTCCGGACGGGCGGCGTGCGGCTCTCGCGGCCACGGGCGCGCCCGGGCTCGGGGCGGCCGCCCCAAAGCTGCCCCTGCCCCGCGGGGCTGCGGGGGGACGCGGCTGCTCCCGGCGGCGGGGCTCGGAAGGAGGCGCTTGGGGGAGCGGCACGTGAGCCGTGCTGGCCCAGCAGCTCAGCAAAACCAGCCGCACGGAGAGCCCTCTGAGGAGCATCCGTGCCGCCCTTGGAAATCCAACAGGCTGTCCTGGACACGCGGGGTGTGGTTTAGGGGCTGGGGAGCACCCTCTCGGGTTTCCTCCTGGTGTTGGTGCGGAAGATGAATCCGTGGCGAGGGCACTGCGCGCTTGAGACCTGAAGAGGCTGAAGTGCATCGCTGTGTGGGGCGTGTTGGGTGGCAAATAGCGTTCTCCTTTGTAAGATTCTGTGTGATGTTCTTGTGGTGTGTTTGTGGAAGCTGGAGTACTCTGAAGTACTTGGGTGTGTTTTAAAATCAATTAAGAAGTACACACATGGGTGCATATAGAAGAGATCTTCTCTTTTCCGTCCATCCTAAAAATAACCAGCAGCTTCATCCTCTGGGCCGCTGCCAGAGGGTGTGTGACTGAGCTTTTGGCCTTTGCTTTGTCACCTCCTGTCCCAGGTGAGCGTTCACTCACTCAGGAGCTGATTTGTTTGGAGCGCGAATCTGGGTTTTTTTTCCTTTGGAAGCTGATGTACTTGAAGGCATTACTCAGCAGAGCTAGAACCAGTGAGGTAAGAAGTCCGTATCTGTAATGCCAAGAGGAGGTGAAATGCCCTGACTTTGCTCTGATCTCTAGGAAGGACTGTCTGTGACTGCCAACTTATGCCCAAAGTCCCTCTATGTTAAATTGTTGTTTGGAATGACAGGCCCCTTTCAAAACCTTCAGTTTTACTTATAATTTTTCCCTAATCAGGAGATCTTTACCCATAGTAAACCCTGTGATGTGTATACAAGGGCTTGAGCTACTTCTGATAGAAGACTTAGAGAAAAATATGTAATTGCAACTGTTCAAACTTTGTGAGGAGCTCTTATCTGGATGTGGGGAAACTGAAGCATTGAGATGAGCAGGTTTGTGCGCAGGGGCTTGGTGGAGAAGCTCAGTGGTTGAGCAGTGCTTTATCCCGTGTCAGCCTTATTCTGCACAGATTGTCCATGTAAGCTTGGAGAAAAATCTTTACAAGATGCATATAAAAGTTCCCTTGTTTTTGTGAGCCGTGGAGGAGGAGCTGCCTGTGCAGTATCGAGTGTCACAGCTCGCTCAGGGGCTGACTGATGCAGTGGTAGCAGTGTCTAGAGGGAGCAGGAATCAGCATCTATTTGCATGGTGTCTTGAACTCTGTCTTCTGGGGCAAACCCTGTCAGTAAATCACTTTTCCCCACCATTTCTTTTTTCTTGTTGTGTTTTTTTCCAGTTCTCACATTTCTAAGAGCATCTTTCATTTGTTCCCATAGAGCAGCCGGAGGAGTTCTGCTGCAAAGGCTTAGCTGTTACAGGGAGGCAGTGGCCACTACACCAAAAAGTATTTCACAATATTTTGGAGGTTGATTTCAAGTCTTTTTTCCCCTGCTAGAACTCAATCCTTGAACTATTTTGTTGTATTCTCACTTGATTCCAAACATCAGGCAAAGGCCAGAGCTGCTTGGGAAAAGGAGGCTGCAAAAGCTCTTCATGGCAGCAGCACCTGCTTACTTGTTACAGGTGGTTCCAGGCAGAAGGAACAAGATGATGTACTTCAACATGCTGACCTGCAGCAAAACCTTAGAACAGAACACAAGCAACTTGATTAGGCTGTCCTTAAAAAAACCCTAAACCAAACCCAGACCTTTCCTTGTTCTCTCTGAAACCCTACCCAATACCACGATACTTGAAGTAGACTTTTCCTCCCCGGAAAGTAGACTTTCCTTCAATTATCAGAGTTACTTCAATCCTTAAATGATATCTCTGTGTTTCACAGTAGGTGAAGAAAAATTTGTTTGTTGCCTCTTAATTAAGAAATGGTTACTGGTTTTTGAGTTGGTAAACCTCCTTTTGCCCGTTCCTGTTTGAGCGTGTTAGGGTTGGGAGTAGCTGGTATTTGAGGTTATGTGCATATCTGTCCTGGCAGAGGAGTCAGAAGCAGACTTTGCCATGTAGATGCTGTGTTGCTAATTTTATCTTGGTAGATTACATTCCCTGTCAGAGATGGCTTTGTCCTTTTTGCTTTGCAATCTCTACACAGTGAGGGGGAAGACTTTCTCCTAATGATGGAAGCACGGGTTGCTCACAGGCTCTGAAAATAAAAGTGCACCCAAAGATGCTCCCTGGAGTCCTGAGGGTGGTTTGGCAATTTGTTTGGGTTTCTTTGTGTGGATTATTCTAATTCCTTCAGCTTTGAAGCTCCAAATACTTGGCAGTACAGCTGACCTCCCAAATACTGGTGGCTGAGGGAGTGCTTGGTCTTCAGGTGGTTGGTCTTAAAATTCCAGTGCAGTCAGGGTGTGATTGTTTAATCTTAAAAATGTTTTGGCAGACCCCTGCTGTGTTTTGCAATCTAGCCAAAGCCTCTAAGGGCTTGTGCCAAAGTGTAGCTCACAGGAG
The DNA here is from genome assembly GCF_015832195.1 of Motacilla alba alba. Lineage (NCBI taxonomy): Eukaryota > Metazoa > Chordata > Aves > Passeriformes > Motacillidae > Motacilla > Motacilla alba. The sequence goes on along the minus strand of NC_052019.1, from coordinate 71,035,672 downwards.
GGTTTGTAGGACCAGTCAAGGCTGCCTGACTGGTTTGAGATGGAGAAAGTGGCTCATCCTGCACAACCTCCTCTGCATTTGTCCGTGATTGGGGTTTTCCTGTGTCCGTGCCCATGCTGTGGAACCCTGATGGAGCCTTATCAGGTGCCCTTGAGTCGTCTGGTAGTTGTATGAAAGATTTTATGAGAACATCATGTTTGATACCTTTCTTTTGTTTCTTTATGAGATGCTTTGTTGCTTTTAATCACTTTGGGGCACAGGATGGGGATAGGGGAAGATTTGTCTTGTGGTTTTCAGTGGTGATTAAAAGGTAACAAGTCATAAGTTAAGCAGTTCCCGTTTGGGTTTTTTTTAGGGTTTTTTTTCATTTTTGGACATAAGTCAAACTTAAAGAACATTTTCCTAGTACTTTAAATATCTCTGTGGAGTACTTGCAGCAGGATCATTGCATAAAGGAGCCTGAAAATAGAACTCAGCTGGAAGGGAATTACTGGCTTATGTTCCTTCTGCATGTTAAAAGCAAACCAATGGAAGTTGAACGGTTCCTGATTTTTTAGCAGACCTTCCCTGTGATCCTGATGTGCTGGGCACTTGCCTGTGCTGAGTTCAGCTGAAGAGCCGTGCTGTGAAATGGGAGCTGCAGGGTTACACCCAGTGCTGTTGATATTTCTAATTGCTTTGAAAACAAAGAAATTAAACTGTCTGTAGAGAGGTCTGTTGGATAATAGCTTGAGCAATAGCTTATGGTGTTTTGTTGATTCTAAAGGCTTTGTTTTGAGCGTGTGCCGTTTGTTTAGACCCTGTCCAAGGGTTAGCCAGGGCCAGCAGCTGTTCTGTAGCACTTGGTACATGGCCACCGTCGCTGTGTTTAGAATTTGGGGTGGTGTGATGTGGATGCTGCAGCTAGAGGCTGTGACTGCTGAAAGGGTGTATAAATATATCAGTTAAGATGCTGTCAGCACGCTTTATGAGCTCTGTTCTCTTGGGGAGGAGAAACAATAGTAATTCTTGTTTTCTGTGAAATAATTGCCCTTTGCGCCGCTGTCAGAACAGGCTGCCTGATGCTTGCTTGGGTTTGGCCTAATGGGGAAAGAGTTGCTGAGTCAAAATGTGCTGCACTAAGCAGGAAGTTTTCACCAAAAGTAACTGCTTCCTCTTGCCGGTCAGAAATAGCAGCTCTTAATCCTCTTGCCCAGCTTTATGAGGCTCCTACATGATGGTGCCATTTTTTTCTGAGAGCTGTCTGCATTGGCATACTGAATTGTGTATCCAGCAATCTGTTTTGGCATTTGACATCCCCAAGAAACACGTACTTCCCTCCGAGTATTTCTTAGGGGAACAAAAAGCAGGGAGAGTAATCACGGTTCCATACATTGGGCACATGTTGTTACCAATATATTGTTCTGGTTCCAGCCTTCTCCATCCATTTCAGGTGGGTGTTGCACATCTGCTCTCCTCAAATATATTGGAGCCACACAGGAATGAAGTTGGATAAGCTCATTTATTGGTGCCTGATAGCGTTATTCAAGTGGGTGGTGACACTAGAGCGACCTTGGGAATGAGAAGCCTGTCTGGTGGCTTGGGACCTCTTGTCCCCCAGCACCGGGACCCTGTGGGTTGGGACACAGGTGAGGTTCAGCCAGTCAGCAACGGACAGGGAATGTGGTGGTGTTATTATAAAATACTGTTATTATATTATTGTTGAGAGCCTGGAAGCCTGTTTCTCTTCCTGCTGAGTAACAATATTTCTTTGTCAGCCTCACCTGAGCAGCACAATTTTCAGGGGAGATTTTTAAAGCATAAGATTGGGTCACGGTGTTTGTGGTGTTCTCCTTTATTGTCCTTCCACGTGCCCTGCTAAAAGAGCTTCATCCTCAGTCACTGGAGTGCTTAGAGCCGGATCCTTTTTTCCTTCCTGTTACCCTGAGACAATAAATCCATCCTAACATTTTTTGTACATGGGAAATTCTAGCTCCAAGGTGCCCCCGAGAAGACGGCACGGCGAGTAAACCCCAAACTGCACCTCGCGCACCTCCCGTGAAAACAAAGGTGCCGATTGAATTCCTGTAGCGGCACGCAGGGATGTGAGCGGAATACAAACGCGGCTTTGTATCGCGGGCGCTGCTCCTTTGTATTCCGGGGGCGCTGGGTGGCCGGGGGTGCGGCGCTGCTCCGCTCGCTCCCCAGCGGGCCGGCACAGCCCGGCCGGGAGCCGCCGTGCCCGGGAGCGCCTGACTGCCGGCCGCGCATCAGCGGCGTCTCGGCAGCATCCTGGGAGTCGCAGGCGATCACATGAGCCCGGCTTTCCAGCTCAGTTCATTAGTCAGCCATTTTGGTCGCCACCCTGCTCCCTGCGCACAGCCAATCCCGGCGGCACTCGCTGCCCGGGCTGCGCCGGGAGACGGGAGCCGCGCTCGCAGCTCGGCACGCCGGGACGCTGCCTCTCCGCTCGTCCTTTGTTTTTTTCTGGGGTCATCACCAGAGGAAGACGCTATTTTTTTTTTGCTTTTGCTGCCTCTTCATTTTTTTTTCTTTTTATTTTTGGACTTGTTTTTCCCTGCTGCCTCTGGTGGAGAAGCCAGGGTTTTGTGGATGCTGAGGATCAATAGCCTCTAGCATAGCTGGAGACGACGGCAGTCGCTGGAAAGGAGGGAGGCAGAGCTAAGCGGGAAGGAGCAGCGTTTTTACCTTGCTCGATCTATGAAAAGGCCAGAGCAGCCTCTGTGATCCCGAGCAATCTGTCCTTTAATCGCAAGGTATTTCTGATTTTCTTCTTCAGAAAGGTTTTGTTTTTAGTCCTTATTTTGCCCCCGTTGTTGTTGTACCAGCTGAGTCATCATGTCTGCTCTGACGCCTCAAAGCGACATGCCAACCCCCACCACAGACAAGATCACTCAGGCTGCCATGGAGACCATCTATCTTTGCAAATTCCGCGTGTCGATGGATGGAGAGTGGCTGTGCTTGCGCGAGCTGGATGACATCTCGCTGACACCCGACCCCGAGCCTACCCACGAAGGTACGGTCCGGCTGTGCCCCGGGAGCCCCGGGCCGGCTTTGTTCCGGCGCTGCACCGCTTGGGAGGGGGCGGCTCCGGGACCACACGCTCGTGTCCTGCCTGCGGAGCCCGGACAGCCGCGGGCACGGCAGAAAGACAAATGCTGCCTCAGGTTGCCCTCCGAATTTGTAACCCAGCCCTTTAAGGCAGCCCGGCGATGAATTCTCTTTTCAGCTGTATCAGGTTTGTGTATGTCAGGAGGGAAGGAAACCGTGATGTGTGCTCGGTGAGACCATGTAACCCGATTTTGCCCTTAAAGCGGGGCTGATGGCTCTGTTAGTGAGCAGCCAGCTGGGACGGGCGGAGCGCAGTGGCGGCGCCGCAGCGTGTGCCTGGCCGTGGGGAGTTTTTGCAAAGCCCCGGCGATTACGCAGCCATGCCCATTGTCAGGTGACGATGCCATCACAGTGCCCCAGCTCGCCTCTGATGAGCCTGCTGCTGTTTGTCATGGCTTGCAAGCCCGAAACGTGGGGTTGTAGCGCATCTTGCTTTCCCCTGGAACGGGATTGGGGTTTTGGGTTGATGAACAGTTCAATAGCAGGACAAGGATTGAATGCTGAGTACTAAAAGCACGAGACGACATCTATGCAGTGCTCTGCCAATAAGCAAGTGGGGAAGAAGGAGAGGTGATGAGTTTTTGCAGATGCTGAGGTTCAGAGTGCCCTTGCTGGATGCACCATTTGGTTTTAGAGCGAGGAGGCCCCAGCTTCTCGTGCCTGACCCCTTTCCAGTAACTCCTGAAATGCCACTCCACCAAGCAGTCTGGCTTGGCCCGTTTGATGCTGCCTGGTTAAGTCGGCAGTGTCTTACATTGTCTTGCTGAATGAGGCAAGTGAAATTGTGGTGGGGATTGAAGCTTTAAACTAAATTTCCAAGGGATAATTTAGTTTTCATTTGACAGCTGCTTTCAGTGACAGTAGCCCTTGGGTTTGGATTTGGCTTGCCAAGTACTTAGTCACGCAGTGGGATACCAGACAGAGGTTTCAAAAGGAGAAATTTAGCATTCCCTCTGAAGCATGTCCCAGGGGTTGAGGGAGGTGAGTACTGGGTGAGCAGGAATTCAGTTGTCTTCCAGTTCCCATGTTCTTGTGCGTTACACAGAGACTTTCCTTGCTCTTACTCCCGAGTTTTTCAAGGTGTAATTACAGTCAGTCTTTGGTGAATACCAGAAGGGGGTTAGAAAACAGCATATGCTCATTTCTTTACCCTATATTTAATTCACATGTCAAAAAGGAATGCAAAAAGAGCAGCACGGTAACAGCCTTCCTGGTAAATGAAGGTTGCTGGTTGTTTGGTTGGGGGGTGTTTTTGGATCCAAGTTGTGCTTTGAACACAGCAGGTCAGGCAGAGCGTTGACAATAGAAAAGCTGACACAGCTGTATCCCGGTGTTGGGTCTGCTGCTACTGCATCGGCACTGCTGCTGTGTCTGCAGGGTGTGCACGGGGCAGGGGGACAGCAGCGTGGGCTCGTGTCCCTGCCAGTGTCTCCATTAAAAAAAAAACTGATGTGCAAAGGTAGGCATTATGAAGAAGGAAAAAAAAGCTGTGGAATTCTTCCAAAGGCATGACAAAGGGGAACAGCTCTTTGCTTAGAAATCACAACATGTGAAATATATGTTGCAGTAAGTACCAAATCCAACAGCTCGTTGGATTAAGATTTGAAGCCTTCCATTTGCTGTCCCTCAGCTCTTGCTGCTTCTGGGGAGTTTTGTCCCTGGCCTCTCTTCACCCTGTGATCTGCTGTGCCCCCAGCCCTCGAGCAGCCATCCTGCCTTCAGAGCCAGTCACAGCAATTCCAGTCCTGCACAGAGCTGGAGCTTGAGAAGAGCTAAGCAAAACTTATCTTCAAATTAAAAACAAGCAGCAGGTACTGAGTTGCTTGCAACTGCGTATATTCCGTATAACCTGTAGCATGGCCCCTCTATTTAACAATGAAAGCAATTAATGAGCTTTTTCAGTTGATGGGAGCAATTCTGTGTGCATATGAAAATAAGCAGATTCTGCTGCTTACTGTAAATCTGCTTGGATTAGAGAAAGAGTTCATTTTTTTAAACAGGCTGTGATCTTAATAAGACTCTCAGAACCTTACTGTCCTCTGCAGGCCCCTCAGAATTCAATGTGGCATTGGTGGTTCTTAACTTGGCTTGCAGTGCATGTGTTGGTCTTGGAGGCAAGTTTAGGGATGGAGGTAGAAACCACCTGGATTATATGTCTGTTGAATGTTGAACAGAGTGTGTGTATGGATGGCATGGAACACTGGTCTCAGCTCTGGGGAGGAGTTACACAAAATGGCCTTTTTTAGGCTGTTTAACTGGCTGTTAAATTTCCATCTTGAATAATCATGAGGAGCTTCACAGTGAGAGCCGTGGAAATTTTTGTCCTCATGGGATCACCTTGTAGTAGCATCCAGAAGGAATACATGTGCTAACTTGAGAGAAGTTTGAGGAATTACAATATTCCTGTCTTTATTGATCCTCCTGCATTTGCGCTAAGAGCAGCAGTTGGAATTAGAATTTATAATATGCAAAGATGAAATTATCTTTTCTATAGGGCTTAAGCTAAGGCCAGATTTTTTCTACTTTTTGGACCAGTGATTGTAAAGTTTTCATTTCTGGCATGTGCTTGTGTAGGATACCCTGACAAGGAGTTGTGGACCTCTTCAGGAAAAGCAAATGTTCCTCTTAAAACCTCCTGCCCATTAATCTGTTGCGGTGATGATTGAATCATCAGCCAGATTTTATCTTTTCTCTCCATTTTCTATCCAAGTGTTTTCCGTACCTCAAAATGATTTAGGGAAGCGGCATAACCTTACTGATGATGCTTTTGTTGTGCAAACAGGCAACATTTAACTTGGGTTTAGGGTTTCTCTAGTAGTGTGGAATAGGAGCAGCGAAGTCGTGGGAGAGGTAGAATTTTTCAGTGCTTTGAGCCTTTCCCATTAGAAAACAAATCTGAATTGTACTCAGAGTGGCAGGGACCTTTCAGGTGTGGACAGAAACCTACATGAGGTGACTCTGTATTTGCAAAAAGCCTCCTAAAACACATTTGGTGATAGAAACCCCAAAATAGATGAGAAGTTTGATGGAGCTGGAGACCTGATGGAATAGAAGAGATGTGAAGTCAGTAAATGCGAATTAAATGAATTACAGAGTGTTCACGGTCATCAATCTTGGGAATAGCAGTTAGGTCATGTACTCCAGGCTTCAATGCAGAAATCGCTCTCAAGAGTTGTTTTCTTTGCTCTTTTAAGCTGTGTCAGTCTAAACGAAGTCAGAGCTGGGGAGCTTGGGGCAGGGTTATATCCCTCAGAGGTGGTGAGTGACAAATGCTGCAGGGAAACCACTTGGGTGTCAACTGAACTGGGAAGTGAAAGATGGGGGGGAAAACCCAAGGGTTTGGGTTTTTAGTTTCTTGGTGTCTGCCAAAGAGTGAATAGGATGAGACATTTCCCATAGCAGTTAGTCATGTGTTTCCCTCTGAAAACAGGCTGGTTGTGCAGAAACATTCCATGTAGCTGCACACAGTGGCAACCCCGAGAAATAGGGTGATATTTGATGGTGATCATGTGGGGATGGGAGTGAGACTTGGGGTGGGATTAAACTGTAACCTCATGGGATGTACATGGATGTTTATTTGTCCCATAGGTGCAATGGAGAGTGGGCTGGGAATTTGCAATTTGGCTGTACTTCTTTATTTCCTTTTATTTCTTTCTGGTTTCTTGCAGCTCTTTTCTTCTGTATGCATGGCTCTCTGTGTATGTGTATATTCAGAGATGGAATTTTTATGCAGGGGGTTTTCAAAGAAATGGTTTCTTGTCCTGAGTGGATGGTAGCTGGCATCGTGGCTGCAGACTGCCTGGTGGTTTCCCTGATTTTGGGCTTGCAGGGTGTTAGAGTATGATGCTGAAACCCTTTTCTTTGTCAACAATTAGTGATCCATTATGTTGGCAAACCTAACCTGAAAGAATTAGTTATGTACTTCCCATAACACGAACAGCGTCCACCTAATTTTCTTCCTTGGCCTCTTTATTTGCTGTTAAATGTATTCCTAAGGTAAGGAATATCAGAATGCACTTAAAGTGTACTAATGCTACCAGAGGTTCCCCTTTTGTAATAAAAGAATTTTTGTCCAGATTTGGGCCAAGCCTTTCCCAGCAGCAGGGCTGGCCTGGCAGCATCACTCAGGACTTTGTTTATCAAGTTCAGTTTTCATTTCCCAAAACTGACGCCTTGGGTTTTTTTAGGTTATTTTACTGATGGCTCGGCCTCTCCCTACGAGTTTAAAATTTCTGTACTTAAAAAAATTTTAAAAGTCCTGACCTATTTAAAAACTTGTGACCTTTTCTTCTTGATGGTCCCTGTGAGGGTGGTGAGGCCCTGGCACAGGTTTCCCAGAGAAGCTGTGGCTGCCCCATCCCAGGAAGTGTCCAAGGCCAGGTTGGGGCTTAGAGCAACCTGGGATAGGGCGAGATGTCCCTGCCCATGCAGGGGACAGAGACAGGGGATTGAATGGGATGAACTTCAGAGTCCCTTCCAACCCAAGGCAGTCTGTGATTCTCTTTCATCTGTCTTTGGAGGAACTTGATATCCAGATGCTGTGTGTGAGATGATGTTCATTGGTCCAGGAAGGCTTAGACTCCCAGCTCTATTTTAGCCTAATAACTTCAACCTTCAATAACAAAGTAAATGTTGAAAGCAGCGTGAAATAATTTTGAAGCTGTTCCATTCTCCCAGGGTTGACTTGTAAAAGCTTTCTTTGGCTGGGAAAGTATTGCCTGTCCTTCAGTGAGATGCTGCTGCTGTGTCAGCCACGGGAGAGCGGGCAAACCCCTCCAGTGTCCAAGGAACAGATAGGATTTTCATGATTAATACATTAGAGGCAAGTTCTCCAGTCCCTTCCTGAAGAACTGGCTTGAGTGTTCATTGCAGTGGGATATTCATTTCCATAATACTAATCTTCCTGGGAATCTCGTTGGAATGAGTTAATCATGTTATGCTGACTTAAAAGCCTCGGTCATCCTGTTTTCCAAACTTCCTACGTAGTGAGTTAAATACTTTGCATCATAATCAGAAGTATTGAGTTTTTCACACCCCAAAAGGACCATGGAAACTAAGGAGTTTCAGCTCTTTGTGATTGTTCTGTGGGAAGGTGTTTCCCCCCCGCTGTTGCTTGGTGGAATTGCCAGACAAGTGGGAAAATGTACAAGGTAAAAGAAGAAATGAACTCCTCTATGCCAAGTGCAGATAGATGCATGTAGAATGAATGAAAATAGAAAAAAAGTGCTTTTGCCTCTAAACCTATGCAAATGCCATAGCACCAGTTGAAATTCGTGCAGTTCCTGCTAGTAGGAAGATGAGTTTATGGCTTGTAGGGGTAGAAGAGAAGAAAGTATTCATGACCCCTCTGGATATTTCTCTGGGATCCTTACACGGGTAACTTGGTAAGGGTTAAAAATAAACGAGAAAGAACCAAAACCAGATTTAGCAGTACCTGGGTAACAGGGACAGAGACAACTGACAGGCTTCATTTCATCTGTGTTCTTCCCCGTTTATGCTTTGGGTTGAGAAAAAATCCACCCTCTCAGTATTAGACCTTGCGGTGGTGGTGTGTGGCTTCCCTTACTGTGTGCAGGTAGGGATTCCGGGATGATCAGCATCGGGGTCTGAGCCCCGGGTCCCGGGCAGCGTCAGGGACAGCGCCGTGCACGGCAGTGAGATTCAGTCTCCTGGCCCTCGGCAAGCCGCAGCGCCTGTCGTGGGAGACCAGAAGCCATGGCTGCGGCACTCGGGGGACAGCATCGCCAGGGTTTGGCTGTCAGCCCCGGGGGTGTGCTGCAGGGAGGGTGCCTGTAGCTGCCGCAGCAGTGCTCGGCCCGGGGCTGTCCCCAGGGCGGCGCGGCGGGCCGGGGGCCTGCGGGCAGCGCTGCTGCGGGGCACGGGCCGTGCGGGGCTCGGCTCCGGGGCTCCCGGCTGCTCTGCCGCTCCCGGGCCAGGAGGCGGGCGGCGTGTGGGAGGGAGGAGGGCCCGGCAGCCTCCGGACTTTGCTCGGGTCGCCGGCGCAGCTGGCTGGGGAAGAGGGCCGCAGGCTTTGCCGTGCCTCGGACGTTCTGCCGATGGCGGGTGAGCGCTGGGGAGCGCGGGTGTCGGTAGGGAGCGAACAGTGCCCAGGGTCCGGGGCTTTCGGCTGGCTCGGCTCGCTGGGTTTGGAACAGGGACTTTGCGGGTGTGCTGAAACCAGTTCGCCTTGTCCTGCCTGCTCCTCTCCCGGGATTCCTCCCTGGCCCCGCCAAGGAGAGAGGCGCTCCCCTGGCTGAGTCCTCAGGGGGCCGTCATCAGCCTGGGACCCGTGCAGGGCTCGGCTGGGTCACCTCTGTGGGATCTGTCATTTGGGGTGAGGGTCACAACAGAGTTAAACCTCTCCTGAACCTTTAATATGCCCTCAGTGTGTGTTTTCCCTGAACGTGCCTGCTTCCCACGTGTGGCTGTGTCCCTGCCAGCAGCTGTTCTTGGGGCTGGATGTGAGGGAATTGAAGGAAAAGCTGACATTGCATAAATGTCACGAGTTTAGTGCTTTTATCTTATAAGTAAAGTAATGGTTTTGTTGCTTTTCTTTTTGGGATGTGCTTTACAAAAATGTTGCTTGTGTTAATGCAGAAACAAAACTTCTGCAGCTTTTCTGAAGCCTGCCCCGGTCTGACTCTGGGAGAAAAATGCTTTGCTCTATTGCTTTGTGCAGACTAATGAACCTTTTTGACTTGCAGATCTTTTGCCACTGTGAATTAAGTCTTGTATGATGCAAATCTCCCTTTCAGTTATGCTTTTCTTACACCTTGATTTTGAATCTTTCCTTTAGATCACGGCTTGCATGACGTTTTTCTTTCTTTTCCTTTCCTTTTGCTGTTTGCAAAGACTCTTGGGAGGATTTGACAGATGTGGTGGAGCAATTGCGCGATGATTCCGAAGGTGCGTTCCACACCCACATCTCACAGCTCTTGTTTGTGCTAATCGTTGGCTTCCGCGCTATTATTTTGAGCCTGAGTGCAAAATGCAGTTAGTTTCCCTTCCCAGTGCCAGTAGCTGTGGCTTTCCTGCATTTTCTTGGTGTTGCTTAAATCCATGTTGGCGGGTTTTTTTACTATGTTGCCTTGCAGTGGAGGTAGAAGAACTAGATGAACCAGGGCTATATTTGCCTTCTCCTAAATGCTTTCAGAGGTGGTAGTTTCCTGAGCCTGGCAGAAGCACAGCTTAAGAGGTTGCAGCAACATATGGAAGCTGAATTTTGAAAAAATATTTCAGAAATCACTCTGAAGTTTTAGGTTTCTGCAGTATTTCTGTCTAGATTCTTCAGATTTTCTGGCAGTATTTGCCAAGGCTTGGCAAAAATTATTTTAAAACTTGCAAAGTACTAAATGACGAACTTATTTATAGCACTTCTTCCTTGGTTTTTAAGAAACTGTGCAAATGTGAAATAGTTGAATCCCCAACGTAGCAAGTGGTTAATCAGTTTGGTACTTGGATGATTGAATCAGCTGCTCCTGCACGGGATTCAGGTGCTTGCAGCACGGAAGGCTGATGTTCTCATGCTCCGAGCTCAGTGGCCCTTGCTGCTCATCTTCCACCCTGGTGCCTTGAAGAGCTGTGCTGCTTCTGTGCCCCGGTGCTGCCCGCAGCCTCCTCAGCCACAGGCAGTGCCCTCCTCTGCTGGCACAGCAGCCCGCGCTGCTTCCCAAAGAAGGGCATTTTCCAAGGCAGGCATTTAGGAAAAAAAGAGAGGCCCGAGTCTTCTTTTTATCATAAAATATTGCAGGAGTTGTTTTCCATTTATTTTGTCAGGTCAGAGGTGTTTCTCTGGCACACTGAAGCAGCTGTGCTAAATTTCAGCTTACTTTAAGTTGTTGCTCCTGATGTAAGATGGAGAGCCACGATGAAGTGCTAATGAATTGGCATTGCTCACAGTGGGTTTGTTCACTTCTCCAGTGTCTCATCATTCCCTGCCTTTGGTCCAAGTTTTAGCTTCATTTTAGTTGCTTCTTCCTTCTTTTAGAGTAAGTGTGAGGAGTGATAAAATTTATTATCACCAAATGAGGAGTACCAAGAGCAGTCACAGCTTAATCCTTTGAGATCCTGTACTGCATTGACTCTTTGTTGACTTTCAGGTTCCTGGGTACAGATTGTACCATTCAAACAAATTACAGGATTCTTGAATGCTTTTGGAAACATCTTCATGGAAGCAGCTGGTTTGAAAAGATGTGTGTCTTCTGTAGAAGCTGCAATATTGAAATAACAAAATGTCCTAAGAGGACATTGCTTCCTTGAAACCCAAACCCTGTGGAAAGCAAAGTTCAAGAGCTGGGGGTTTACTTTAAGGTTTATGATGTGGGCTGTGTAGGAAGGCCCAGGCAGGGGTTTTGCAGTTAGTTGCAGAAGGAGGTTGGAGAAGGTACTGGCTCAGATGGAGCACACCAGGATCCAGCTTGTCCCAGCTGAAAGCCAGCCTACAGCTTTACTGTGTACAAGTCAGCCTCGCCCGCCTACCCTGCCTTATTCCAAGGTGTGCCTGGTGCAGTACAGAGAGCAAGAGTATCCATTACTTGGCACTTAATTTTTGGAATAAACCTTGGGGATTTTATCCAGTTTCACGCTATATAAACTAACTGGTTTGCAAGATGAGGATCTTGGATAAACTGCACACGCAGAGAACAATTGCTCAGAGCAGATTAAGGAAGCAGAAGCCTTGGATTAGTGTGATACAGTGAAAATACTTTTCTGTTGAAATGAGCCAAGAACCACGGCCAAAGGAGCATTTTCTTTGGGGCTCTCTTGTACAGTTCCTTTAATTCTGTGTTAGGGATGGGTTTGCCCCCAAGCAGAGTCACTGTGGACGCTTTGCTACCCATCAGAGCAGTGGCCTTGGCCAGTGAGGAGATGGGATGAGAGAGGATGAGGAGGAGGTCTCTGTGTTGGCAGTCCTGTGCCTGACTCGTTCCTGAGTCTGCATTCCCAGTGATGGTGACTGTTAGCTGCCCTGCAGCTCAGGAGATGGATTGGAAATCCAGAGCAGCTCATGGGCTCAGGGTACCTCCAGAGCAGCCAGACCCATCACCTTCAGGCAGCAGTAGTCGTGAAAGGCAGTAAAAACACCTCACAGAGTTGAGCCTTTCTGCAGTCCAGTGCTGCTCTGAGCGTTGCACTGCTAAATGAGTACTTGGAAGTTGTCTAAACTATGGAAACAAACTTAGAGAAGGAGACTTCTGGTGCTGCTTCCCTCTGAAGAAGAAGGGCAATGAAGAAACGCTGTCCTGAGCTGCTTTTGGAGGGACTGAACAAATGAGCTGTGCTATCAGGTTTGGATGCTGGCACTGCCCTGGCTCTTCCCCCTCGCTGTGCTGGATTTTCCCAGCCCACAGTGACGTGCACTCGGGTGTGGGTGTATTAGCTGGTCTCTCAGCTCTCTTTCTGGCTGGCGGGTGCTGACAGGGTGCCTCTTGCTTAGATCTGTAGTCTGAGATAGCCTCAGGTCAGGTCTCTGCTGCCAGGAGTAGTTAATTAACTCGAGGTGGCAGCTGGGTTCAAGGGTCCCTGGCTGTTGGCAGCAGCCCTGGATAAGTGGGGGATTTACAGGGATGAAACTGCCTGCACCTGGGAACCGGAGCTCCAGACTTGGGTGTGAGTAGCAGGCCTAAAGGTCTGGATGCTTAAAATGTGCAAGAGGAAGAAGATAATCCTGGGACGTCTGTGAGTTTGGGGGTTTAGTATGGCCTGCTAAGAGCCATGAAGATCAGCTCCTCACGGGTGAAAAGCAGTGGCACTGCTAAAACCAAGAGAGGGAAGTGGGAGTTGGCTCCATGCTACATCTAAGCTTAAAAAAACAGTCTTGAGGAAGAGAGATGCAAGTTCAGATAGAGACATGTGTTGCTGGATTAAGTGTGAGGGGGTCCAAGGTGATCTTCAGATGGAAGAACAAACCACAGCTGGAGGATTCTTACTGGTTGGTAGCTGGGCATGTGAGTTGGAACAAGTGCTGGTCAGAGATACATTGTCAAGGTGCACAGCACAGGATGAACGCCAGGCTCCAAATGTCTTTCTGGAAAGTAGGGAGCTCCTGTAGTTATTGCAAGTATTAAGGCACCCTCAGTATGATTCATCGTCTGTTGCCATGCCACTGTGGCTTTGGCCCTAAAACTGCTAGTTGGTGTTGATTTTTCTCCACAAAAAGCCTGCAGAGTGCCTCCTGGGAAACTCGCTGCCCCAAAAATGCCTTCAAAGCTGAGGAAAACAAAGAGCGAGGTGGGCTGTTCAGCGTAATAAAGGCAGCTGTCGTTGCTCAGCAGCAGTTTCCTTGCTTTGTTGCAGACCCGAATTACCTGATGGCTAACGAGCGCATGAACCTGATGAACATGGCCAAGCTGAGCATCAAGGGGCTGATCGAGTCGGCGCTGAACCTGGGCCGCACGCTGGACTCGGACTACGCCCCCCTGCAGCAGTTCTTCGTGGTCATGGAGCACTGCCTCAAGCACGGCCTCAAAGGTACCCGGCCTGGGCAGGGCATGGCCTGCCCTGGGGAGCAGCGGTGTGGGCTGACAGCGGAGCCCTGCAGCCTGCCGGGGACGCGGGAGAGGCTGAGCACGGTCACTGCTGTCACCCCGGGCACTGGGCAGGCCGAAGCAAGGCCCAGAACCCGCTGGAGGGTGAGGCTGAGCTGCGGCAGGCGCTTGCCGTGTTGAAAAGTTCAGTGTTCAGTTGTGCCAGGTGTAACTCGGTGATCAGGGACTCAGTTGGCTTTTGGCAAGCTCGTGACACCTCTTTCTGCACTTCCTTGTGCTTTAGCAGCGCATTCCCTTGCTGGAAGAGGAACTGCAACCCCAGAGCTCCTTTCTCAGTAGCTCTGTCTCAGCAGAGGGTTTGGGCTGTGTGCAGCTCATGGCTGGGAGCTGCTTTTAAAGCAGAGCATGTGCTTGCCTGTGAAATCCTGACTCACAGCTCAAATGGCTGAGTATGGACTGGCCTTCAGGTGCTGCCCTTGCGTGGTAGTAGCTGGAGATGGGAAGCTGAGGGGTGTGGAAGTGGGTGGTCTTGAGGGTCCTTCCCACCCAAACCATCCTGAGATCCCAGGACACCAACTGCCTGCCCAGCAGCAGCCCCAGAGGAACCATTCTGGCAGGATTTGGCTAATTTTGTCACTTGTTTGAGAATGTGTTATATCAGCACAGGTCTAACGGGCTCATTTTTTATTTCTGTTTGTTTTTTAGCCAAAAAGACTTTTCTTGGGCAAAACAAATCATTTTGGGGACCTCTAGAATTAGTAGAAAAACTTGTTCCTGAGGCTGCGGAGATTACAGCAAGTGTCAAGGATCTCCCAGGGCTGAAGTAAGTACACTCCTGGATTGCGTGAGTACATAATATGGGTTTTATTGTGAGAGGGATCTTGAAGAAGAGAGAAGGGCGAACAGAACCTTCAGGAATGCAGCTGTCACCTTCTGCAGGTAAAAATGGATCATTGCTCTCTTCATCAAGGATCTGCAGCAGGACAGCACAGGATTGATTCTTGCTCTGCTAAGAGCGTGGAAACTTACGGGCAGCAGTGCATTTACTGCTTGTGCCTCAGGCATGGGAACAGCCTTGACTGAGCATTTATGAAGTCAGACTCCAGAGGAAGGGAATTAACAGGAAGGTTATAGCAGTTTAAATAGTTTTGAGGCTGATGTAGGTAATTCTTCTTGTAAATAACTTCAGGTACAATGTACGTGAGAGCAAAGCTTGGGCACCAAGCTGGAGAAGATTGTTGTTTGTGTTCAAGAGGGGAGGCAAAAAGCCACAGCAAGCATGTGTTACTTGTAAAAGTTTTGTAGGAATTTCAGACATCACATTCAGGCTTGCCTCTTTCATGGTAAGAGAAACTGTAAGAAGCATTTAGCTTGGAATAGAAAAAGTGGGTAAGGAAGCTTTTGTCTGAGGATCAGGAGTAAGGATGGAGTCATCTTTGCTGAAAGAATAGGTGGATAAATCCAGTCAAGTGCTCTTGTGTTAGTATTTAGTCAGGTATGTACAGACAAGTGCATTTGCTGGAGGTGTGTGCAGGACTCCTGCAGCAGCTGCCGGGACCAGTGCTGTGCCAGAGCTCCTGGCACCTCTTCCTGTTGTAGAGCGTTGTAATAGGAAATGAATGGAAGCAAAGAACAGTTTTAGGGTGCATTTCTAAACCCTCTGGTCACAGTGACCCTTGGGAAGTGCCAGCTCCTGTTAGTGAGTCAGGGGTGGGCAAGTGAGCCATGTCAGTCATGGGTTAGTGAGCCATGGCTGGGAGACAAGAGGGCAAGCACTGGCACTCGAGCCCGTGGCATCCTGTGAGCAAAGCACCTGAGGAGAACAGAACTGAGTTGGTGTTTCTGAGCTGTCTGGCCACATTCCCATCCAGCCCCACCCACCCCAAGGAGTGGTGTTGGGCAGCTGTGCTGGTTTGTGCACGTTCCTGTCACTTGGGCAGAACTGGTTGTGACTCAGAAGGTGAGGAGCTGAAGCAGCTGATCTGTCTGGCAGCATCCAGTAGGCATCAAACCAGGGAAAACTTTTTAGGATGGCAACAAAAACATCACGAGTTAAGAGACAGTGACAGCCCAATTGGTCTGCACCCGTTTGTGCTTACATACCTTGTGTTTCTCTGCACCGGTGCCAGCTCTGCCTTGGAAGTGCAGGAACTTGAGTAGGGTGGGCTTATGAGAGCTGTTGGTGACTGTGCCTTGCCGGGTGTCTGGAAGTGTTTGTTTCTGGCCTTTGCAGGACACCTGTGGGCAGAGGAAGAGCTTGGCTTCGCCTGGCTCTGATGCAGAAGAAACTTTCGGAGTACATGAAAGCCTTGATTAACAGAAAGGATCTTCTCAGGTGAGTGCTGGACTCTTTCTCAGTTAGTTCACTTCTGCTCTCTTGTAAGATCTTGATCACCTTTCCCGTCTCACTGCTCTGTATCTCTTGCCCTGCATCCCACAGTGAATTTTACGAGCCCAATGCACTGATGATGGAGGAGGAAGGTGCCATCATTGCTGGCCTCCTCGTAGGTCTGAATGTCATCGATGCCAACTTCTGCATGAAGGGAGAGGACCTGGACTCGCAGGTACTGGATGTTCACTTGATGGGTTTGTTCTGCTCATTTAAGCTGGAAAATTCATTAGTTTTGCATAGCTTACTGATGAGCCCTTGCTGAAGTGCAGCAGGTGCTGGTGTTCTAACTCTGAACTTCCACACCTGGTGACAGTGGGTTGGTCTTAGAAACCAGGTGTTTAATGCAAAATGCAAATTTTCCTTCTCCAGGTTGGAGTTATTGATTTCTCCATGTATTTGAAAGATGGGAACAGCACGAAAGGCACCGAAGGGTAGGTGCACGCACACCTGTCTTGCTGCTCCCCTCTTGGCAATGTGTGTTCAGGTGTTCCAGGCTGCCCTGTTTCTTTTTTCAGAGATGGTCAGATCACTGCTATTTTGGACCAGAAGAACTATGTGGAAGAGCTCAACAGACATCTGAGGTAACACAGTTTCTCTTGACTCTTTATTATCTTGTAGAAAAATGACAAAGCAAGATTTCAAAAAGTGAAGGAATTACTGTAGGGTTTTTTCTCTTCAACAGTGCTACAGTAAACAACCTGCAGGCCAAGGTGGATGCCTTGGAGAAATCCAACACAAAGCTGACTGAGGAGGTAAGTGTCGTGGAAAACCACCGGATGCTCTGGCCTTCGGGAGTTAGGGATTGAGCAGGGAAGGAGGGTTTCCTTTCCGATGTCTGGTGTACAGAATGAGGGGTGTGAAACGCTGCAACTGGAATAGCTGACCTGCCAAGGAATTTCACTGCCTGTCACTACTGAGCACAAGCTGGAAAATCAACTGTATGTTTATGAGAATTTGCAAAAAGTAAAGGAAAATATGTCATGATAAGTGATGTGTCCAGCCTGAGCATGAGAAACAGCAGGTACATGAGGCACAGGTGCAGTCTGTGTTTTAACATGGGTCTGCAGGTCATTACTGATGGCATAAATGTCATAAAATGCTCCGGGGTCAGTTCCCTGGCAAACGGGTGGCAGGAGGTCTTAGCTGAGGCACTGAGTGCCTTTTGCTGTACTACCTGCACAGTGCTGTGCTACCCGGAGGTGAATGGCAGTGCTGCCTGCCGTGTTTTTGGGGTTTGGCAGTGAAGCTGCCAAGGGAAGCCCGCAGCGTGTGCGGAGCGAGGCTGCGGTGACAGCGCGTGTGCTGTGCCAGGCAGGGGCAGGTGAGGAGCTGTGTCACATGTCGCAGCCCTGGGTGTGCCGGGCCTGAGCTCTGCCAAGGACTCGCCTTCGCATCCTTGAGTTGTGTGTGGGTTTGTCACAGGATAGCACGGCTGATCCCTTGCATTGTCTCTGAGCCGCTCCTGTGCGTGAGCCTTATGCGAGTTACAAAGCTAGAAGGAGTTGCTGAAGTTCCTTTTGCCTTTGACCAAACACTTAGATTAATCTGTTGGTCTGCAGTGCTGTCATCCTGGGGAACTCCTCTGGGCCAGGTGTCCCGTCCCTAAGGGTGCTGTGTGCTGCTCATCCTCCATTTCCAGCCAAATCTTCCTCATCTGCTGGGGTCAAGAGAGAAAAAAACCAGTCCAAGTATGTTTTTGGTGCATTAACTGTTGTGTTGTGTTCCCAGCTTGCAGTTGCCAACAACAGGATCATTACGCTGCAGGAAGAGATGGAGCGGGTTAAGGAGGAAAGCTCCTACATCCTGGAGTCCAGCCGTAAGGTTGGTGTGTGTGTGTGTGAGGATGATTGCCCTGGGGCAGGCCAGCCCGAATGCCTTGGTTGGAGCAGAGCTCTTGTCCTTGTCTGTCTCTCACAAACCCCCCAGGGGATTAGAGGAATGGCAGGTGGGCCCTGTGCAGAGGGAGCAGACGGGCCCTGCCGCAGGGAATGCTGCCTGCCCGTCGGGACGGAGCCGGGAGCTCCCACAGCTTACGGCTCACTGGGCAAGGTGTCAGGGGACAGGAGAGGGGGGACAGGCAAATCAGGAAGCAGGAGTTGTGCTGGTTTGCCCTGAATCGTTGCAGAATTCCAAGTGTTGGGGGAAAGCCAGTAACGAGGTCAGGTGAGGGCTGGCAGTACACAATGCCAGGTGAACTGTGTCTGTTTCCTCAGGCCACCAAGGACAGGAGTGCTGACGGACAGGCACTGACTGAGGCACGGAAGCAGCTGAAGGAGGAGACTCAGCTGCGCCTGGTGAGCACTGGGGGGGCTCGGGGCTCACCCCACTGGGCTGCAGAGGGTCAGGGCCGTGCTGAGCTCTTGTTTGATGTATGTGTGTGGAGAAGAATGCCTGACCTGAAGGTATTAAGGAATTAACTTCTGCTTTAGGAAATAAATCTTTCCTTAGACCCCTCCATCCTGAAGACAGGCCCATGCAGAATTCCCTGACTCTCTGCTAGCTATGCTGCACACCTGGCTGTCATGCTGGACTGGGGAGTTACTCTCCCTAAGGCATGTGTCAGACATGTGACCCTGAAGTAGTGGCAGCAGCACACTCGTGGCTAGGGACTGCGTGAGCAGAAGGGAAGGGTGGTTACCCCTGGGTCGTGAGGGCAGCTCCTGCAAATGCTGAGGGCTCCTTGTGTTCCAGGATGTGGAGAAGGAGCTGGAGGCGCAGATCGGGATGCGGCAGGAGATGGAGCTGGCCATGAAGATGCTGGAGAAGGATGTCTGTGAAAAGCAGGACGCGCTGGTGGCGCTCAGGCAGCAGCTGGACGATCTCAGGGCTCTAAAGCATGAACTGTCTTTCAAGCTGCAGGTAGGGAGCTAAGGAAACGCAAGGAATTCCAGATGCAAGTGAGAGCTGCTGTGCACTTCCTCCTCCTGCCTGTTGGAGAGGTGCTGGGTGTGGAAGGGTCACAGGCTGTGCGGCGCACTCCTGTCCTGCTCTGAGAACGTGGGAACGTGGTGGAGGGTAAAGGCAAATGAAATTGCTTCTGAACAAAAATCCATCGTGGTCCAGAAATTTGTGTGTGAGACAGGGGAAAGCATCTTGGGTGGTTTTGTGGTGTGAAAAGAGCCATGGGCGCTTGTGTTCCAGCGCAGTCTGGTGTAACTCCTGTGTGGTGACACAGGCAGACTCCCAAAACAGCAACACAGTGCTCAGAATAGATCCCAAAATCAACTTGCCAACAGCAAAGAGTTGCTTCTGCTCTCCTTGAGCCAATGGCTTTGTTCAAAGCTGCTGGATTATATTAAGATATTGAATATTAGCAGGCACTGCATCCTGTGTTTTCCATATGCAGGAAGCTTCATGGATGCTGGCATTGCCCTGTTGCAGGGTCCAGATGGAGCCTGCACCTCTACGGCAAGACATTTTTCCTCTCAATAATGACCTGGCATTTGCTTTTCCAGCACTTTTTACTGCCTCTTTTCCTTCTGCCCTGTTGTTTTGTGTGCCAAATGATGTATGGGGGCTTATCTGGGATTTACTGCTCCTTACACCAACCCCACTGCTCCTTTTCCCAGAGTTCAGACATGGGAGTGAAACAGAAGAGTGAATTAAACAGCCGCTTGGAAGAAAAAACAAATCAGATGGCTGCCACCATCAAACAGCTGGAACAAAGGTAAGGCAGGAAACTCGAGCCATGGTCCACTGCTGTGTCCTTTAGTGTAGTGCCCCATGGATCCAGAACGGGCCAGGGGAGAGTCCCAGTGCTCTGCCAGACAGAGCTGCCTTGAGGGGAGCAGCACCTCTGGGACTTGGTTAATGAGCAGTGCATTGCACTCCATTGGGTGCTCTCCTTTTAGGCTTTCTGTAGACAGGGTGGCTTTCTTGAGAAAAAGTTTGTATTTGAAAATGTTTCATGATACCTACTCAGCTAATTGATGTGTTCTCTTTCTCTTGCTGTTATTTTTTTCCGTTTTCTCATCATCCTCATTCTGACTTACTTACACAGTGAAAAGGATTTGGTGAAACAGGCAAAAACCTTAAATAGTGCAGCAAACAAACTGATCCAGAAGCATCATTAGACGTTTTTATGTCTGGCCACCTCACAGCTCTGACATCAGAACTCATTTATGAGGGGAGAACTTGAGAATTGCTAAAAGCAACTGTTCAAATGTTAATTGTCACCTAAAGTTGATTTGGAATTTGCCGAGTTTTTAAAAGCAGTGAGTTTTGCTGCCGAGGTTTAGTCGGGTATAACGATCCCCAACCCTGCCATTTAAAGCGTGTTCCAGTACCAAGGAGCTGGCCGCCGAGCGCCCGGGAGCGCGTCAGGAGCGGCCGTGCCCGGCCCTCGGCGCGCGCGCGGCTCGGCCGGGACAGTCAGCTCCTTCTCTGTATTGCCCTTTTGTGAAGTAGACGAGAAATGCATCCCTGGAAGTCGTTGACAGTAGTTGTGTGCGTGCCCCAAGCCGTTGCCCGTTCTCTTCTGTTCTGTGGGTCCAGCCCCGAGTCCGAGCCCGGCGGGCGCGACGCTGGCCCGGCGCCGGGGACGCCGGCCCTCCCGTAACCGGCCTGCCTGGATTCTGCCTTAGGGACCTGGGGGGAGGGTGGGGACTTATCCTTATTCCTTTAAACTTCATGTGTCCAGAATTAGTAGCTGTAGGTGTCTTAGAGTAACACGATAGAGTGGTAAGTTCAGTGGAAACCTCCTTCTCTTTGCATTGCTTCTACCTCTGCCAGGAATCCCTCCAGACGTAGCCTGTGGTCCTTCCTGACCCAAGGAAGTGGAGGAGAGGTGTTTTGGGAGGTCTCTCCCCTTCCCAGAAAGGGAAGCGTGCGGTTTTATAAAAAATAATCTGATCTTTGTTTAAAGGAAGCAAAAACACACTAAAAAAAAGGAGAAGGAACCCAGTGTGCAGCAGTGGGGAGTGGAGATGGAAATCTGGTCCTTGCCGTTTACTTGTCCAAGTAGTTGGTGGCTGAAAAGAGTTGCCTTTTACACTTCTTGCATTTTCTTGTGAGTTTGCCTTGCTCAAAACAAATGGAATTTGCTAATGGAACAAGAGCTAAAGCTTGGAAATGCCTCTTAATAGGAAAAATAATTGTCAGTTCAAAACCCAGGTGCAAAATCCCAAGTAACTGTAGCTTGAACTATTGTAAACTAACATTCTCTGATCACTGAAGTCCCTTTGCTGGCTTCTTGCAGGCTTTAGGTTTGTAAGTGCTCCTCGAGGTAATTTTTTCTTTGGGAAGGTTGGATTTGGGGAGTTTCTGTGTCAAATAAGGGTTTTTTGCTCTGGTGAGATGCCTGTAGTAATTCTTGGGTGCCGGTCCTCCCTTTGACCTATGGGACGGTGCTCCTTGGGGCAGCGGGTGGCGAATGTGACGAGCCCAGGAGGGAACACCTCGGTGTGTTAAAAATTCCAGGGGGCTCAGCCTGGTTCCCCGTGGATGTGAGCATGGGCCTCTGTGGGGCTCGTTCCCCAGGCTCCCAGCACAGCCCTGCTGGGAGCCTCCCTGCCATGCCCCAGCCGCATGCCTGAACCTATCAACCCACCCCTCAGTAAGCTGCTACTAGAAACTCAACCGAACTCCCTGGAGAAAAAGTAATCCTAAGGGAAAGGTGCAAGCTTTGATCGAGGTGTGTGAACAGCTGGTTAGGGCGGGAAGCCCCTGCCCCATGGCACAGTGCTGCTGTAGGCACAGGGGGTTGGATGGTGAGGTCTGTGCTGAAATCAGACAGATTTAAGGATCTGCCTGCTTCTGATGTCAGGCCTCGAGTGGCAGTGTGGCTGTGTACTGATGCCTGGGGCTTGAGCCCAAGTGTCCCTCCATGGGAGAGACTAGGAAGGTGCACTAATTCTCAATAGAGTAGCTACAACCTATGTTGCAAGTTCCAGTTACCCGTGCAAAGCTGAAATGTAACGTACATTAAACTCCAATTGGACTTAAAATTCTGTGTACTTGAGGTTTGCTTCGAATCTGGATAAAAGTGATGTTTTCTGTTTCTCATCTAATGGCTGTAAACTGTAGTGATAGAATAAAAACTCTTGAAAACGAGAGCTTCTGCCTGGTTCACCTGCATTTTGCTTTGCTTTGAACTTTTTTTTCTCCTTTCCATTGTTTTTACCATTCTCTTTTTTTGGCTTTACCTTTTCACTGGGTTTTTTATTTGTTGGTTAAACTCAGTCTTCCTCCCCACCATGGCTTTTGTTTTTTATCACAAGTTCATGTGGCTCACATCCAGATTGCGACAGGCAGAGAAGGAGCGGCAGCTGGCCCTGCAGGACAACCGGCTCTTCAAGCAGGAGTTTGGGGACAAAATCAACAGCCTCCAGCTGGAAGTGGAAGAGCTCTCCAGGCAGCGGTGAAGAGACCCTTTTCCACCCTCTTTTCTGGGCTGTTGGTGCTGTGGCCAGGGGACAGCAGGGGCGATGGTGGCAGAGGGAAGCAGGGCGTGGAGAAGGGAGTGAGGCAAGTCCTGTGTTAGATGTCACAAGGTGTAACTCCAGGGAGGGAAGTCCTTGGTAACAACGTCACTTGACACCGGCACAGGCTGCCCAGAGTAGTTCCGGATGCCCCATCCCTGGAAGTGGTCAGGGCCGGGTTGGACAGGGCTTGGAGCAGTCTGATCCAGTGGAAGGTGTCCCTGCCCATGGCACAGTGTGGAACAAGATAGTCTGTAAGGTGCTTGGCATCTCAAACCTTCTGTGATGCCCTGATAATTCGGAATCCAAAGCTCACATTAACAATTGGCTGCTCCTGGGCTGGGATTGAGCAGCCAAGTGTCTGCCTGGAGCAAACACTGAAGGTGCTGGAGTAAGGGGAGTGATTTCGGTTGTCTTATCTGACACGCAGTACTTGGATGTGGATTTTTCCCCTGCTAGAACTGCTCTTGGTTTTGCTGGAACTCAACCAGAGACCTTGTCAAAAGCCATCACGTCTTCCCCTGCAGCCTCATCCCTTGAGCAGTGTCAGGGACACAGACAAATCTCTTTCCTTACAAGAGAAGAGCATCTCCTGCAGCCCTGACCCGTCTGTGGCTTGTTGCAAGGTCACTGGGATGAGCTCTGTGGGAGCGTTGCTGGACGCACGGAGGTTTTTATCCCTTCTTCCCCTCCTGGCCCAGCTTTTTGTTTCTTTTTTTCCAAAAGCTGCTCTGACAAGCAGAAAATGGCTTTGGTCAGCAAGTGGTGTGAGGTCCTGGGTGTGCATGGGTGAGCTTAGGAGGACACGGGCAAATGGGTCTGGTTTTGCATCACTGGGATGCTCAATGGTGCCAGAATTAGATGAAGGACTTGGGAGATTGCTCATCCTGACACGTTATGGCTGAACACACCGCGAGACAGCCTTGGGTTCCAAGAGGCAGCTCTAGCTCTTGAGTTAGGGGTGTGAAGAAGGGGTCAAACAGCTCATCAGTTGGCAATGCCAGGTGTCCCCGAACTGTCCTTTATTCACAATTCCACCTGGCATTCCAGGAGCCACCTAGAGCTGGAGCTAAGGCGGGAAAGAGACAGATGGTCTCACAGTCACCAGCGCAGCCAAGAAAGCAAAAAAGGCCCAAAGAATTGGCTCAGACAGGTAATGTGACTTGGGTTTTGGCTCGGGTTTGAGGTACGCTTTCCCTTGGCTTGTTGGCTTTTACTGAGCTTTCTCGGGCAGTACTTGGTTGCTGTTCATGTGTCACAACCAGAGCAGCTTTGGGACGATGTTTATGCGCTCTGAACAGGCAGTTGGAATTGCAGGGAGAACTGTGCAGTAACAGGGATGGCTTCTGCAGTTCCTTGTTTCTCTCTGGGCTGCTTGAATGGTGCAGACTGTTTTGTCTTTTTTGACCAGTATTACACAATTTCAGTCAAGTGCTTTAGGCCTCATGGCTCAGCTGTGACCCAGTTGGGGAGCAAAGGAGGATTATTTTCTTTGCTGCATGGGAACGTTTGTCTCTGGTCAGTTTTTACTAAACCTCTTCAGCCCATCTCCCTTCTCAGCCTCTGCTCTGCAAATTAGAACTGGTGGCTGTGGCTCCTGGCAACAGGAGCTCATGGGACCCCTGCCCACCTCTGAGAGGCACCGTTCCCTCTGCTCACAGCAGAGAGAAAGCACTGGGAGCTGCTCCCAGGGGAAACGGGGACCCACATACCCCTCCGTGCCAAGGAGGGGCAGAGCAGTATTCCAGAATAGCAGTGCCAGTTCTCCCCTTGCAGTGTGGCAGGAGGGAGACTGGAGTTCTCCTCTAGTGCAGCTGATGGGTGAGTGTTTGCTTTTGGCAGGATGGGAAGCTCAAAGTCCAGGAAGAAAATGCTAAACTGAAGCAGCCGCTGAGAGAGGACAGTGTCCTGCCACACAGGTAAGGAAGGAAACAAATCTCATCTCTGCCTCTCCTTTCCCAAGTCCTACTTGGACTTTTCCAATTTCTGTGCCAACGGGAAGCTTGGAGTAGTCCAACTTCTCTTTTTAAGAAGGGTTTCCAACCTCATGCCCTTGGTTGAGTCCTCTCCTGCTTTTCCATAGCTCTCAAAGGGAAGGAAGAGGTTCTGTTGTTTGCCATCAGTGCTTTCAGATGGGAAAAGCTCCAAAGTATCTTTGGTGGGGGAAGGGAGAAGAGTGTTTGGACCTCCTAAAGAGAAGCTGTTGGGGAAAGAAAACTTCAAGTGTGATTTTAAGAAGATGGCTGTGTAAAATTGTGGTTCACGTCCCTTGTTTCCAAGCTGAATTATTACGCAGGAGGATTCTTGCTGCAGGATTTGAGTATTTGGTTTTAGAGTTAAAAGGTGTTTTCAAAGCCCCTGGGCACAGCTCGGTGCTGAGGCTTTGGTTTGGGATGGAACAGCCCATTGGAAGTGCTCTGACTGTCAGGGCTCTGCTGTGCCCTCGAGGCACTCTCCATTGAGGTAATCAGTGAGTTAAGCAGGAAAATATCCTCTTAAAATAGCATAAAGCAGTTCAAATCTGCTTTGCCAGATATTAAAAACCTTCCAGGCCTGAGATGGTTTTTACCCCCGTTTCACCTGGAGTGTTTAAGCAGGTGAGGGTCAGGTTGATGGTTTACAGGCCTTGTGGTGCTTTCTTGCTGCATTTCACAGCAGGGGTAGGGATCAAACCTGCAGGCCTGTGTTCGAAGCCAAACCGTTCTGCTCTAGCACCTCCACAGTCTCTTCTGTGTTCATGCTCCCTCTTCTGCTCTCCTGAATGCATTTTGCCATTTTCTTCTGCTCTTCCCATTGAACCAGGAGTGCTACTCAAAAATCTGGGGAGGGTTTTAAGAACGGGTTGAGGGAATTCCCTGATAGCACAGATGTTTTATTTAAAGGCTCAGGTGAGGGAAGGCCTGCTCCAAGCGACGCTGTTGTTCCCTTGCAGGTCACCCAGCGGCACGCAGGAAGAGCAGGTGGGTGATTCTCTCTCGCTGGTTTTGCTTTTTTTCCTGTCAATCAGCTGGACCAAAATCCTCTCCTCCTCCGTGCACAGCCAGACCCCCAGAGAGCCATGGGGTGCCTTGTGCTGTCTTGCACTGGGAATTTCTGCTGCTGCCAGCTCATTCCCAGTGAAAACCATGTTTAGTTCCCCCCTTGTTGCTGCCGAGCTCTGCCACAGAAGCAGTGTAAAGCAGAATGTGTTGGTTTTGGCTTGGGCTTTAGGAGCAGCTGTCGGGGCCTGGACACGCCGAGATCTGCCAGCTCTGCCAGGAAGAGGACAGCCGGAGCCAAAGAAAGGCAAGTCCTGGGCTGGAACTGCCATCTCCCACAGCCAGTGACTGCGAGTTCCCTCTGCTTCTTGTGGTGGAATCGCGGATTGCTGCTGGTGAGGTGTTCCAAGAAATGAGCCCTCGCAGGCCCCTCTGCCCTTAACAGAACTCTGTTAAATGCTGATTGGGTGACGGTTCCCTGCTCCGCCCTGTTCAGTGGTTTGGTTTTCCTCCCCCTTAGCAGCTTCTTCCCTTTAACTCGGTATTTATTCTTCCCTGAGTTGATCTGCAAAGACCTGGACCTCTCCTTGACTGCTCTGTCCTTTTCCTGCATTGCAGAACATCTGCAAGAACTGTGGGGGCACCTTCTGCGAAGCCTGCTCGGTGCACGAGCTGCCCCTCCCGTCCAGCATCAACCCCGAGCGCGTCTGCAACCCCTGCCACCAGCGGCTCATCCAGCAGTATTCCAGCAGCCCCTTGTAGGGAACGGCTGGCACGGAGGTGACAAACAGCGGCTGCAGCTGACGGTGTTTCTGGAGTTGCTCAGCGGGAATGTGCAGACACTTGCCCATGTGCTTTGCAGGTCAGATGGGAAGCAGCTTCTTGGTGTTTAGAATCTCCTGTTACTAAAGCAGCAGTCTGAGCCCTTAAATCAGCCTGTGCTGTGGAGAATTCCATTGGCAATGTCACATGGGGCAGCTCCAAGGTGCACCTGAGCAGTCTCAGGACGCTGGGAGCCCCTCCCTGCCCAAACCAGAGCTGTTGTCCGCACGTGGAAGTCAGGAGCGTTCTCACCCTCACGTGTGCGGCGTGGGTGTGTGCTGCTGCTGCTGAGCACAGGCTCCCCAAAACCCAGCAGGAGTGCGGATATTCCTCATGTCTGGCTGCACTTGAAATCCCATTTCCCCTTTTTTGTTTGCCCTGGACAGGCTGGCTCATGCTGGGAACCCCGGGCGGCGGTGTGAGCAGGGTAGGTGGGCCAGCAGTGAACACAACCTCCCTGCATTTCCTTGGCTCAGGGCTCTGACCAGGGGCTGTCTGCACTAGGACACCCCAAACCAAGCTGTGAATGTTCTGTTCCCCCTCTGTGCTTTAGGGGCTGGGCCCAATCCCCATGACACAGAGGTTTAGGGCCACCTGGATGCACCTCTCCGCCTTGCACACATGGAAACATTGTTACAATAAACCTGGCATTTCACTTTTTGTTGGATCAAAACTAATTGGGAACACTGTTCACCTGTTAGAAATTGTAACTGCACATACAGTTCAGAGAGGTTTCGTGGTTTGTGCCACGTCGTTCTTTGTTGCTGTTCCCTCAGGGGATTTTGCTAGTCCAAAAAGCGGTGGTGGCTTTCTCGTGTCACTGAGTGTTTACTCCTTTTCCTACTGGCACCTCCTGCAGTCTCTGAGACCACAGGATGTCCTGTAGCTCAGAGAAGAGGGATGCGCTGGTGTGACAAATGCACTGGGGTTTAGATGTTGTTGGGGGTAGTGGTTCATTCCTTGGAGGGGATTTTCTAGTCGTGACATTGGGTGGAACCACACGAAAAAGCCTCTAGGAGCTGAGGTACGGACACAGTTGCTACTGCTGTGTACCAGGAATCATCTCTCCTCGATCCTTTTAGCACTTGGCATGTCAGCCACCCAACTTCTGCTCTTATCTGCTCTTCTGCCCCCCAAGGCAGCTTCCTGACCCATTTCCTTGCTCATACTCCCTTAAGTACGGTAGGAGTTGTAAACAGTGTTGAAATACCAAAAGCCTAGAGTTCAGGTGAATTCCTGAGTTCTCTGAAGGGGTGAGACACAGGAGGTGGATGGAGAAAACACTGAATTGAGTGTCCATAGTTTGGAGTACTTACTGTACACATCCAGCAGTGTGAACTCCTGCACCCAGCCCCAGTGTGACTCATCCCCAAGGAGAAAATAAGACCCAGGCAATGCAGAGGGACATGAAACTGGAAATGGAGCATTAAACTCCGTGGAGCAGGGAGGTGGCTGAGCCCCTCCAGAGCACAGCACTGGTGGCTGCCATGGGCCTGGCCTTTTAGAAGGTGGGAGCAGGCCTGTGCTGGCTGCCAGCTCCCTCTGTGCTCAGGTACTCTGTGTGATGCCAGCGTGGGCTCACACCTGGACCTTGGGAATGGGGGGACAGGTTTTGTGATGTAAATTTTGTTCCACGCAATAAAAAATCTTCATCATTGATATCCTGCCTCCTGAGTGGTCTTTCCATGCCATTCCTCTTGGGCTGGAGGTATGAAAGGATTCAGAGCAACAGCGTGGCTCGTAGATCACTCAGCTGTTAATTGGCAATCCTGGTGTTTTATTAATGCATCCTGATGCACCTGGAGCCCTGGACTGCTCCACCCTGGAGCCTTGGCCATTCCCACCGCAGCTGCTGCTGGTGCAGCTCCCCACAGCCCATCACATTTATTACAAGCTCTTACACAAAGCTGAACTGATCTTAGCTTGTCCTCCTCGCTGACTGGTGACCCTTGGACCTGATCTTCACGCTCGTGTCCCCGGAATGTGTTCGCCTGGCCTAAAAACAAGGGAGAGGAAAAATAAAATCATTCACTCCCTCAGTGTGGATGCCTAACTTTTTTTCTCTCCAATGCCCACTGCCTTTTATTCCCAGCTAATCCTCCATTAGAAAGACATAGTGCAGTTTGGGAATAGTAAAATACCCTGGACTCCAGGTGGGACATGCTCACGTGGTGCTACAGCACAGGCACACAGGGTCGGGGTGTTGAATTCACCCAGCACAAGCACCAACAGGAGCGAGCTGCCAAGGAAGCGTGGGGTGCAGGAACGAGGTCGGGCTGCACATCCTGCACCTGCCCCAAGGGCTTCTCCCAGGCCTGGATTACAAGCACAGGAGGGGTAGGCTGCCCTCCCTGCTGCAGGGAGCAGGGCTGGGGGAGCAGCGACCAACAGCCCTCACTTTCTGAAGGGAATTCATAGAACAAGCTGTCCACCATCTTTCATGGTCCCATCAAGCCCCACCCCATCCAAAAGACTAATTGCTGGGAAGCCACAACTCTGGGAAGTGCTGAACCACGTTTCTTTGCCGGGCGCTATAATCCCATCGGAGTTTTTCCTGCTGCAGGAGTGGCACCTATGGAATCTGGAGGTGCAGGCTGTGGGATCCGGACTGGACAGCTGCTGTCGGGCTGGGGCTGGTTCCCTTCAGCCCCTCTGTGTTTCACCCTTAGGGTTGTGAGCCTGGGGCTCACACTGCAACAAAGAGAGCAGGAAGGACAGAGAGGGATGTGCTCACCAAACCTGCGCCTGTGCCGCGGTCACTAGCAGTTCTCCTGTCCCTTGGGATGTTCGTTCAGGAACAATTCAATGGCACTGCACTCTGGGGAACCCAAGAGAGGTGGGCTGTCAGACACTTGCATGTGTTACATTGTATTTTTTTTCTCTGCGAAGCCCACCACACATGGCAACTTGGAAAGCCACAATCAAGTGATCCCTTTGCACAGCTGGATGAGCTGTGCCAAATCCCCTGTGATCTCAGTCCCAGTGTTGTAGGACCCCCTCTCTTTTTCTCACCCATCTGTGACCCCTCCTTGGCCATCGCTGCGACTGCATCCTCATGGCTCTTGAAATGCACATCTGCCTCTCCTGTGGCATCTCCATGGGAGTTATATTCCACCAAGATCCTCGTGGGCCTCAGCGGAGCAAAAAACTAAAAAGCAGGGAAGAGTTTAGTGGGAAAGAAACAACAGTAATGCACCCTATTCCCCAGAAAGTCAATGCTTTTACTCTCAAAACCCGGCAGCCTGTGGGGGTAACTGAGCTCCTGAGCAGCAAAAGGCTCCCTGATCCATCTGGGTAAAGCTGAGGCACTCATTGTCCCAACCCCTGCAAGATCCTGGCATAGGAACTCCTGCCGGGAACAAAAATCCTCACGCAGCACCCATGCTCTGTATACACCAGTGCAGCTCCATGTACACTGTTTCCATTTCTGTGCAGTCAGCCACTCTGAAATCTGCTTTAGATTCTCAAGGGCTCCTTGAGCCCAGTGACGGGTACTGAGACATCCCAGCAAGCCTTAATTCCCTCTTATTCACGGAGAGGAGCAGATCCGTGCTGTGCCCGAGGCCACAGCTGTCCAAAGCCACATGGCACTGAGCACTAACAGACACCAAATAATTAAGAGCCTACAGTCCCTGAGGGTTTGCACAGGTAATGACAGAGCCACACTCCACCCGCAGCCTGCTACTCACATTGATTATGTCCTGGGCACTAGCTTGGGAAGGAAAACCTCTCATGTGGACAAAGTGCTGTGGTGGCGATGAGGAGGTCTCAGACTCGGAAACGTTCCTGGAGCTTTCTGTTCCTTCCCTGCTCAGTTCTGTGGAATGGAGGGAAAAGCCATCGCTAGTGCTTGCAGTGCCCCCTCCCTCATGTGAAAGCCGTGCGCACGTGGGGTGACACGAAGAGGCCTCGAGGAGCACTCGGGACATGGAGGGAGGGAGGGACTCACTGCTTTCTCCTTCGGCATGGGAGCCTGCAGCGTCTCTCCAGCCCCTGTCTTCAGAGATGGATTCATACTCTCTTCTCGCCCTGGAGTAGGCCGTCAGCTGCCTGCCGTAGGGCATGTGCCTCTGCATCTGGTGCTTTCTGCTCACGTACACCTCTATGTACCTGGAGCCCAAAGGGAGAGAGCACATGGCACACCTGGCGCTCAGGGCTCAGGGCTTGGAGAAAGCACCTTGCAGCTATGTCCTGCCTGGCCTCTGCTCAGGTACTGGGGGCGAGAGCCCTCCTGAGGCACTGAGAAATTAACCCATTTCACTGGCACAGTTCTCTTTGAGGCTGCTTCTCCCTCACTGCACTTCTGCAAACTGCACTGATTCCTACAAACCCCAAATCTAACACCCTACCCAGCCCCAAAACAGGCAGACCCACAGGGTCACAGGAAACACTGCACCAGAGCCCTAAGATTTTCCACATACCTATGAAATGGATGGGATTTCAGCAGCAGTGTTAAATCAGGCAATTTCCAGAGCGCTGAAGGAACAGTGTGATGGAAAGGAAATATGGACATCCGAGGGAGAGGGGCCTTCCACCCTTCCTGAAGGGAGCAGCCAGAGTAAGGGCAGTCACCCTGTGTACAGGCTGAGAGCTTGCCCCCTCCCCGAATCCCCACTCAGCACTGGGTGCTGCTGGAGGCCAGTGCTGGATAAAAGCAGGAATAATGAAAGGGAGCCAGCTGCCAGCAATTTTGAAAACCCCTCCATTTCTTGGCTAGCCACATGGAAATGGAGGTGTGAGAGCCAGACGGATGAGTCAGGCCAGCTCTTGTTCTGACAGAAAAAAATTGACAGTAGATTTGGAATTAGGCTCTACTCAAGAGAAGGCAAGTCCTATCAATTCAATTAATTAATTAATCAAACTCTGCCTGTGGAGCGGCTGTTTGCTTTTAGTATGAGCAGGGAGGTTGACAAACACAAGGAAATACAATCTGGAAACAGGAAGAAAGCAAAGGAAGGAAGCTGGTGTGCAGGAGGAGAGATAAGGTTCGGAAAACTCTTTTATTATGTGAGGTGTAGATAAAGTTTTATAGATTATTGAAGTCATAAAACTCTGCAGGGAAAAGCAGCCTTGGTTGTTTGGGTTTTCTTTTCTGAGCACAGCTCATTAAAAAGCTGTGTAGATGTGGTGCTTACAGAGAGGGTTTGGGGCTGGGCAGTGTTTAGGTTAATAGCTGGACATGATGATCTTAAAGGCCTTTCCTAACCTAAATTACATTATGACTCTGGGAAAAGGTGGCCTCGTGCTTCTGTTTGAAAGGAAAGACACTCTCGTGAGGCAAGTGTGTGGCACGGTGTGGAATAAAATGGTGTAATTCCCCAAGGGGATGTGGTCACCCAAGGGGTGGGAGATGGTGCGGGGCTGGCCAGCAGTCCCAGCTGGCAATGGCCTCCAGCCAGGCGCTTCAAACAGGCACTCCCTGAGAGGAAGCACTGGCTGTGCCGGGCACTGCGCTGAAGGGCAGCGGCCGAAACTGCCCACAGCACGGAGCAACCTGCTGCACATCTGGCAGGATCACGTGTCTGAAGGAGGCACAGGATCCCTGCCCAATGGGGCTTGGCCAGACTGTGTCTATCTAGTGTTCCCCACTCTGGAGGCTGTCACTCCTTTTCACTGGGATGAGAATGCCTTCAGGAATACCTGAAAATCTGGAGACATCTGGGAGGCCCCCAAGTCCCCCGAATTATGAGCGCTGCAGGTGCCTCTGCCCCCCCGAATCGCTGTTTCACCCGGCAGGAAGCTCCAAGTCCCGCAGGTGCTTCACACCCCGTTCTCCTGCCCCCTGAACCGCAGGGAAGCACCTACCTGCTCCCCATGTATTCCCTGTGCCGTAGCAGGGCCTTAGCTGCCATGTCCGGAGTGGCAAACTGCACGAAAGCTTCTCCCGTTCTTCTGTCTCCCCGGTAAATGAAAGCTATGTCTGTGATTTTCAAACCTAGAGATGGCAGGGGAGAAAAAGGCATTGGCTGCAGCAGAAACCTGTGCTGTAGCTCAGAAAGCCTTTTTTTTCCCCCTTGTTTTTCTGGTTTTTGACAAGGTAATTGGGTAGCTAAACAGTTCTGAAACAACTGCTCGTACTGGCCTAAGTAGCTTTTTTAAACTCAAATTTTTTGCTTTAGGGCAATTTTAACAGAGGACTTAATTAAAAAAGAATCAGTTTGAAGTTTCAAGTAAGTGAGTCCAGCTTCTGGACAACAAGCAGATCCAGAGCACAAATGTTCTTGAAACTTTCTCCTATTATGGTAGTTCTTTTCCTTCCTTTCCCCCGGCCCCAAATCAGAGTGCTGGAAGTATTGATCCTGGGTTAGACCTACACGAGCTCAGAGGGGCTGGGAAACTCTGCAGGGTGCTCAGAAAGCCTGTGTGATTTCTGGGGAACAGCAGCTCCCTGGGGTGTTTAAGGTGCTTGAGGCTGCACGTGCTTTGCCTTTTCCCTTGAGGAAGAACAGCATCAACCTAAGGAAGTGAATGCCTGGTGGAGGAAGGGCATGGCCCGGGCTGAGTTACCTGGGAAGAAGTCTGCAATGTCCTCCTCGGTGGAGGTGAAGGGGAGGCCTCGGAGCAGCACAACTCCGTCGCCCATGGCCTGCGACTCGTCCCGCAGGCTCCGCAGCAAGCCCTCCACGTCGCTGTCGTGCACCTCAAACACTGCAAGGAACGGCCACGGAGCGTTTTCCCACAGCGCTCTGCAGGCACTCCCTCTCCTAAGGCAGCTTTCCCGCCCTGCACAGCTCCCTGCTGTTTCCTCCCCCGGCCCATGCTCCGTGCTCCTGCCCCTCTGCTTCCCCTGGCCAGCCCAGGACATTTTGTCCCACTGGTGGCTGTTCCACTGCTCGGCTCCACCCCTGCGCCTCTGCACTACCCAAGGAGCTCTCATTCCCCGGGGAATTTCACTGACACGCCGCTGCTGCTGCTCCAAACGCACCTTTCACGTAGCGTGGGCCCATGTACCTCAGGTGCTTTTCCAGGGCTCTCTGCACGTCTGCTTTGGACTCCAGCTCGATCAAGGCATCCCCCCTGCGCCTCCCATCCCTGTTTAAGAGGAAGTGTATCCCGTTCTCACCGTTCCGAATTCTACAGCCTGGAAACCAAGGGACACACAACACAGGAACACACAGGGCTGCATCAGACGTGGGGATCTCTGTGTCCTGACTGCAGGGCTGGGGGCTGGTCCCCTCAGCACTGCAGAACCAAGGGCAGGACACGTGCATTTCTAACACGAAGGCTAACGTCACACTGACTCGCTTTAGTTTGGCAGGCTAGCAAGTAATTTAAAAACTTGCATCTGGCCCCTGGGAGGATCAGCCCCACAAAGGTAAGGAAAAGCTATGAATGAGGATCAGAAAACAACACTGCAGTCTGAACTAATTAGTAAAAACCTCCAGTTTCTTAAAAAGACAGGAGTTTGGGCCAGCCATAATGGGCTATAAGAGCATCACTTTGTATGGCATTGCCTTTGCTCTGGAGACACTGATTAAGAAGGGAAAGACTTGACCAATTAAATTTAAGAGACCATAAGGATGAGCTTCCAGGCAGTGTCCAGCAGTCTGGATGTGGATTATTCCCGTTATATCTGTCAGTTGTGAGTAATTTTGCAGCAATAGTAAGACCTCATCTTTCTCTGGCTAACGATCTTTATATTTTCCTTCTGTTAAGCAGGCATGAACTAATGCAGAACAGTTAGTCAGGAAAATGAACACCCATACTGTCAAAGAAGGTAAGGACATCTTCCTCGGTGCACGAGAACGGGAATCCCTCTGCCCTGACGAGGTGGACAGCGTCGCTCTCCGCCTTGGGCGAGGCGGGCTTCTGCTCTGCCAGGCGACCTTCGTGGGACGGAGCATCCGTGACCTGGCGCGGACACACGAGAGAAGCCCGGGCTGAGAGGCGGGAGGCCGCGGCTGCCCGCAGGGCTCGGTGCCCGCCCCGCCATTTTCGCGGCCCTACCTGGCTGTATGCGCGGAGCGGGGCCGGGAGCGGGGCCGGGAGCGGGGCCGGGAGCGGGGCGGGCCGGGGCCGGGGCCGGGGCAGGCGCAGCGCGGGCGGCAGCGCCGGGCCCCGGCCCAGCAGCAGCGCGGAGAGAGCGCGGCGAGCGCCGGCGACCACGGCCATGCCGGGGATCGCGGCTCCGCCCCTACGACCGACCTTCCTTCCTTCCTTCCCTCCCGGCAGGCGCTGCACGGGAAGCGCTTCCCGGGCACCGCCGGCTGCCCCCGGGGCTCGGCGCCGCCCGGCGCTCTGCCCGCGCTGCGGATCCCCGGGACGGGACGGGACGGGGCGGGCGGCTGTCACCGCGGGGTTCTCCTGCCGCAGAGCCTGGCTTAGCTTGGAACGGAACTCAAGGAGCATGGGCAGGGAGAAGTACCACTAGACCCGGTTGCTCCAGGCCCCGTCCATCCTGGACATGAACGCTTCCAGGGATCGGGCAGCCACAGTTTATCTGGGCAACCAGGGCCTCCCAGGGAAGAGTTTCTTCCCAATAGCCCCTCTAACCCCGCCTTGTGTCAGTGGGAAGCCATTCCCCCTTGTCGTGTCACTCCAGGCCCTTGTAAGTGGTCTCCATCTTTCCTGCGGGCTCCCTTCAGGCACTGGAAGCCCGCCATGGGGTCACCCTGCAGCTTTTCTTTTCCAGGCTGGAAACATCCTAATTCTCCTAGCTTTCCCTCTCAGCAGAGGTGCTCTCTCCCTCTGCTAACCTCGGTGGCCCACTCTGGACTTGTGCCAACAGGTCCATGTCCTCTCGGCGCTGAGGACCCCAGGGCTGGATGCAGCATTCCAGGTGGGGTCTCACCTGAGCAGGGCAGAGGGGAGGAATCCCCCCCCTCTCCTGCTGCCCACACTGTGGGGATGAGCCCAAGGCACAGATGGATTCTTGCAATAAAAAAGTTTCAGGTCGGGCTTCATCACTGACAAGCACTTTACACCCCTTCCCTGGAGACTGATTTTCCAGGAGAGGTGATTTTCTGCCCCTCACTCCCATCCCTGCTTGAAGGTGTCAACAGGCAGGACCTGTTGGTGAAGAATATTCCCCTTCCAGGAGGCCTGGGAAGACAGTCCTGCTGTCATTGCTGCATCCCAGAGGGATAAGGGGGAAAGGGCTGGCACTGGCTTCTCCTAAGTGCACATGTGAGGAAGGTAGGTCCTGCTGAACCCAGAAAAAAATTTTTAGCGTGATGCAAAATGAGTAGGAAAAGGCAAGCCGGAATCCCAAACCCCAGAGGTGGGGGAACCCGGGGAGGGAACGTGGAGGCTCAGATCCAGGGTATTGAGGCAGGTATCCAGGAGGAGGATGGGCCAGGCCCAGCAGGACCCCAGCTTGATCAGGAAGACCACGAGAGCCATGCCAGCCAGGATACTCCTCTCTTTTCCAGCACCCTGGAGCTGTAGCCTGGGGGTCGCCAGGTAAGAGTTGCAATTTCAAGCCGCTGCAGACCCAAAATACAACCTTGGGTTTTCCAGCACAAGTCTTTCATCTTGCTGTGCTGCCAACAGACTCGTTTATCAGAGGCCTCGAACGTGTCTTAACACCATTTCGAAAATGCGAACAAGCTACTTCAAGTCACCTTCTTGTTGCTGGCTGGTGCTTCTGTAAGCTGCTCCTTGCCACAGCCTTTCACGTGACAGACTCTCACCCTGAGAACAGCACAGCCTCTGGACAGCAGCACTCTCAGCCCTTCGGGGTGTTCAGGGTAAATCACGTTTTGTGCACATCTTCCAAGGAATGTTGACCTCCGTGCCCAAGTGGTTCGCATTCCAGTCTTTCACGGCCTACTTGCCAGGTTTCCCTTCAACACCTTCTTTAAATAAGCAGGCAAATGTTATAGGAGGAAAAAAAAAAAACAAAGATAACCATAGGAATTCATCTTGAACACTTATCTCTATCTAGATTAGCTTTTGTGCTTTCAGTTTACCTGAATAAGCAGATCCCTAAATCTCAGGGACCGAGGGAATGTTAGGGGCATTCTTCTCCTGTGACCCAAGCGGGCTGCAAGGAAAAATTTCTGGAAGGGATGCACATCTTCCACCCATTTTTCCTCTGATTTACTTGCTTCCCAAGTAGAGCAAAAAAAGCACCCACTGCTGCTTGCTTGTCTGGCAGCTTGTCAGGTTTGTGAGAGCTACCTTTAGAGGGCACCGTGTTGTTGGGCAACTGCTGGCACCGAGGTTTCCATGGAATCTCAGAGCTTCCCTGGTTACATGACGGCCCAGAGCCTCTGCACCTATGGGAGACTATAAAAGGTCATCCTAGGACAAGAGAATTTGCATTTAGTCACTCGATGGAACTGCTAGGGAATGAAGTCGCCTTAGGAGAGGGAATCTGTCCCTGTAAAAACAGCAAATCTCAGGAGATGCCTCCGCACTGCTGTGGACCAAGAATTTATCTGCCTTGGAGAATTTATCTACCTGGCAGGATGCCTTTTTCTTAAAGAATGTTAAACAGGCTGTTGTTAAGAACAATCAGTACCAGCTGTTCTTTAGCCTGATCAGACTAAAAATGATGATCAGAAAATCATCGGATGCGATGCCAAGACAAGTGCTTATACTGGGAAACATTCCTTGTCCCTCTGTGTAATCTGGCCACGAGAAAAATTGACCTTCTGCTCTCCTGTAGTGTTTTCCAAATTTATTTATACGCTGTGTTGTTTTTCAAAACAAAACACTGTTTCCCTTTTTTTTTCTGTATTCCCAATCCCATATACATGCTCAGTTTTGCCATCTCATTTTTTTACGCCGCTTTCAGCTGGAATGCTCTGTGTTTGCAGAGCTGTGCTGAAAAGCCGAGAACTTCAGCCCAGGACCGAAGCACTTCGCCAGCCCGAGGGCCCTTCCGGAGGAATTCTTGAGGCTGTGTGGATAAAGGGAGATGACAGAGGTGAGGCCACGGCCGTGCCTCCCCCTTACGTAAGGCTGCAGCTCCCTGCCAGCCCCTCGGGGCCGGCGGCGGCCGAGGAGAGCCCTTGATGTGACCCTCAGCCATCCCCACCAGCCCAATTTTGATGTGAGACATAAAGCCTGCACGTTACATAAGCGTCTCTCCTGGCCAAGAGCTTCCTACTGCAGCAACCGAGGTCTAATTTTAACTCGCCGCTTAAAAAATGAAACGTTCCGTGGGTAGGAGGAAGTGTAGGGGTGGGAGCGGGGGTTATTCGTGTGCCAACAGGAATGTGCCAGAAAGATCGGTGATGTGTTTCTGTTTGATTTACGTGCCCAACTGAAGTCTGACGGCATCTGTGACAAAGTGCTCCAAGACCCATTCAGCGCTTCGGCTAACGCAGCCGAGAGGAGAATTGCAAACGTCCGTGAAACGCTTTTTAATTACACCATTGCTGCCCAGTAAAACACTGGCTTTTAAAGGTGTCCCAAAAACAATAGTGTAATTTTAATTTACTTAAAAATGCACTGACCTGGCACTTTGACTTAGTCTGAAGGACAGAGAGTGGAAAATGCAGTTTCAGCATTTAAAAATGTGAGGGAAGCAGATGACTGTCAGTGTGGCCACCTGAGGCGTTAGAGCTGAAACCCCTGACGCGCTGGATGGAAAGTCAGCGTTGTGTGGGACTGTAGCCTGTTTCGATGTGCTGAATTTTCTGGATAAATCTGAAAGTCATCAGGCTTTTTTCTGGCCCACCTGCAGCAGCGTGAGGTTTCTGGGATGGCCAATTCCCCTTGCGGCAGGGGGGAATCCCTGGGGGTCATGCTGCCTGTCCTGCGCCCTCTCCAAAATCTGGCTTCTTACTGACCTACAAAGAGCGAGATTTTGGCGTGAAAATTATACCCTGGGATTGCAATTTCTGCCATAAAGAGCACTGGGATGTGACTGTATCTGCCTGCCAAGGGTTTCTTAAAAAAACTGCAGTTTTTTTACCTCAGAAGTTTAGCTTTTTTTACCTCAGCCGCCCATAGCGTCACCCGCGGGGTGCCCCTCCTTTGCTCACCGCTTGCCCTCACCAGCCCAGTTAGAAACTGCTCACAAATATTAGGAAATATTAGAATCCCTCTTGTCACATTTTGCTAAAAAGGGGGCTCGATGAGGAGGGCAGCAACGCCCTTAATACCTTTTTGTTCTTTTTCTGCTGCTGCTGGTGGTGACCTGTGGGCTGCTACCTGGCCCCCTTTGTCCTGAGGGCTGAGGGGAGCAGGGGGGCTCTGGAGGGGCAGGAGGTGCCCGTTTCCATGGAGGTGTCTGGGGCCACTCACACGGGCTTCTCTGAGCGGCCAGCGCGGGGGATGGCTGTGAGGGGATGGCTGTGAGGGGACGCCCGTGCTCGGGGCCACGCAAGGCCTGCTGAGGGGCAGCCCGGCGGCTGCGAGAAGAGCGCGGCCATGCCGGAGCGCCGCAGCCGTGAGGGATGAGGAGGCGGCGGCGGCGCGGGGGCCGCTGGGGGCGATGGCGGCCGGGCGGGCCGTGTCCCCGCCCCGCGGCGCTCTCCCCGCTCCCGCCCGCCCTCCGCCGCCGCCGCTGCTGCCATTGGGAGCCGAGCCGCGCCGAGCCCAGGCAGCCGCCGGTCCCGCTCTTCCGCCATCGCCATGAGCTTCTTGTTGTGAGTACCCGGGGGCTCTGGGGGGTCCTTTCCTCTGGCTCCGCGCCGTCCCGTCGGGCAGGGCAGGGCAGCGCAGCCCGCCGAGCGGCCGCGGCCGCCGCCCGTCCTCCGCTGCCCGCCGCTCCCCGCCGGCCTGGGGCCCGCTCCGTCCGCTCCCCGCTCTCTCCCTTTGTGCCCCGGCCCCCGCGGCGGCCCCGGGAGCAGCCGCCCCGCTCCGCCGGCAGGGAGCGGCGGGGCCGCCGCGCCGTGAGGGCGTTTGGAGGGCGGGCGAGCGAGCGAGCGAGCGAGCCGGGCTTCCCCTTCCCGTGCGGCTTCCCCTTACGGATACGAGTTTGAAAACAGCCACGGATCGCCAGCCCCGGGGACCTCCCCGGCGGAGGGGTGTCGCTGGGTAGGCGAGAGCGGGGTCGGGGTCCGTCACCCACCCGAGGGGTCTCGCCGAGGTTTTGTGATATTTTCGTGCGGGTTTCTGGTTTCTGGCGGGCAGAGGCTGGTGCCGTAGCCTTGTGTGGCGCAGCTGGGTCGGGAGCTGGCGTGGTGAGCCCCGGTGCAGGGGATGGGGCTGGGGGAGCCCGGGTGAGGACCTGGCCCGGCTTCGCTGCGGCAGCAGAGAGCTCCCTCGGGAGTCGCTGGCGGCTCAGGTGCGAGCGGAGCCCCACTTCTTGAAATTTTGCTCGGTGGGCAAGGAGCGAATGAACTTTGGTCCCTCCCCTTGGAAACAAAGACGGGGTACTTGTGACAATTAACATAAACCGGTTCAGTGACCTATTAATTAAGGCGAAGATGCGCTCTAGGGAAAGAAGGGCGATCGGGGCGGCTGGAAAAGGCACCCCGGAAGAGCCAAGCTCCATTAGGGCCTTGTCCCCGCTGAGTGTTCCCGCACACTCCCGCTTCCCTGCGACCGCTGCCGGAATATCTGGCGCTTGTTGGAGGCTTAGGTTGATAACCAGCAGATATAAACGTGGCCCGGGCTTAGAGAAGAGACTTTATCTCAGAGCTGGAGTGCCCTAGTAAGTTGTGTTCTCATGGAGACAAATAACCCTGGCGCTGGCTTCCTCCTCCGTCCCTCCCTTGCGTTTATCTTTTAACTCTGCCGTCCCCATCCCGCTGGCCTGCCGTGCTCCGTGCTCCCGGAGGGATTCCCAAAGGCACCGGCGGGAGGTGGGTGCAGATGATTGTCCGTGCGTGGAGGCGCGGTGCGCCTAATGAGGAGCCCAGCTGTCCCTCTCCTTCGTAATTCTCAGCTGCCACGGTGGATGGAGAAGGGGGGACAGGATTTTGAGTGTCCTGGGAGTCTGGTTTGCAAATTAGAGAGCCTCCCTCTCCGTGGCATTTGGCTAACTGGGAATGGAAAAGCATGAAACCCTCCACCCTCTGTCACGGGCAATAATGAGATGGTGGTTTCTTTTTTCAGACCCTTTTTTTCTGAAGCCTAGGGTAGGAAACCTTTACCCCCACCTCCATTGTTCCAAGTGATCCTTCTGGATGAAACATAGAGATGGAAGCTGGAGTTAGTGCGCAGCAAAGCTGGAAATGTTTGGCAGAGTGCTGTAGATGGCCCCTAATTTGCTCATCTGCAGTCTAGAAACGGGTTTAAAAAAAAAAAAGTTGAAAACATGCCTGCTAGGCCTCAAAGTGACCAGGGAAACTTTCTGTGATGCTGACACAGAGTTTTGGTGGGTTTTTTTGGTTGGTTGGCTTTTTTTTTTTTTGGGGGGGGGGGAGAAGCCAGAAAGTTAGCGTGACCTTTTGTCAGACTCGAGTTTTGGCCTGATAAGAGTTATTGTAAGATAGAGTGTGGATGTCTGCAGCTTTATTAATAAGGCCAGCTTGCATTCTGAGCTGCGACTCCCCCCACCGTGTTTTCTGCATGGTACTTGTAGCACAGTCTCGCCCAGTACTTCCTCTCCCCTTTGTCACTGGCGTGGAGGTGCCAGCAGTGTTTGTGGTCCCTGCCTCGGTGGCACTGCTGTCCTTCCGTGGGCTGGCTGTGAGGACTGGCTTGTCCTTGCGCAGCAGCACGGTTTCCTGTGTGGCAGCGAACCTGTGCCGCAGGTTTCTGCTCGGGCAGCGGGCTGCAGCCTGTCGGTCTGACACCCAAAAGCTGGGCTCTCCCGCGGGCTTCCCTGCCGTCCCAGAGCAGGGGGGTTGTGCTGGGATAACGCAGCGTCCGTGGGGCCCCCCCTTGTCCGCTGACAAATCCGTGGCTATTCTTCCCTGTTGCTAGGGCCAGTGATATATAAAGCTACATGGGGGGGGGGAAATAAAATCAAGGGGAGCCATTGTCTTCTCTGCTTATGGGGAACACTATAAAAAGGCTGTCTTGTGAGGCGAGTCACTGAATTAATACAACTGGGGTTTGACAGCAATTGTTATTTTCAGAGCCGCGGTTTTCTCCTTCTGATCCGTGTCTTCCTTTCTGAAAAGACTTTGTAAACCTCTCCAGCAGTTGAATAAGTTATCCCGAGTCTTTAAAAATTATTTAAAAATGGGGCTTGGACTAGAAAATATCTCCAGTTCCAAAAAACCTCTGCTTGGTGAGTTCTTTCTAAAAGGAAATTACAGCGTAGTTGCAGGTACTTCAGCTTACATCTCCAAGGAAAAAAAATTAAAGATAGTTCTGGTGGGCGTGCCATATGGTAACATGCTTGTGTTATCCTCTGCTGGCAAGACTTACATGAAAAAGGAAGCTAGATGAAAACCATTTATTTATAAAAGGAAAAGATTCAGATTTATTAC
Source organism: Motacilla alba alba (assembly GCF_015832195.1). Taxonomy (NCBI): domain Eukaryota; kingdom Metazoa; phylum Chordata; class Aves; order Passeriformes; family Motacillidae; genus Motacilla; species Motacilla alba. The sequence continues at coordinate 70,994,182 of NC_052019.1, read as the reverse complement.
TGAAGTTCTGAAACTGTCTTTTCTTTAAAAAAAACCCCACAGAGCCCCTATCTTTGGATTAGTGAATCCCTCTCTGAAGTTCCCAGCACAGGGTTTTTTAATCAAGAGATTGGTTTAGGTAGTTGTTTTCTGATTAGCTTTGGAAGGACGAGGAGCTGCTGGAGGTGAGCGAGGGTGAGTGGCTGTTGTTGGGGGCGCGTGTGTTGGTGAGTGAAGGCCGAGTTACCTTGCAAACCAAACTGGGGTGACGTGTCCTCTTCCTTCACTGCCTTGTTCTGCAGCACAGTGGAGCCTGGCAGCTGCTTCTGATGCTCCACATGGTTTGTTGTTTTGCTGTGTTTTTTTTTTTTTTAATTGAAAGTACACGTAATTTGTGTGTAAATATATGTGCAGAAGGTGTAGTGAGGTAATAGATTTTTTCCCCCCCTGACATCTCTTGCAGATGAATACCAAAATCAGAGCTGATGGGTTTGTTTTGAGATAGACAAGCAGTGTGGCCTTCACAATTCCTCCTGCTCTTGGAGAACATCAGGGCTGTTTGTTTTTGTCCCTTCCTCCGCTCCCCGAGGTGCCAGGTAGCAACGCGGGCAGTGTAGCAGCTGAGTGCTTGCTGAGTGCTCCTTCCATGCTTTTGGAGATGTGTTTATCTCCTCTCCATCAAGGACTCGCCCACAGGACCGGCAGGCACTCCTAGACTGGAATTTGCTCGTGGAAAAAGCAGCGTGTAGGCATTTGCAGACTGTTAGACGTGGGAAATACAGGGGACATCCAGCTATTTCCCCCCGCTATGTTTTAATGTATATCTTTACTTCACTTTTTGCTTGAGGAGCGCGAGGCTACTGTGGGATGAGGGCAGAGGCACTCCACACAGGGATCTGTTAACATAAAATCAGCTGCTTGACTGCTACCCATTAGTGCTGTGTCCAGTTCCTGTTTTTTTGTTTTTTTGTTTTTTTCTTTTAAGTACCAGGATTGAGAAGTCTCTCGAGTTTTCCCACAGGTAAATTGGAGAGAGAACTGTAAAGTTATAGCCAGCTTCCCAATTTTTTTTTTTTTTTTTAAGCCCTTGGTAACAGTAATTTTGAGTTTCGAGGAAAGCAGAAGTGTCCCGTAGTGGCGGGGTTTAAACGGAATCAACTCTGACAATCAGCTCACAGCCGAGTAAAACGTGGGGTTTGGGGTGTCACATAATGGAGTGCTGCTGCCTTATCGGGGAGCTTGGAGGTGGAGAGCAAGGAAGCTGCTTGCCTGGCTTTTGTTTCTGCAAGAATGAGTCTGCCTCGGAGTCACCGAGCTGTGCAGAGCAGTTCAGGCTGGGAGAGGTCTGCGCTCGGCCTGGCACTTGGAAAAACTACGTTTGCCCCTACTGCTGTGTTTTGGGAACGTGTAGTAGGTGAAGTGAGTGATTGTCTCTTCTAAATGTTGTTAGATAGCTCCTTCGCAGATAGAAGCATTCGTTTGTAATGGAAAAAAATAGCTTAGGAAGAAAGGCGTTGTTCAGTGTGAAAGTTGTGTTTACTACATCGCAGTGATGTCCGGTCTTAATTGCTTCCTAATTGTTTGCTCTTACGCCGGGATTGTTTTCCCTCGTTTGTCCTTCCCTCTTTGTGCGAGTGAGCCAATGGCGTTAGCTATTTGCCGGGAGGAGCACTGGAACGGGGATCAGTTTTGGGGGCGATTTGTGTCCTGGAGAGCCGCTGGGATTTTCGTCTTGATCCAATGCCTCGGTCACCTTTTTGCTTTTCAGACAGGGCTTTGCGTTTGGGGCCTCTTGGTGGCCACGGTTGCCCCTGCTGCTGTCCTGAGACACGCACAGTCGTTTTTAGCCCGTTTGAAAAAGGATGAAACATTAGAAGCGTTTGTCCGCCAGGCCGTGGGTGGCTGGAGGGTTGCGAGAGGCTGACGGGGCCGAGCTGCTTGTTTTTCTCGGAGGAGTAAATAGCTGCATTAAATTTGGCCACTTTAAGTCTCCCCTCGTAAGCAGTAAGGCAGATCTTGCTGCCAGAGCTATCAATAAGCCTGTGACCCACAAATCAGCCTCCACCGCAGGGTGTGCTTAGCGATGCTTTTAGCATTTGTAAACTAAGCCACTTCCTATTGGAGCTGAGCTACAATGAACTGGCTGCTTGGCTTGGGATCTTTTTTTTTGGGTTTTCTACTCCTTTTAAATACGCAGGGAGACTGGGTCATACATTCAGCTGCTTTTAACTCTGTTTTCAGCTCGAACCAAGTATAACAATCACTTTTCACAGACTTGGAACAATTTTTACATGTCATGACGTGAGGATCCAGTGCTTCGCTTTGTCATCTGTGTACACAGGTCTCCCAGATGCTTTCCCAGGGCCCTGCTGCTTGGGTAGACATTTTGAGGAGGAGATATGAAAGAAGGGAGCAAGAGCTGAGGATTTGCATGTATCCGTGCAGCTTAAATTGGTTCCTGGAAAATAAGTTTGAAATAACTTGTAATTTCTTAGTGAGGTTAGGTAAAATGCGTGGTGCATCTCTGTTTGCTTCAGGGCTTCGCTTCCCATTTCAAATCCGTAGCCTGAGTCAGCAGTCAGTCAGTTCACGGGAGGAGATGGTAATTTTGTGTGTCAGTCCCACCCTGAGAATTCATCAAGGTAACAGTAGTGTTTGCCTTGCAAATGTACTTTGATGCTTCTGAAAGCAGTCCTTGGAAGCGAATTCGCTCAATCTTTTGGGTCCTTTTTCCCCCCCCTGAAATCCATCTGTGACTGTAGCTTCTTGTGCCAGCTTGCTTCTGGCTTTTTTTCTGGTGTGTGAGGACACTTCTACCTTGTTCACCCTCTCTTCCTTCTCCAGTTCACAGCTGATCTTTGGCAGGAATCCATTCCTTTTGGTGTTCTTACACACCTGAAGAGATCCAGCCCGTGATGTTTCAGTTGAGGTTTGCTTGTGGTTTTTTTTGTCGTCGTCTGTCCTCGCACCACTTCATCTTTCAGTGTGGTCACTCCCCTCTGGAGTTCATGGCTTGTGTCCTTGAGATGCTGACGTACAAAATCTTAATCCCTTCCTCACTTGAAGGAGAACACCTTGAGGATAAGGACTCATGATGCCTGGATTTGTTGTCTTTATCACAAGTCTAATTCCTTTCTTTATGACAAAGAGAGCAAATGAGCTTAGGTAAGCTTTGGTAAATTCCTCTTTTGCTGGAAATTGAGACAACTGAGTTTTGATATGGACATGGTTTCAACCCAAATCATGATTGAGTGGGTTCTCTATTTTGCCCTTAATGAAATAACCTATATTTTGTTTTGGTAGCTGGTACTTTAATTGTGGTTTTCCCACCTTCAGTAGCACAGGCCTAGTTTTGTTTGAATGGATTAATTGTTTTAGGGACTTGCTCAGCGTTCTGGATCCAGGAATCAAAATGGCATCACTCTGTCTTTATGCCCACAAAATACTGCTTTTTCCATTGCTGAGATGTACCTTTCAGGAAAAACAGCATCTCTAATGTCCTGTTACTAACTTTTGTGGTTGACGGCTCTTCTTAAAATTCCTTGCTGCAATGGGAGTGCAAAAAACGAAAGAGGAGCAGTCTGAATGTTTAAAATTCATGGAACGGTTCAGCTGACTTTGAGCTCAACTGTGAAATGCTTAAGCTTAAATAACTTCAATAGAAATGTGCTCCTGTCTGTGTAGGAGCAGTCATTCCCTCTCGGTGGGTTTTCCTGATAAGATACTTTGGAAGAGATAGGCAAATTTTCCTGAAGATAGTTACCCGTGGCACAGACAGGATTTTATTAAATGTGGGGGTTGTGTAAGGAATACTTGGGGCTGAGATAATGCGGTGTATTTTTGGAAAGCTGTTAGATTATTCATTGCTGCCTCCTGTCCATCCCTCCTTCCTGTTGTTCTCTGTGTCATTTCTTGCCTCTAGTGAGTGTTAGTTCCTGGATGCAGACCCTATTTTGCCCATTAATCCCAGTCTAAGTGTAACCTTCCGTCTCTGTAGGAGATTCTCTGTTGGAGAGTTGCCGAGTATTTGTCCTTTGCCACGTTCCTATCCTCAGCCTGTTTTCCATGGTGGTTACAGTAAAGGGCGGCCTTTTAGAAAGTGTTAAAGTGACTCTTTCTCCATGAAAATTTAGTTAAATTTCTCCTTTAACTGCCCGTTCCCTAAGCACATTACGGGATGGTTCTTTTTATTGTGTTTAAAAGGATCGAAGACTGTCTTAAACTCTTCAGTGAAGCTTTTTTTTTTTTTTTTTGTTCCTTTAGAAATGCCCTGATGCGATTTCTTAGGTTGTATGACTAGATTTGCTTTAGTCATTCATTAAGCATCGGCTTCCAAAAGCCCTGATCAGCATTTTGGGAAGCCATCCATGTTCTGAGGCATGTTCTCCAAACACTATATTTGGTGTACAAGTAAGCATCTACATCATCTAATTTGATGCTAGAGCCAAGCTTTTATTACTGCCATTTATCACCCTCAGCGGGTCGTGGATGGCTTTCTGCAAAGCCCTGCTTCCTGCTTGTCAATGTATTTACGGGGTGTGACTGTTAGCAGCAGCCTGGGACGCAGAGGGCGTTACTCATGGGCAGACGGATAGTTCAGCTGGAGCTCAGGGAATCTGCGAGGCGGGAGCAGCACACACCTTTTGTGTGGGACGCTGCTCCCTGGCCATCACATGGAAGTAGCGCTGGAGTGAAGGAATCACAGGTATCTCACGTATTTCCTTGTGTTTCTTTCACGGATTGCTCAGGTTTATATACAGGGAAGGGTAGGTTTAAAAAAAAAAAAAAAAAGCCTGGTTGTGCCCACTGGAATGGTTTGTTAGGCACAGTCCTGCAGTAAAGAGGTTTGATCCTTGGTGGAAACTGAACTTGGAAACCTTACTGGGCGAAGTCGTGACTTGAGCTGGAGTTCATGCTGTGCCCTCCCTTACGAGTGAGCCGATGCTAACTGACAGAAATTAGGGATCCCTGAGAAAAGAGAGGAACATTGCAGGGAGCTTCATTAGGGGCTGAAATGTCCAACGTAGTGAACTCCACCTCGAGTTGGAGAAGGAGTACTTGATGTTTGCCTTCTTCAAAGCTCCAGCAGCCTGTGCTTTTAGGCAAGTGAGTATTAGGATATTAGAAAGAAGATTAGAAGAAATATATCTAGTTTGGATTGTTGCTTACAGTTCCACGAGGGGTGTGTGTTTATGTACTCAGTAAATGTTAATACTGAAATAGATGAGGAACCTCAGTCGGATTGAAAGGGCTCAACAGAACAGCCAAGCCTAGTGCTCACCTCGCTTGAAAATATCAAGTCTATTTGTGGTAAGCTTGAAATTTTGTGGCTGAAGACAGCGTTGTGTTTGCCTCAGGGTAGTCAGTGGATTCCTGGGAGTGTGCAACCAAATGTTTGGGGTGATCTCGATTCCTCTGGTGCCCCAGGATTTCAGATGGCTGTCAGGAAGAGGAGAACCTGCGGAGGAGGTACTTGGGGGCTCTGCTGCAAGCTTCTTTGTTGCTAATTGCGGTGAAAATGTGTTTCAAGTTTGGTGTTCTTAAAGCTCTGGGAAAAAGTCTGTGGGAGACTTGGGAGCGGAGGTGCGGTGGCATCCACAGTTTAGTGACACGGACACGTTCCGTTTCCTCTGCTGTCCCCGTGTCTGCCTGCCTGTCCCTGCAAGTCAGGAGGGCACGATTGCCTGGAGACCTTGGATCCAGGCTTTTCTGTGGTGGGCACTGCTGTTTGTGGCTCTGGCCTGCCCCTCTCTGTTAGTCCTGCAGGGAACAGGGCAGGAGAGGTTGAGTCACTTCCGCAGCCATCGGCTGCCTTGGGAGTAGTTTAATTGTGTTTGGAGCGCGCAGACGGGGCTCTGGTAGTATCCAGCGAGGGCAACTGTGACTTGCTTTGTTTATTTTGAGGATTTTCCAGGAGATGAAAGTGTATTAAATGAATGTGTTGTAAATGAAACAAGGGAATTTATTTTGGTTGTAAGCATAGCAAACCGATGATGATTTCCCGGTCATGGGATGGGGTTCTGGACGCTTGCTTGTTCCTTGCACTGGGAATTGCGGTTGCTCGGGGAAGGGTTGCATCCAAGTGGGTAAACAGCAGGAACACCATTGGGTGGAGTTGTAGCAGGCAGGAGCGCTGCAGCACAACACCTCCCCCTTGTTTACAGGCACTTTGTCAGCCTGCAGACGGAAAACGGAGGCAGGGGGAAGTGTAGGTGCCTGGCTTGGCTTGAAAACAGGCTGTGGCCACCTAACATCCTTGTGGGTTTGGCACAGCGTGCCGCTGCAGGGGGACCGAGGGCGCAGGGCGCAGCAAAGCCACCGCCCTCCAAACACCCTGAGCTTGTCCCCTGCTCAGAGCTCAGCCAGCCAAGGTTCCCCTTCAGGGGTGTTCTGGTGCCTGTAAGAGTTGTGCTGGACCCATCCCACATTGGCTCTAAGTCAGTGACTCTAAAGTGTGTGTGCACAGCAGCAAAAAAAGCATTTTAAGAATGTGCATGTGTAAGGGTTATGTGGGCTTTGACACTGAGGGGTGGTGGCTGGGGCAAGCAAAAGCAAAACTGTTCCTTAAGGCTGCCTTAAATAACTTTCTCTTTCCTGCATGTGAATCATCTGATAAATGGCTGCCCTTTTAACGTATAATGGGACCCGTGTTTTTTAAGAGCTGTTCGTGAGGTTGTGCCTTTTTCATCTGCCATCCTGTAGGGATGTACAGTTTTTGAAAACAGCTTTTTTTCCTAGAAGGGGAGGCCAGATTTCAGTCCCCATCTTGATGGGTAGGGAATGAAAAATCTCATGGAAACACTGATTTCCCTGTCAGTACTCCAGTGGAAGGAGGAAATAGCATACCCCTTTTGAGAAGCATCTTCAGGTTCAAAAACCTCCAGAGAATTCCAGTTACTCTGTGGTGTAGCTAATAAGCAACCAGCCCCATGTACTCTGTTCCCATAGGAATGACCGTGAGTCTGGGGAAGTTTTTCAGTTCAGTGCCACTGATTCCTCCTTAAACCAAAACAAAAGCTCTAGGCCTGGATTTGCTTTCAAACCATTGCCTGACCCTTCTGGGAGAGCAACTGTGTTGTGTAAGGAGTTGGCAGCTCCTCGCTGCTTCCCAGAGCTGCTGCATGGAATGCATCCTGAGTTCTTGCCTTGCTTTTGTTACCTGCAGATTCAAGTGGCTGGTCTGAGACAGGCTTCCTGCAATGAATGGGAATTGGATTGGAAAAAGTTGATTTTTTTGGTTCTGTAAGAACTGAAGGAAGCAACGCTTTGCCCTCACGCTGTCTCTCTTCAGAACAGAAATGTTGTGATTGTTCAGTTTTATAAATAGAAATGCTCAAGTTCAGTCTCATCAGTGCAGATTTTGAACATGTTCAGCTTAATTTCACCTGCCGTCCTTCTGATGCTGTGGTTCTCACAGGGAAAAGGTGTTTGAAGGCTGCAGCTATTGATTTCATTGTCAGAAAGTAGCTCAAGCTTTTATTTTGGTTTCTGTGTTGACCTGTTGGCTGGTGGTAACAAACCGCTCTCACTGTGATGTTTCTATTCTTAGCAGGATGTTACCATTTCAAGGCCTGGATTATTGTTTAAAGGCTGGAAATGTTTGCTTTTCTGGAATTTGGGTCTTGTCTTAGTGTTTCTGTGTTTAAAAAGAGGCACAGCGGGAGAAGGGAGACAAAGAAGTGCACAGCTCAAACTTGGGGGCTGCTCTGATAAACTCACTCGTGTGCCTGTGGCAGTGAGTTGCTGCCTCAGTTTCCCTGTGTAATGAGACACTAGTGATCCCTACTTCAAAGGTACTTTGGGAGGATTAATTGATGCTTCTGAAGGCGCTTGAAGATGAAAAAGCTGGAGTTAAAGCAGGAGAAGTTTCCATGCCCTGTGTAAATGTTCTGTACGGTTTTGAGTTCAACTTTTTGGGGATCTCTGCAAACACTTGGAAGAGCTTATTTCAGCCTGGCCGTGGTGGTGATGGCTTTGGGGATGCCCTGAGTGGTGGAGCTGTGCTTCCAGGAGTTAGTCACTCACTCCTTACCCCAGGGAAGGGGGCCTCAGCGCTAGGGAGCAATTGGAGGAATGTAGGTAGCAGGTGTGTGCCGAAAGTGCTGCCCCTGCACAGCAGGTCAGGGCCTGAGGTTCGTTCTGTGCTGAGAGCAGGCTGTGAAGGGGTAGCTTTTATGGATAAAGAGCCTAAACTTTCCTGGTTTAATTGAGGTTTCCCCAAATCTGCAGCAGACTTGGTGGAAATGGATAGAAGTCCCTGCGGAAGGGGTCTCTGGACAAATGGTTGGGAGTGAGGAGGTTTGAGCTAGGCCAGCCCAAGGGCTTCTCCTGGCAGCACTTACTGGGAACTTTATCAAGAGCTGAGGCTGGATATTTAAGCTGCTTTGAGCACGCAACATCTGCCAGTGCTGCTGCCTTTGAAGCTGAGATGAGCTCTTTGAGGTGGCGTGGGCTGAGGAGAACACCTCACATTTTTCCTTTCTTCTGGAAACATCCTCTTGCCAGCCTGAGACGGAGCAGCCTGCAGGAGGTGCATCGCAAAACCCACCCCCTGCCCAGCAGACGAGTGGCTCAAGTGACAGCTTTGGAGGAAATGTGGTGTTCTTGCTTGTGACGTGGCTGCGTGGGCTCCTGCTGGTGGGAAGGGCTTGCACACAGCCTCACACACAGTTCCTCATTCAGTGCTGGGCCCAGCTGCAGAAATAGGAGGGAGAAATCATTTGCTGGGAACGGCGCGTGTGGCAGGGAAGGGAGCAAAGCGTCCTTGGAATTCCCTGAGGAGTCCCTTCTCCTCGAGAGGCTGAGGATTGGCTGTGGCACGGTGTGGGCACGGCGCGACCTGCTCCACGTTTCATGGCCTCCTCGTGTCCGGGGAAAACGGGATCTTCACCGGTTTCTCTGTCCCCTCTCACTTCTGTGTTCATATGAAGGAGAGCTCAGAGAGTCTGGACAGGAGAAGGCCGGTGCTGCCTTTCTGTCCTAAAGCATTTAAAAACCTCGACAGAAACGGCCGGTTCCATGATGGAATGTAGCTGAAAATAGACTGTCCCACGTGACCCAGGCGTGGACGACAGTGTGTGTTGTTGGACACCAGGCAGAGCTCTTAAAAGTTGCTTTTTTCAGTGATTGCTCAAGGGGGTTGAGGAAATAGACCTGGGTCAAGACAGCTTTCTGAATCTGTCGCATGAAACAGATCGGCACGATAGGAAAAAGTAAATTTTTTTTTTTTTTTGTTAAATAATAGCAGAGCTTCTGGACTAATAAGGTAATTGGAGTACTGTTTAGTAATGCAATATTTTTAACCAAACTTTCCAAGAAAAACCACATCCTGTAAAGATGGAGGCTGCATTAGGGTGTCTCTGAGCTGTGTGTCAGGGACTGCGTTAAGTGGCTTGGCTGAACTGCATAAATGCATGGAATTCTGATAATTCATTGCCAAAATTGCAGGTATTTCCATAGCGTGCGAGGACTACCAGGCTGCAGTTATCCTAATGGCTTTTCCTTTTGGATGCCTGCCTGCCTGGCGTGTGAGACCGTTTCCTGCTGGCTTAGGGTGGCTGTGCTGCGTTGGAGAAGCAGGGATCACAAAGGTGTTGGGAGGCAAAGATGGAACAGCTCACTTAGAGGAGTACTTCATTCTGTTGTTACAGCCTTTGGCAGCTTACGGGAAGAACCCCCCTGTTTCTGGGAAGGGGGAGCAAGGATTAAATGCTACCTAAAGCTCTTTCCAACATGTTGCATTTTCTGCTTCCTTGACCGTGGATCTGTGCAGGGTGTTCAGCAGATCTGCAGTGACTTGGTTTGTTGGCTGGCAGACTCACGAGCTGGGCTGGGTACGGTGAGTTCCCACCCAGAGTTTCTCAGAACAAACTACTTACCTAGGGAATTCCTTCACCATGCTTTCCTGTGCCCTATTCCCAAACCCTCGTGCCTTTGTTGGGCTTACTCAGTGCTAAAATACAAACAATAATTGCTTGGGTTAGTTATTTCATAACCTTTTTCCAGGTTGTGTTTAGCTCGCGCTGGGTTCCTTCTGCTTGTGCTGACACATGTGGAAAGATAGTGATCCCAGTCTCTTCTGCTCTCCAGATGTTTCAGGTCGTATTTTCACTCCTCATGTTGGCAAAGTGCCTCTAAAGTGGCTGTGTTCCTGAAAAGAAAATAATTGGGTTTAAGTGAAGTAGTCAGTGGAGAGATTTGTGGCGTTTGTTCCTTGGGTTTTTTTCAGTCTCTTCTTTGTTCAGAGCTGGTTTGAGTCTGGCCCGGCACCAGGTGCAGGTGGCTGCAGGGGTGGGAGGTGACGGCAGCTCCCTGAGCCACAGAAGCTTCTCACTCCCACTGGGAGCCAATTATTTAATTCAGGATTTGTGCCTGCTGTCCTGGCCTAGGGTGAGGTGCAGATGGCTGGAAGCAGCTACAAGTGTCCTGTAACAGAGCAGCCGGGAGCAGGATGTTCCCTCCTCCTCCTCCTCCTGGCTCCTGGTTGCATTTAGCAGCAGGCTGCGCCGGTGTTGCTCGGCTGTCCGTGGCAAAGCTCACGGCTGTGCAGCTCTACCATCCCGGGATGCCTGGAAGTCCAGCCAAGCCCTTCCTCACAGCGCCCAGGATTCCTTCAGAGGCCTGTGGGAAGGGGAGGATGCTGCTGTCCCTTCAGAGCCCCAGAGAGTCAGAGCAGCTCTGGGAACAGAATCCCAGGGTGGTTTGTGTTAGAAGTGACCTCAAAGACCATCTCATTCCAAATCCCTGCCACAGGTAGGGACGCCTTCCCATAGCCCAGGTTTCTCCAAGTCCCCTCCAGCTTGGCCGTGGACACTTCCAGGGATCCAGGGGCAGCCACAGCTTCCCTGGGCACCCTGTGCCAGGGCCTCAAATAAAGAGAGACAGCATTTAACACCCCACCAATAAAAAATTCCGTTTGGTCCTCAGAGAGATGGTGAAACCTCGGCCGAGTCTTTATCTAAAGCCATGAGATCTGGATAGTGTTTGCGTTGAGAATTCTGCTGTCTGGGTTTCACAGCTTCCCACTTGCGTTGGAATTCAGAGCTCAGTCTGCCCATTCTGACAGAACTCTTCTCTCAGCTCATCCACAGAAATACTCAGGAATACTGACTCATTTGACACTTCCCTGCAAATATTTAATTCTGTGTGTCATATTTCTGACATGTTAGGGGCTCGTGTGCCATCCAGGCGCACTGCCATGTTTTAACATGCAAATGTCCAAACGCTTTTTCTAAACCAGTCCATCTTCTTCCAAACAAAATTTTAGGTAAGGAAGTGATTAGGTCAGAAAATGGTTTAAAGCCAGGCAGAACACCTGCTAGTTTAGCATCCCAGTTTTTGGTAAATACCCTGTTGGAATGTGAAAATATGTGAGTGGGTCAAGTATTTAATGTTAATCCTGTCCCTGCCTGGGACTGGTCTGCTTGTTTCCTTTTTGCTTCCTGTTCCAAAAGGTCTCTCAATATCTCCCCCCTCTCTTGCAGTGGCAGTCGCTCTTCCAAGACCTTCAAACCAAAGAAGAATATTCCTGAGGGGTCTCACCAGTACGAGCTGCTCAAACATGCCGAGGCCACGCTGGGAAGCGGCAACCTGCGCATGGCCGTGATGCTTCCGGAGGGGGAAGACCTCAACGAATGGGTTGCAGTTAACAGTGAGTCACTGGCTTTTTCTTCATCACGGGGCTGTTGGAGGTGGGCTGACACGTGGGGCAGGACAGCTGTGCGTCCCTTTCTGTTCCTGGAGAAAAGAGGAGTTGGGGGACCTCGCTCTCTACAACTTCCTGACAGGAGGGTGCAGCCAGGTGAGGCTTTGCTCCCAGGGAACAGGGGCAGGGTGACTGGAAACAGCCTCAAGGTTCAGGCTGGATGTCAGCAAGAATTCCTTTCTGGAAAACGTTGTCCAGCATTGGCTGTGTTGGAGTCCCTGTCCTTGGAGATGTCCAGGGGACAGCTAGATGTGGCTGTCAGAAGGTGGGGATCAGCCACAGGTTGGACTTGATGATCTCAGAGGTCTTTTTGCAGCCTGAAAATGGTTCTGTGATTCTGAGGGGGTTTGTAATTTTCCTAAAGTTAGTTCCTTCAGTTCCTACCAAGTTTTGAGCCTTTGCTCTGGTTAGTCTCTGATGTCATTCTTTTAACTTCCTCTAAAGCTGTTTGTCCAAACTCTCTGCTTTCGGGCCAAACAATGATGCCTAAATTAGCATTTTCTCATTGCCTGACCTTGTCTCCTCCTCCTCCCTCTCCCTGCTGCACGGATTTTGCCCTCTGCTCCTAAAGAATGGATTCTGCCTTTGCACTGTGCAGTTTTGGCTGCCACCAGCTCTGTGCCCTGTCTGGGTGTTTGCTCGTCTTTTGCCTCTCAGGCTTCGTGTGCTCCAGGGGTCCTATGGGGCTTATTGTGCACTGCAGTAGAAATGATTGCTTGAGTTAAATGTCCTCCAGTTGTTTCTGTGGTTCTGCCTTTTTTCTCCTTGCTCTTTGACATGTTTGGGAAGTGAAACCGTCCCACTGACTCTCACCTTCCTGTTCCCAAGCAGTCATGCAGTGCTCTGGTGCTCCGCTTGCCTCTGCTTCCAGGGCAGGCTGGAATTGCTGACACCATCCTTTGCAAAAGTTAACTCACACTGCGTTGCAAAACTAGACTAGAGAAAAGAGCCAGCCCACTGCTGTGAGTAAGCATTGCTTAAGATGCTTCATGTGTTGCTGGCATCCTTCCCTTCTGGTGGTTCCTGCACTCTGCGTGTCTGCTTTCCTGCGTGGCAGTTCCTTCCCTTCCTGAGTGACCTGGCTGCTGAATTAGCTGGCGTGCAATTGTAGCTGTGTAATTCAAGAGTGAGCTGGTGAGGGGCTCCCTTCCCTCAGCATCCCCGCACCACGCCGAGCTCCAGCAGGAGCTGTGAGCCCCTTCTGCTCGCAGAGAGCTCTCATCAGGAGACAGAATGTCTCCTTCAAGTCATTGCTTTTGCCCTTCTCGACCCTGAGAGCACAAAGCCAAACGTGCTCTGCCCTGCTGCTTCTTGCTCTGCTTTCAGCCTGACCAGTGTCTTAGGGAATGACTTGATGGGCCGGTGGATTTTGAGACTTGCACGTGTGGGATTTGCCGTCATCAGGCTTTCTGTGGGAGCCCGTGTGGGTTTTCTGAGCATGCTTGCCTCGAAGCAAGCAGTGGGCTGTGGTTTCTGCTGGGAGCAGGGAATGGAAACTTAATTAACAGTTCCTGTGGGCACTGGAGAAGCGAGGACTGCCGTCCTACATCTGCTGAGCAGTAGCTGTGACTTGCTCCAGTGACATTTGCCTCATCTTGGCTGTTTATCCTCTGAAAAGTACCTGCAGATGCAGTGGGTTGTATAAGCTGATGGCAGTGACCACAGTTCCTTGTGACAGAATGAAAAAGAGCCTTCTTCTCTCAGCGTTTGGAGTCATTAACTGGAAGAGTAACTATAACAGTAGGGTTAGATGGGCTATTGGGAAGAGATCCTTCCCTCTGAGGGTGGGCAGGCCCTGGCACAGGGTGCCCACAGGAGCTGTGGCTGCCCCTGAATCCCTGGAAGTGTCCAAGGCCAGTTTGGACTGGGCTTGGAGCCACCTGAGATAGCAGGAGGTATCCCTGCCCATGGCAGGGGTGGAACCAGGTGGTCCTTAAATTCCCTTCCCATCCAAAGCAGTCTGGGATTGTATGAGATGTTCTTGGGAATACAAAGCCTGGGGGAAGCCGCTGTCACCTAACGAGTACCTGCTCCCTCTAGTTGGAAAGTTTATGCTGAAAATCTTTCTTGGATTCCACACTTGCCAGTAGAATTTGGGATTGTAATGCAATGCACCAAACTTTCAGCAAAGGAAATGACTATGCTTTCTCCTTCCTTTGTCTTCTTCCAACTGAAGATTTTGCTGCAGTGAACAATTAAATAGTTCTTGCTGGAGGCTGTTCCAGAAAGTCGGTGGTTGCATTCCGCATCTCTTCTATAATGGATCTTAAAAAAGCAACAAGAACGGAGTTTTTTTTCCCCAAAACCCTTTCCAGAAGCCGTGCTTTACAGTCTGGGCTGCAGGGTGCTAACGAGTGCTTTCCATGCTTTCCAGCTGTCGACTTCTTCAACCAGATCAACATGCTCTACGGAACCATCACGGACTTCTGCACGGAGGAGAGCTGCCCCGTCATGTCTGCTGGCCCCAAGTAAGAGCGTGCTTCTCCCCCCCTGGTGACGGGGTGCACTTCTGGAGATGATTTCTCATTTCAAAGCTTGAGACCAGCTGAGAGGAGTGCCCAGAGTTGGGTGGCAGGGATGTGAAAGAGAAGAAGGATTTGAATGTCTGTTAAGCGGGTGGGGAATAGCAAGTTGATATTTTTTGGTCTGTGCTCATATTTGGTTGGTGTTTATTTTTTTTCCTTTAACCTGGGAAGTAAACTAATTATCAGAATTATTTTTTCCCCGTCTTTATTTTTCTGAAACATTAATGAGGGCTTCTTAAATGAAGATTTAAAGGTTTTATGTGCAGGCATTCCATTGGGGCTCACCAAAATGTTCCTTGTAGGTATTGTAGAAATAGTAGATGTCTGGATAAGTGTCCTTGTGCCCTTCTGGGATTCTTGCTTATGCTTTTGTTCAGACATCCAGTGTTTGTGCTTTTTCCTTCTCTCTGATGCAGTTTGTTGTTTTGCTCTGGCACCAGACTGATCTCAGCTAAGTGTTGATATTTGTCCTACATGAATACGACTTAAATCTTGCTATTAGGGCAGTACTGGGCGGTGAGCAATGCTGCTTTTTCATGAATCCAGACACACGGTCCATTTGGCGTGTCTGGAATTTCTGCGTGTGTTCTTGGATACAGTTTTAAAATGCTTGCAGACCCTGTGATTTGTTGCTGTTAGAAAAATGTGGGGGGTTTTTTGTCCCGTTGATGAGGGTGCTGCTCACAAATTTGTTTATGGTGAAAATACTCTCCCAGCAGTTGTTCTGACCAAACCGAATTTGCTAAACAAATCGAGAGGACAGATTTATCAGCTGAGCTTTGCATAAAGCCACGTGTGCGATCTGCAGCATACAGACGCTGCGGTTCACCCGGGAGCTGGCCTTGTCAGACTCCCCGTGCTGGGTGTGCTTGGGGTTTTTCAGCACTGTCTCTGCAAGGTGATCCACCATCTGGCAGGCCCATCAGGAGTGACTCCCTGGTGCTCAAGGCCGCCTTGTCTCACCCCAGGTACGAGTACCACTGGGCAGATGGCACCAACATCAAGAAGCCCATCAAGTGCTCCGCACCAAAGTACATCGATTACCTGATGACCTGGGTCCAGGACCAGCTGGATGATGAAACGCTCTTTCCTTCTAAAATAGGTGAGGGGGCAACTGCAGCTGAGCAGGGCACTCGGCTGACACCTGCACAGCAGCACTGCAGGGGTGAAAGGTCTCCTCAGTGCTTGATGTGCGGGGCAGGTTTGGAAGGTTACATTATCTGTCTGCGCACGCTTATCTTTGAAGGTTTGTTGTCATGCTTGAACTCTGATCCGTGTGTTAGTACTCCTGATAAACGCCTGTCACAATTCTGGGTGCAGGAAGTACACTAATAACTGGTTCTGTTCATCAAGTCTGGTGTTGCATTCATTTGGAGCAGTGACTTGTTTCTTGAGAAATAACAGCAGAGGGTCTCAGACCCTTATAACCAGTAACTGGCAGCTTGTTGTCACAGAAGAGATGTCTGGCACCTCTGGAGGAACTTTCAGGCCTTATCTCCAAAGAAGCTGAGTTGCAGCTTTGATCCTAAATTGATGATTTTTTTTTTTTTGCTTGGTTTTTTTGAAGTGAAGATAAAAAATAGATCTTTTAAAGAGGCTTCTTTCAGAAAAGCAGGAGAGAAATAATCACCAGGCAACAGTTTGGGAAAGGTACCAGGGGAGATGTCTTGGTTGCCTTAACTTTGTAAATAGTTTCTGAGGCCACGTACACGTGTGCAGGGCAGGCTGCAGCAGGAGCATGAGAACACTGATGGTGGCACCTGAGAGCATTGCTGAGGTCCTGACTGGCCTCAGAGCATCCAGAGCCTCTGGCCTTCAGGCAGGACTTGGGCACTGGGAAAGGCTGCAGAAGAGCTAAGCTGACTGGGGAGACCGGTAGGTGAGGAGGAGCTAGGCGGGTTTCCTCTTCTCAGAGGGTTGATACGTATCTTTTTTTAGCCTGGGGAAGTGACAGCTGACGAGTTCAGGGCTCCCAGGAGCCGCTTGCCGTTTTCCAGCCGGTTTCGGTAAAACCTGTGCAGTGACAAAGGCCTGCTGTTGAATCTGATTCCATCTGCCCTGATTTTCACAACAGACCAACAGGGCCTGGCAGTTGGAGAATAAGCCCTCTGTTTTCTTCTCCCCAGGCGTACCATTCCCAAAGAACTTCATGTCAGTGGCCAAGACAATTCTCAAGCGTCTCTTCAGAGTTTACGCCCACATCTACCACCAGCACTTCGACCCGGTGATCCAGCTGCAGGAAGAGGCACACCTTAACACTTCTTTCAAGCACTTTATATTTTTTGTTCAGGTAAGGACGTGGCAAACGGTGTTCTCGCTTCCAAGCTACGTTATCCCCCTTCCCTTGTGGGAAAAAAAACAGCATCTTCCTAGGTTCCCTTCCTTTAAGAGGGAGAAAAAGCTTCAGGCAGTGCAACACTTGGGGTCAGCGAGTGGCAGATGGGCAGGGGAGGATGTAGTGGCTGAGCCTGGGCTTGGAGGGCTGACTGCCAGCTGACTTCTGGCTAAATGAGGCTTCTCACCTCAGCTGTACCCACAAAACTCTCTATGTGTGTGTCTTTCTCCTCATCCCTGTTACAGGAATTCAATCTTATTGATAGAAGAGAACTTGCACCACTTCAAGAACTGATTGAAAAACTCACCTCCAAGGACAGATAAAAGGAAGAGGACTTCTTGGAGTCACTTTTTTCTTTAAACGAGTGTGTGGTATTTGTTTTTTGTTAATTGTTTTTGTTTTTTTAAAAAAAAACAACAAAACAACCCCCCTGTGCTGTTACCAGTGACAGCTGAGATCTACTTTTCTGTGCTTTTATTAGGGGAAATCTTTTCACTGTTAGTGACATGTGGTAAATAGCTTTTTTTTTATTATTATTAATATTATTTTACTGTTCTTATTCATTGTGGAATTTCTAGCAGGTGCTGAGTGTTTATTAAGGAAACGTGCTTGGTTGGGGGATTGACTCTGCTGGTGGATGGGTTCTTGTGTTGTGTCAGTGGTAGCCCATTCTCATGAAGTCCCTGGAAGACTTGCTTACATTCTCTTAAGTGCCTTGGCAGACTCACTTCTGAGGTGCAAAGCACATACAATACTGAACATTGCTGGAAACAGAAAATATGTACTAACACCCAGACACTTACTGAAACTTGTTTTAAAAATATATATCTATGCTTACACTAGGTTAAAAAAAAAAAAAAAGCCATAACTTGCTGAAATCAATGATCTCCAGCTTTTAATACAAATACTTGTCTTATTTTTTTAGAGATGAATATAGAATTTTTCAGAACTAGATTACTTCTTAGGAAGAAAAGCGAAGCGCTCGCTAAGGCGGGACGGCGAAGGTGGCGTCAAAACTACACAGGCCTTGTGCTTAGCAAGCAGCTCCGTGCCTGCTGCCATGGGACTTGGCATAGTTGCTTTTATTTTCTTAGCAGGAGAGCGTCAGTTGGGTCAGCCAGCTTGTTAAGTTCCCCTAGCAGTTGCCAAATGAACAGGTAGTTTGCACAAATACGGTTAGGGAAGGTATTCCCTAGGAAAATATTGCACTGGGATAGTAGTAATAATAACAAGGAGAACCTGGCTTGAAAAAGATCTGCTGGAAAGGTGTTTTGAAGTTCGGAATGCCAAGCCTGGCTCTGAGGAGGGGCTCTGGTGGCCAGTGTTGGAGGAAATGTGTCTTGGAGAGGAGGTAGTTTCTGGGGCTGCTTTGGAGTCGCGTTACTGTGGTGGTGTTCTCCCCTGTTTAAAACCACTGCCCGTCTTCAGGGAGCTCCAGCTGTTGGGAAAAGCAGCAGGAGCAGGGGAGGCCGAGGTGAGCACGTGGAGGAGGAGTTGAGCTTCTGTTTCGCACGCCTTGGCTCGACCAAGAATGCCGAGTCAAGTTGGAGCTGGCATGCAGGAGCCTGCGGGAGAGGCGAGTGGCCATTGGCACGGGCAGCAGGGAACAGCTGAGCGCAGAAGTGACTCCCCTGGGAGCTCCCGGGCTCCGGTGAGGGATCCTGATCTTCTGGCTTTTCCTGTGCCACCATGCGCACGACAGCGCCGAAGCCGCCCGTCTCCCAAATCCAAACTGCTCGGTTTGGACACAGAGAGAGCCAGGCAGGAGCTCCCAGGTGCTAAACAGGGGGTGCCTCCCTGTTCAGGGTGACTCCTTGGTTTGGTGTCCTGTGCCAGCAAGCAGCAGGAAGGATGAAGGTGTGGAAACGAGGATTTGCTTGGACACGGCAGTGCGGGGGTTGACGTTCCTGGCACGCTTGTGCCCTGGCAGGGCTTAGTTCTTGTTGTCGCTGTTGTTGTTGCAGTTTTTTTTCTTTTGAACAGCCAGTTCTAGAAATCCAGAGGCATCTGCTGCAGTTCAGCCCATCAGAATTGGAATGTATCAAAATGAGTCCTATGTGGATGGTGTGTTTTTTCAACTCGATACCTGGCAGTAGGGAGTCTTTGACCTTATAGTTTCTAGGCACGTAATAAAAGCTTGGAGATCATGATTTGCCTGACAGCTGGATGAACACATTCTTTGATTACACAACACTTGAAAATAACATCATTGAGGACGTGTTTGCAGCGGTGGGGATTCGGGGTCCCCGTGCTGTTTCTTTTTGCAGCTTTTCGTTGTTGTTTTGCTTCCGAACGCTGTGGGACCAGAAGTTGACGTGTGTTTACACTCTCGGAGTAAGGGCACATGGAAATGCCACTCAAAGGAATCTGGATCGAGTGAATGTGTTTATACAATAGTGCATTTATGGGAGGAAAAGGGGGGGACACCCCCTGCCCCTCCAGATAAACCCCAGAGGAGCAAACCCTGCTCTGCTCCAGGCCCCCGCTTTGGACTTTGAGGGGTGACGGGCGCTCGGGGTCACAACCTCCCGGCTTTGGTCACGGGGAGCAGAAAGTGCCAGTGGGCTGGAACCAGGCTGTGCTTCCAGTGCTGCCTCAGGCCTTCCAGTCTGGTGGGGTCCCGAATTCCTGTGGTTTGTGGTGGTCTGCTGCTACCAGCACGTTGGATCTGGTCGGGGCTTTGGGTGGCGGCTCCTCCCTGGAGCTGGGAAGGGGCCCCAGGGAGCTCAGCCAGGGGTGGATGGATACAGGATGTGTGTCCAAGGCTTTGCAGTCCCAGTCAGGGATGCAAGTTACTCCAGCAAGGAGGAACCAAACCACCGCCCTCTGCTGCTGCAGGTGGCTGAGGGGACAGAAGAGGTTCTGAGGGGCAGGCAGCCCATCTGCAAGCATCCCGTTTCTTTTCCTGCTTACTATGCAATGTAGAGCTTTGAACTTCTGCTTTTCCGTGGAGACGGAGAGGAGCAGTGCCCTTACTCATTCCTTGGGAACTGAGCCCTCTCCCAGTGTCCCTGACCCTCAGTTACCAGGTAAGGACACCTATTTGCTGCTATGGACTCAACTCACCTTTCAGATTGTTCCTTTCTCTTTCTCACCCCTCTTCCTTTCTCCCGGGTCGCCAGACACAGTTTTGCTATGAAATCCCATCCTTCTGGACAGCTGTGGTTTTCCTTGCTGCCCTCTCCTCCTCTCCTGCCTGCCGGAGTGCTGTTCCTGTACATAACCCCCCTTTTGGTTGGATTAGCTGAGGAGCTGCAGCACCAGCAGAGATTCCTTGCTTTTTCCCCACTAAAGTTTTCCCTTCTGCGCCGGATCTCGTTTCCTTCACTGCTGGCAGCAGTGGTCTCTTTTCCAATCCCTCGCTCCTTAAACCACTGGCAGTTTTATGGACGCCCATCGTTTTTTCCTGGATATCTTCTCTTTTAACACGAGACTAACGTTGGTGATTTTCAGTGTTAAACCTTCCTCTTCCCCCGCTTCTCCTCTTGCCAGGTTCAGTTTGCAGCCTAGGGAAATACCCAATTACCTTATTTTGTCGGAAGAACCGATTCCCCAGATTGTTCATAGAATATTGTATTTTTAGGGGAGATTAATTTTTTATAGCCACTGAACTATACTCATTATTTTTGTACGTTTGCAACTTGGGGACGATTTTTTCCGAGCCGTGTCGCGGAGGGAGCGTTTGTTGTCGTGGCTGTCGGACTGCTTGGGAACGCTGTGCTTGTGTGGTGCAGGGGCACGTGCCCTGCTGTGCCCTGGGAGAGAGAGAGAGAAGCATGCAATAAAAAGGTTTCCGTGAAAACCGACGAGGTTTGAGTACAAATTAACGAGGCTTCGGTAGAAGGCCATTCTTGAAGGCAAAAAGAAAAAGAAATTAATTCTGAAAGCGACACTAACCTTTCCTCCTCCTTGGGAATCCTGAAATATGTGGGGCAAAACTCAGTGTGATGTGTAAAATGCAAGGAGAGAACCCTTACTGTGAGCTAACTGTGCCAATACCGCTTCAGTTCGTAGTCACTGATGGAGATTTCAGTTCTAAACGAAAACGGCTTTTGATTAAACAAGAATAAGTTGAATGTCTGAAAACCCGCACCGTGTTTATTTGAGAGTTGTAAATAATGTATACAGATGGTTGTATGTGAAGGGGCAAAATATTTAAATCCTAGGGTTTTATTGTTTTGGTTTTTTTTTTTTTTCAATAAGAAACTGAAGGCTGTTTATAAGAGAAAATAAATAGCTATGTTTGACCATGACTGTCTTTCTTTCCTTCTTGGACTGGCTCCTCAGTGGTCTCCTGCTGGTAAATAGATTTTTCCCCTCCCCTCTGCATTGGAAACGTGTGACCGGGACACAGCCAAGGATGCTGTTGGCTGGCCGGTGCCACAGGAGGTGCAGCGGGCTCCCCTTTGGGCCCTGCCCCGCAGCACTGGTGACTTTTTTAGGCTTTTCTTTCTCTGGAGCGCTCCAGGTTTCCTGCCCTCCCATCCACCAGGGGTTCTGAAGTGCCCTGCCCCGTGCTAAGTTGCTCTCACACGTGGCTGGAGGGCACTTCGGAACAAGGTGGTTAAAAATTCAGCTTTTACTGGGATTTTTTACACAAATCTGGGGCTGTAACTGCCTGGCTGCTGGTGCCCGTCCCCTTTGGCTCAGGATTTTTCCCCGTTCAATTTGTTTCTGTTGGGGAGCTTTTAGGCTTTCACAGAATCCCGCATTGGTTTGGGTTGGAAGGGACCTTAGAGCCCATCCCATTCCAGCCCCTGCCATGGGCAGGGATGCCTCCCACTATCCCAGGCTGCTCCAAGCCCCAATGTCCAGCCTGGCCTTGGGCACTGCCCGGGATCCAGGGGCAGGCACAGCTTCTCTGGGCACCCATTGCCAGGGCCTGCTCACCCTGGCCGGGAGCAATTCCTTCCTGAAGCCAAGAACTCCTTCCTAGAATTGGCCATGTCTTCCCAACGATTTTCACCAGCAGCCCTCTAACTTCAAGTGCCGCCGATCTCCTTGGGAGCCGGCTCTCGTGCCGCTGCCAGGCCGTTCCCGGAGGAATTTCCAAGGCACGCCGGGGTGGGGGTGGCTGGCTTTGTCCCCCTTTTCCCGTGTCCCTTTTGTCCTCCCCCCCGCGCTGCCGGCGGGGCGGGGGGCGCTCCCCGGCGCCATCGATGCGCTCCGCGCGCCGCTGCTCTCGCCTGCGGCGGGCACCGCGAGCCGGTGACGTCAGCGGCCCGCCGCCGCCGCCGCGCGCCAAAATTTGAAGGCGGCGCGCGCGGGGCCCGGGCCGGGCTCGCGCCTTCCCCCCCCCCCCCCCCCCCCCCCCAGCCCCCTCAGGCCGCGTCCGGCGCGCGCCCCCTCAGGCGCCCCCCCCCCCCCACCCCCCCCTCACCCCGAGGCCGCCATGGCCACCCCGCCCAAGCGCAGCCGGGCCGGCGGCCGCCTCAAGAAGGTCGCCGTGGAGGGCAACATCGGTGAGTCGGTGCCTCCCGCCTAGGCGGGGGAAAAGAGATGGGGGAAGGGAGGGGGGGCTTCCGCGGCGGTCGGTGCTTTCGGCCGCGTCCGCGGGAGGCACGTCTGAGGGCTCTTCACTGCCCGCCTGCCTCCCTCCTGCCTTTTTTTAATTGTTTTTCCTCCCTTCCGCTTCTTCCTTACCTCTCCCCTTCCATCTGTCATTCCCCTCTTTGCCCTTTCCCCCCTCTTTTTCCCTTCTTCCCTTTCCCCCCTTTAGCCTGTGTGAGGGCTCTTCCCACTACGGCAGAGCGGAGCAGCAGGGATGTTTCCACAAGGTTTTCCTGGCTGTTTTCCCGCCGTAAAAGGCTTTTAATCAGGGCCGGAGGCACGAACAAAAGCCAATCCGTCATGTCAGAGACTTTATCCCGACTCCGTAAAAGTTACGAGATTAAAAAAAGCTTTCTATTAGAGTTTCTAACTGATTGACCTGTTTGGTGTGGAAATCCGGGATAAGTCTTTCCCGTTTGTGGTGTAAAGCGCCCAGAATCACGGAATTTCCCGAGCTGGGAGGGCTCCATAAGGATCTCCGAGTCCCACTCCTGGCCCTGTGCAGCACCCCTCAAAGTATCCAAAGGTGCCTATTGTCCAGCGTGTTTAAATTCAGAGCAACAAAAACTCCCTGGTGCTCCATTAATCGATCTGGCTCACGGTGGGTGCGGGAGGGTGGTTTATGGGGGGTGCGAGGCGGAGTTGAGCTCCAGTTAAATAGCACTGCTGTGGGTGGTTTCTCACTGATGTTGCTCCTGGATGCTTTTCCTACAGCTGCAGGGAAATCCACCTTTGTGGATATCCTGAAACAAGCCAGCGAGGAGTGGGAAGTGGTTCCCGAGCCTGTAGCTAGATGGTGCAATGTGCAGCAAAGCTCTGGAGATGATTGTGAGGTAAAAGAGGGGGGAAAAAGTCACACCTACCTCTGATTTCAGCGTGTATCCAGCTGAGTGGAAGTTTTTCGGACTCTGTGTGATAGCAACACTTTTGATGACTGCTTTCACAAGGTCTGAGTTCCTCTTGGGCGTAATTTCTGAAAGTGGTCAAGAGTAACTTTGTAGGCACTGTGAACTAACCAGGTGAGTGCAGAGGCTTGTTCCTGTGCCGTGGAAAGTGTGCTCTGAAGCGTCTGAGCAAACCGAGAGCTGCTGCTCACTGGGTGTTACTGGTGGGGTTATTTTTTATTTTTTTACTGTAATTCCACTGGCAATCCAGCTGCCACCTCCCGTGCAGGTGGCTTTTGAGGGACTGGAGATATTTTTTTAGGCCCGGCACAGAGCACGGTGCGTTCTGGCTAACCCGGTGTAAAGCTGACCGGGCGCGCGCGGCTCCTGCCTTCCCCTCGGCCGCGTTTGGCCAGGACCAGGCAGCGTGTCTGTTCTCCCCCTGGGCCCAGGAGCTGAGCACGTCGCAGAGGAGCGGCGGGAACGTGCTGCGCATGATGTACGAGCGGCCGGAGCGCTGGGCCTTCACCTTCCAGACGTACGCGTGCCTCAGCAGGATCCGCGCGCAGCTCCGCGCCCTGGACGCCGAGCCGGGCCGCGCGCAGAGCCCCGTGCTGTTCTTCGAGCGCTCCGTCTACAGCGACAGGTGCGTGGGGAGGGAGCCCTCCAGGGCAGGATTCTCCCTTCCCGAGGCTAGAAGGGAGCTCTGCGGTCCAAGCCCCCAGCCAAGGCAGGGTGACCCCGAGCAGGTGGCGGAGGAGCGCGTCCGGGTGGTTGAAATGCTTCCAGAGGGAGACTCCGTGGCCTCCCTAAGCAGCCGTGCTGCTGCTTGGCCACCCTCGTGGGAAGAAGTTCTCCCTCGTGTTGAGGTGGAACTCGTCGTGCTTTAGTTGATGGCCAGCAGCAGAATGTCTAAGTAAATGGCCTGCCCTGCGTTTCTGGATTCAGAAGGGGAGACCTGATAACTGAATCCCATCCCGTAATCCTTAGGTGTTCCCCCTGTTGTAATGTAGTGCAAAAAATTCATGTGTTTTAATTTATTGTAAATAAATCACTTGGGTACGAGCCAGAGCTGTGTTCTGGGGGTTATTCCTGCACACCTGAGCTCTAAATGGTGGTGGTCTTCATGCACACAGCTCCAGGAGGAGAATACCAGTTTATTCCACTCCAGGAGGTCCTCAGAGATGCTGCAGTGTCCCCGCTCAGCTTCTTCTCTAGTTACTGTATTTGAGGCGCGCCGAGGGATTCCTGTGTCCCAGAGAGGTTGTTTCCATCGCTTCCGTGTCCATCCGCAGGTACATCTTTGCTGCTAATTTGTACGAGTCTGACTGCATGAACGAGACCGAGTGGACCATTTACCAGGACTGGCACGACTGGATGAATAAACAGTTTGGCTCGAGGCTGGCTCTGGATGGGATCATTTATCTCCGAGCCACTCCTGAGGTGAGGGGTACCAACGTGACGGCACCAATAAAGCGAGCGACCGCAGGGAAGCACAAAATCCCTCTGGGAAACAGCTGTCGTGGGATTGTAGCTGTACAGGGAATGCAGACAGGTTTCCCATGATGGTAGAGCTGATGTGGGGGTGCTCTGTGAAGCCCCTACACCTGGGGCGCT
This sequence comes from Motacilla alba alba, assembly GCF_015832195.1. NCBI lineage: Eukaryota > Metazoa > Chordata > Aves > Passeriformes > Motacillidae > Motacilla > Motacilla alba. The sequence continues at coordinate 70,969,588 of NC_052019.1, read as the reverse complement.
GGACATAAGCCAGGTGACAGCACGCCCTGCATGTGGCCTTATGACCGTGCTTTCATCTTGGGCCATCTAATATTTGCTTGAAAGGAGAGAACAGAAAAATACCTCCCTTGAGTGTGAAATCTGCTTGAACAAGAGAAAAACAGGAGGTTAAAAGAGCTCTGATGAACTTAGAGATCCCTTTGATATTTCTTTGCTTCCAGCTTCCGTGCCTTCAGTTTGGCTGTGGTTGTAAAAAACTGTGGAATGTAACGCACTGGAGTAACTCTGAGGGCTTTTTGGTTTTGTATTTAAGAAAAGAACGTGTATTTAAATTACAGAGTACAACACTTAAAAACAGTTTTGGCTTGTTGCTGAGGTTTTAGGTGCGCTCGGGATGGCAACAAAGGATTTTAAACATTTGCTTATTTTAAATTGGGATATTTCTGTGCTCTTGGCATGCAATACAGCAGTTTACTTATTTTTATTTGCTGCCTCTTGCCTTTAGAAATGCTTGAATAGGATTTACTTGCGTGGAAGAGATGAAGAACAAGAAATCCCCATTGAATATCTGGAGAAGCTTCACTACAAGCATGAAAGCTGGCTCCAGCACAGGACACTGCGGTAGGGTTTGTTGAGTGGTTCCTTGAGGATGGATAAATCTTTGCAGGGATGTTCTGTGGGGCTTCTTCTACCCGTGAAACTTCAGCTTTTCTTATGATGTGCAGATCTGAACTGCAGGCACATTGCTGTCAGTGTTTCCTTAGGAGTAGTGTCTTTCCAGCACATTCATTATTGCAGCGTGCTCCGAGTTCTCTTCACGCAGAGCTCTGAGCAGCAGAGGCTTCAGCTGAGCCGGCTTGAACACACAGAGTGCTGATATTCCATCAGGAGCTGGGGGAGCACCGTGTCTGGGAATCACTGCTGCGTCCCAGGAGCCGCGCTGTAAATTCAGAATTCCTGGCTGTTTCTTGGGGGACTCTTATGCACTTTTTCTTGGGGGATTCTTAGCAATGAAAACGCTGACGGGGATTTGACGGCTCTCTGCTTGATTTCCAGCTACTAATATTTGCTTTGTTCCTCTCCCAATACAGAACAGATTTTGACTATCTGCAGGAAATTCCCATTTTAACGCTCGACGTCAACGAAGACTTCAAAGGCAAAAAGGACAAATATGATGACATGATCGAAAAGGTAAACTTTGACAAGCAGCACAAACTGGTGATTCACATTGCTCTAGAAATACACTTTACACTCTAGTCACCCTTCTAGAATACGTCAGTCACAGAGTTCCATTCAGGTAATGACCAGTTTTACAGCCTATGGCAATACATATTTTAAAGCTAGGCCAAACCTTTATCATTTAACTGCTCGGGTATTCCATACTTGAATCCCAGTGGGAGTCGAGCGAGGACAACTTGACTTTGATCTGAGTAGCTGCAATGACTTACAGAGCTCAGCAGTGGTTTGCACACGTTTTTCCATTCTTCAGAAATCATGTGTTCCTTCACCAGAAAAGCAGCTTTGTTCTTTGATCTCCCTTGATCCACCTAGGAGTGGAAGTGTTCACCTGATTAAAACCAGTCTTCCTGGTTGAGCTTGTTAATCGATGGGATGACCGGAGATGGCAGCTGTGGAGGGAGCCTGCTTCCCAGCTGCACCAGATGAGATAAGGCCAAGCTCGGCCAACTTAGTGTGGATTTTGCAGGAATTTTCTCTGGGGTAGCCATCAGGTTACCTGGCAACAACCTATGCTCTGTGTTGGCCCTGTTTTTTGGCATTTCCTGAATGGAGCCAGGGAAGAGGTACACTTGATGAGGCTGGGTACAGTGGGCTTTGTGGGGACGCCCCTGTGTCCTTTCTTCTTCCCTCTGTTGTGGTGCTCATCCTTAAACTGAGCCTAGTGTGTAAATCCTGACAGGCTTTTCCATGCAGGATTGCTGGTGCTGCTCTCTGAAGTGAAGCTTGGCTTTCTCGTGGTGCCTTTCAAGTTAGTCTTGGCACACTTACGTATTCCCTTCTCTACAGGAAGGGATTTGACCTCTTCTTTTTTTCCCCACCTCTTTGAGCCCTGACCTGGGAAGGGAAGGGTCACAGTTGGAGAGTGTGATCCAAGACCTGTTTCCATTTCACATCAAGAATTTGGACAACATGTGTACAGATGGGATCTGTGTAGGAGAGCCTTTGCCAAAAGAATAACATCATGTCCTCTAATAAACGGTTCCTTTTGTGTTGTGGAGTAGCCTGGCTTGAGTGGACAGAGGAAAATGCTCCCAGTTCAGGCTGTATCACAGCCTAGTTCCAGGGACGTTCCTGAAACTTAAAGGCAGGAGTTGTGAGCTTGACACTGATCTCCAGGATTGGATTTCCTCCGAGCAGTGTGGTTTTGGTAGGTAGTGCTTGGTTGTTTCTTTGCCAGGCTCAGGTTCCAAGAGGCATCGTGGTTAGGTGCCCGGGGTTGTTACATCCAGCTGGTGTGCAGGCAGTGGGCGTGACTCCGTGGCGTCCAAATGACAGCTCTTCTGAGGTGGCCATTATCCCCCTCCTGTCTGGGTGACACCTGCTTGCAATGCGGTCCTTTGTGACAGAGGGCTCTAGTTCAGGGCCGCAGGAGAGGTGAGCATCATTCCATGGCGTCTCTCCCAAATGACAGGGACCACGTCTGGAAATGTTCTTGATGGACAGGTAATGGCACGGCTGAGGCAGAGCTGCTGGTTCCCTGTTTCTTTAGGTTGTAGCAAAGCATAAAGCAGAGGAGGGGTAAATATGCTTGCTGCCTATTTCGGTTGATAAACACTTAGTGTGATTGACAGTATTTGTTTCTCTTGCAGGTCAAGGAATTTTTGAGCACATTGTAATCCTCTTTGAAGTGCAGACAGAGTCAAAGCATTGCAAACTTCTGTGTGATCCAAGTGCAGCTTCTTCCTTCTTTTATGGGAGGCCTCTGGAGAGGCACGACTCAGTCCCGGTGATTTGGTTGTGAGGAGCAAATAAACTTTGGGAATAGGGGAATTATTGAATAAATCGGTACGTCTGTTCAGTATTATGTGAAGCGACATGCACAGATTCTGAAGAGACAAGGATTCTGAGCATTGCCAAATGCTGTGCCAGTTTTTGATCAGACCAATGAATTCTAGAGTATTTTATAGGTGTTTCTAATTTATTTTGTGCCCAACTGCTGTTTAATTTTGAAGAAGGTAGCTGGTTTTTAGATCTCTTCACTGTTTTTTTAGCTGCGTGGATTTGTAATGGATGTTTTCTTGTTCCCAGGAAGTAAAAGGTGAAAAACCGTTTTTTTCTGCTGAGGGCATTTTATGATAACCTGGAATTTTCTGGTTTAAGGCGCACAAAATTGTTTTCTGATGCTTTTCATAGAAGAAGTTCTTCGTAGAATGCACTGAATTAAAGCCAAATGTGACCGAAATTCCGTATATAGCAAGTGAATTTTTATATCTGCTTCTGTTATGCACTGTGAACCAGGATATTTGGGGTGTTTTTACTAATTTTTTTTAGCTTTTCCAAAAACAGTGCTGTGTTTGTTGCTGGTCAGTCCTCTTCTCCTGGAGAGGAATATGTTTGCTAGGCACTGCCCTGGGCAGAAGGGCATTTTGCAAATGGCCTCCATCTGTAAATGACGTGTTGCTAAACCATCCCATAATCGCATTAGGGATGTGAGAGGTGGCTTCCTGCCTTTGTTCCAGCTGCTTCCATGTGTTCACTGAGCCTTCTGGGTGCTTATCCCAGATCCTGCACTGTTGGAAGTAGGTTTTTCAGTCTCACCTGCTTGCAGTAAGACGTGGATACCTGTGTGGAGTAGCTGCTGCCTGAGCCTCTTGTTCCAGGTGCAGAAAACAAACTTCAGGTTACCCATCTCCAGTGCTGGGTTTTATTGAGCTGCCTTGTTCTGCTTTAAACAATTTTGAGTGCACAGTCGGCTTCTGAAGGCAAAATTTTATTGTGAAGCTTTTCATTGTCGACCATGGTGCTTCTGCTACCTGCTTGCTGGAGATGAGATTTCTTCCTTTATGGCTGGAGTTGTGCTGGCATTCCCTAACCATTGGCTGAAAAATAAAAGTGGTTGGAAAGACTTTTTAGTGCTCAATGGCGTTGGCTTCTTGTCTCATAAAAGAGGTAATGCTGCGGATTGCTCGTTGGTAATACTGGTGCAATAGTTGTATTTGGTGTAAAATAGGTCTAAGATTGCTGAGAAACTGATGACTTCACTTTTTTTTGATGTGTGGGAAATGAACTCGTGGGACAGGGACACATCAAGTGCACCGTGTGTGTGACAGGGCTCATACAAGAGCGTTGGATAATATTTTTGTGGTATGGAAAGTAGCAGTAGTCTGGCAGAAAAGCTTGTGCAGGACTGAAAGGTTGCACAGTAAAAGGAAAGATTTTGAAGATCTTTGCTCCAGAAAGGAAGTGAGGTGGAATGGACGAAGATTCACTTCAGATTTACTTGAAACACATAGTACAAGCTTTTAAAGCATTCTTGGCAAGAGTCTGAACAGTAACAACTCATTTTGACTAACAGTGCAATTATTTCTACAGTTTCAGCTGTCAAAATTGTGGATTTAATTACAGGAATTGGAATGACAGTGCTCGTTGCAAGGAAGTAAACATGTCTGAGTTCTAATAAAGACTCCTTTTGAAACCCATCACAGAGAGCGCACAGAAATTCTGTGGCAGGTTATCTGCAGCCCGTTCCAGAAAGCTTTACAAAATCTCTGCCTGCCAAGTTTGGGTTGGAAGAAGCAAAGTCATGACCAATTATAAGAATGTTTTTAATTGCTGCAGAGAAGAAAACAATACCAAACCCCAAACACACACCCCACTGGCCCCCCAGCTCCTGGGGGATCTGCAAGTGGCTGGCCTGGAGCACACGGAGCTGCAGTTATTTGTATGTAGGACAGGCGCAGCGCAGACGGCAGCAGAGATGGCCTGAGACTGGTCTGCCTGTGCCTCGCCTTAGACCTCAGCTCCAGCAGTGCCTCAGCCTTCAGAACCTGTCAGTATTTCCTTTGCTTGCATCTATTCCCAGGCTACCACAAACCAGGATTGTTGTGTTGGCTTTTGCCTTTTAGAGATGCGAAAAGTTTCTGAACTGGTGTCTGCTGTTTGGTGAGGATTGTTTTTCAGCCTTTGGGTGTTGTGTCCCTTTCTCTTCCCTTGGGTAAGAGATACTCTGATGGAATTGCCTAGGAATGCTTGCTTGTTTTAATCAAGATCAGGAAACAAAATTGGGATGCTGTTTTTTTTTCCAGTTAGAAAACAGACTGAAGTACTGATTAGTGAAGTTTTAATTGTGATGCAAGTACCCGTGTGAGGAATGGTCTTAATATTGCCTCATTTTATTCTCAGTCCTTGTAGCTGTTTTCTATATAGTGGATTTTCAGTTCTCTTCTAAGTTTACTTAAGTTCATATTCTCATCTCTAGATGCTTCTTAAAACAAACTACCTACCAGTTTTGTAGGTAGAACCTAATTTTCTGTAATTTGGTGCCAGTTACTTACTAGTACTGTTTTTTGTTTATTTAAGCAGACTTTGTAATAATGGGCTTGTATATAAATATGGTAAGTATTGAATTGCTTCTGTTCTTTTTCTAGTAATTAGATAGTCGGGAATCTCTTTGTGAAATAAAAATGACCCAGGAGAAACGGACTGAACTGTTATGCTTAGACCAGAGAAGTGTACACGTATGCAGCAGTGATGAGGTATATCTTAGGAAAACACAGTGTGCACGAGCTCTTGCCAAGAGCTTTCAGCATAACCAAGTGTATGGGCCACCAGGTGGTTTTTTCCAGCTCCCGTTTAGACTCTCTGCGTGACTGTGAGTAAATAAATCACTCTTAGCTTCACTGTTTTTGTCTTTAAAATATTGATGTCTCCCCATGCCTCCAGGAGCCCGGGAAGAGGCATTTGTTAAAATTGATGTGCTGTTTTGTAGGTCTGAAGTGTGCTGTTAAATAATGGAAAAGGCAGGCAGCCTTGGTTTTAGGTTTTGCTCTGCGATGTTCTGATGCCGCTGGCCCAGATTCCTGGCCAATGGAAGTCTATTTATTTGCTTTAAAAGATATTAAAAGCCGTCAGTGCAACGTTAGCTGTGTTAGTTCACCTAGAACAATGAAAGCTGTGACCATTAGTGAGGAAAGGAAACTTAGGAGAAGTTTGGTCTTGAAATAGAAACTGACGGCAAAAGTGAGCTGCAGTCCCTGTAGCCTAGTGATAAAGGGGAGAAATCCATGCAGGAATCTGCCACTGGAGGTCATCGTGTCGCAGTCCCTGGGCTGGCTGCAGGAGCAGCATTGGGGTTTAACAGTGAATGGCTGTGGAAAAGGTAAAGAAGGAAGAGGTCACTTCCTCGCTCGGCCAGAGGATAAATAGTGCACGGAATGAGATCAGTCTTGCTCTCCGGCAGCAGGGAGTGGAGTAGAGCAAACGCCACTGGATTAAGTGAATGACCAGAGAAGGCTGAGCTAATGGCAGGGGTTTGTCACCAGAAGGCCTTCCGTGCAGCCACCAGCTGTTGCTGTGCTGGGAGTGAGCATTAGCACACGGATAACGCTAATCCCGCTGGGTGTGAGCCACGGCAGCCTTCAGGGCTGAGCTCTCGCCCGCGCTCAGCCCCGAGCAGCAGCCTGCTGCCAAGTACAACACCTAGCTGCTCTGCTAGCTGGGGCTATGCACAGTGCTTACCGTGCCCAAGCAACCTGGACTGGGGATGCATCTCCAGACGCTGATTGAAATCCAGTAGTGACAAGGAATGTGGGTTCCACACTGGCAGTGAGCAGTGCAGGGGTTTATTTTCTCTCAGGTGGGTGTAATGGAATGCTCAGAGCCCAAACTGGAGGCTCTTGTGTGCAGGTGACTTGTCTTCTTGGGTCTGAGTTTCAGTCCATGGGTGTAGAGAATATGAGAGCTGTGTGAATAAGATGGAGGCTAAATGAGATTGCAGGCTATTGCTCGTTTCTTGGATTTCTGCTGGCTGCTCTTCCCAATGTCCTGGGCAGCTTGGACATGCCATATATGATCTCCAGGAAGTCAAGGTTGTCCAGCTTGCGCCATGGATGTTTGCTGGCTCGTAGTGCTGCCTGGCTTGGAAAAAAGCTGCTGGTTTCTGGGAGTTATTTACAAAAATGTTGCCACAGCAGCTCTTTCAGAGGACATCCTGTGCTTTCTCCTGTGTTGTATTTTGTGCTTTTCTCTCCAATTTCCTTCTAAGCGGTTGTGACTTGTCTTTTAACAACTGCTAGAAACATGATCTCATGCAAGTTTTAACAGACAAGTTAAAGCCAGTGTTCCGGCGTTTGACTCGGACACAGCCTTCTTGAGCCTGTGGCTTCTGCCCTGCTCCACTTGGCCGTCTCAGGTTTTCTAGTCCTCTTCTCTGCGTAGTTCTGCTGAGTTAACCCATCTGCTTGCCAGGGCTTTTCCTAGCTCCTCCTGGTTTCAGCACCAGCTCTGGATGTACGCTGACCGTGTGCTCTTTACTCATCGTTCCCTTCAGATTTGCCTCCGCTGCTTTGCTGAAGCCATAGCTGCTGTTCTCTGTTGATCTTCCCCTGCACCTTTGGTGCTGTCCTCGCTGCGGCTCGTGGCCTTTACCCCGAGCCCTCGGCCCAGCACGGTGGCCTCAGGTCATTGACTGGCTGGTTGGTCAGTCACCTGTGTCCCGTCCGTGCTGCGCCTCGTGAGGAGAGCGCCCGCAGTCACAAAGAGCAGCGCTTGGCTCTGTAGGTGTCATTGCTGATCTGCAGCGCTGCTGCATCCCCGAGGGTTCCTGCAATGGTCCAGTGTAGTCGTGTAGGTATTCCAGGCGTGCTTGTCCTTGCCCAAATTTCTTTGCTGTCTCTGCTGCGTAGTCTAGAGAGTGGGCTCATGTCAACTGACTGAAGAGCTTTTTCCAGCGGGGGTTTTGGCGCAGCTCGTGCTGCTTTGACCGGTCTGGTTCAGGGATATAGCTCTGTTTTGTGGAACTGAGCAGTCTGAGCTATTGAGGAGTGAAGGGATATTGCCTGAGGCTGGGAGCCGTCAGGCTCTCCATTGTCAGCATTCCTCGTGCTGTTGTACGTGCACTTACGCTCAGGTTTTTATGGCTAATGAGTGCCCCTGCTATTCTTAGCCCTTTAGCTGTGGAGAACAGATTGATCTCGCAGTTTCAGCTCTTTCCTGCTGAGGTTTACTCTTCCCCTTTGACATAGCCACGGCTCGTGCACAGGACTAGCCTCTTCCTGGAAGGACAGTGTGACAGTGGTTGTGTCGCTGCTGGTGGCTTCCCAGCCCATTCAGCATTTTAGGATAGGTGGGGCTGAGCTTTGGGGTTGCTGTGGCACGGTACACTCTTAGAAGGAATTGTTCATGTGTTTGCCAAATGTCACGGCTGTACGTCACGCTTTAATTCCTGTGATACACGCTTGCTGTTACTTAGGTATGTAAATAATGGCCTTTCTTGAGATCTCTTAGTGACTTAGACTTAGCCTATGCCTGCAGTGGGACTGATGGAATTCGTCCATGCCGGAGATGAGTCACTAGCTCTTCCTGTCTGGAAATTTCCTTTTCTCCCAAGGTTGCTCACCCATGATACACTCAAAGTGATAATGCATCTGCATTTTATGTTTTATTGACAGTCTGCACTTGCCAGTTGCCCTCAGATGAGGACACCTCCAGCATCTGGTTGCACTGTTGGCTTTAAAGACTGCTGTTAGCATTGCTTCTGGGATCGCCGGTACAATCCAGCTGGGATCATATTGGCAGGAGGTCAGAAAGCATTGCTGGAGACGTAGCAATTGTGTTTCCCCGTTGTGCAGCACAGGCTGGAGATCTCTGGATCTTTCAAAGCCCTTCTGTGGAACTCTCCTTTTAGCCACTTTTGTCGTGAATTTTCTGTCTCCGCATTTGTTGCGCTGCCTTTGAGGTGGTTTTGTTTCTCTCTTCTCCTCTGCTTGTCTCTAGTGCTGGGATATAACCCAGTTCTCCTTCCTGGTCTGTCACGCCGCTGCCCGTGGACTGAGCCTTTGCATTTCATTTCCTACACGGGCACGTGTGTTGGATGGGGATCCCTGCACTGTGCTGTCATTGCACCTTCTCAGCTCTGAGCCTGGATATTCAGGCTCAAGTACTGGCTGTTCCCATTCTGATCCTTGTCTCGGGTAACTGTAGTTGCTTCACGTCCTGGAAGACATTTCTGTAGGGGATTAGATCTGTCCTACGACGTTTCCTGCTGGCTGGAATAGGATGTCCCTTGAATTTTCTTTTCTTTCACTAGGAAGCACTTTAAGTCTGGAAATTAAATGTAGACACTAGAATTCTCGGCCTCTTCATGTAAGTACTGATTTCCACTTCTCCTTGGTTTCAGGATGTTTTGTTTGGGGACTTTTGTTTGTTTTTTTTGGCAGTACAACACCCAAGACCTTTCAATGCCGTCTCTGATCTGGTTAAAAAATTACAGTATGTAGTTTGGTTTAAGTTTTTGTTATTGCTGGGGTTTTATTTTTGAGGGGACTGTGGTCTGTTTGTCAAAATGAACTTGGATCTGAAATACCCAAACTGTCAGTAACCGCAAGTCCTTGGTTCCAATGGTGGCTGCCTGACAATGTGAGGTCTTGGACATGTTGCTGTTGTGGCCATGAGTCGCAGCAGCACCTGTACTGCTGGCAGCACGGTGTGCCTTGAGGCTGTGCTTTTAACCTTGGAGCTGCTGTGGAAGTGGTTGGGGAGGATGGCAGGAGCTAGAGGGAAATTGTCAGTTGCTGTTTTTGAAAGAGCAGAGGTTGAGATAGATGTCAAGGGAATAGATTTCTCGATGAGGCAGATGTTGGACGGGGAGATGCTCATATGGTAGAGCTGATTCTCTTCTGATATGCTCATACAGTTTTACTCATCTGGCAGGATATGAGAATGAGATGCCTTGGACTCAATCCTTGGCTCGTGTTCATTATTGAAGCTTCGTTTTCAAAGTAGCTCCACAGAAATCAAACCAAGAAACAGATCACAGAGATGGGGGAGCTTGGAGTCCTTACAGGAAGCAGTACAGCTGTAATCTAGGGTGAGGCTGAGGAGCTTGCAGGCTGCCTTTGAAGTAGGCTCTTGCTAAGTAGAATCCATGAAGATATGTTGTGCACAATCCACCAGGAGCCAGAAGGCTGGGGTGGCTTGGACACACAGCTCGGGCTAGCGGCTAGCTCCTGCAGGGTCCCAAACGCTGGTTCTGCTCCTGCAGCAGTGTGTGCTGGGGACGTGGCTGTCATCCAACAGCAGCGTTGCCTCAGTGCCTCTGCTTAGCACAGCGACGAGAGGAGACTCCCATCCACGGCAGGGGGTTCTTAGTCCCTCAGTGGTCAAAATGAGGGTTCTCAGCTTTTTTTAGAGGCCCAGGTTAACTGTCCAATTTGAAACTTGTGGGCTGCTATTTCTTAGTGTTGCACTGGACCATTTTCACAGGAGTGAGATGATTTTATGGAATTCATGTCTGCTTCCTGAGAGCTTTCTCTGTTAGCTTTTGCAAATCCTTTGGCCCTTGGAGTTAGCTCGGATGGAGCTCTTGCTTTGAACTACAGCGTGTCTCTCAGTGGAATGACCAAGTGAGGGGTGGGAGCAGGCAGTGACCTGAATAAAGCAGAATACGTCACATAACGTGCTGAGGGAGTGAGGTGAGCAGGGACTAGACCAAGCAGGTTTACAGACAGTAGGAATAAATTGATTGATGGAATTTTACTTCCAGGTTTGGAAGTACAGTGCTGAAAGGTCTGCTCAGCAGTGAGGGGTTTCTGTTGCTTCTAAAAGGAGGGAAGGATAAAAACTGACCTGTTTTTCTGTAGCTGACAATCATACTGAGAGGTGGGAATGTCACCTCAAGACTTGCCTGAAGAGCTGTTGCAGTGTGTGGAGTTTCCCAGCCAGATCTGATGGAAGGGAAGAGGGACAGAGTGGAGGTTAGGAATGTTCCATGCTGCTAACCTGTTACCTTGAGCGATTGCCAAAGCTTCAGCACTCAGAGAGCAGGTGGGTGCTGAGTTCCTGCCTTGCCAGTGACACAGCAAAACCTCTGTGCTGGCTCCTGCTTGCTGGACTTGTAAGGAAGCAACAGTGGGAGAACAAAGGCAAGGGTAAGTCCCTCAAGGAATTTCAATATCGTTGCTTTTCTCTCTAGAAGGCGTGTATGTCCCAGCCACTTGCCAAGGGAGGTGTTTGGTGTTTCGCTCTCCACAGATGATGGCTGCTGGGGCTCACTGTGAGCCTCCTGTGGTGATGAATTCAGTCATGCTCTGCCACATCAGCTCCCTGTCTAGACGCAGGGCAGTGCTGCCACTCGAGGGTCGAGTGTGGAGGAAAAGCCATTTGCGAGTGCCCGGACGCTCCAGTGGTGGTTTTGGGGTCATGCCTTTACATCCCCACGGAGCTAGTGAATAAGAACTGCTTTGAAGGGCATCTGCTGCTGATGGTTTTTCTCTGCCAAGTAAACAGGTTAACAACTAAATAAGGCCATTACGAACTTGGCAGCCTCTTTTGTCTTCTGCTGGCACAGTTGCTTTGGTTAAAAAGCTCTTTCTGGCGGTGCAGGTTTTGCCTGGAAAAGCTGGAATAATTTCTTGCAGCAAGAATTAGTTTTCGGCAGGGAAGGCTGTGCTCACCCTGCGAGCCCTTTGCTGGCATCAGGCGAGGTAGAGGTGTGCTGAGCTCATGGCTCAGGCTTGCCCCCGGAGCCAAGGTCTGGGCACAGCTGTTTATTTGAACTGGGGCTTAGCTAAGCACATGTTGTAAGAGAAATGAGGGTTTGTTGTTTTCTTTTCCCCCGGCACGTTGTCAAAGAGGAACCCACCAAGTTAGCCTGTGGTTTTTATGTTTGTTTCCTTAATAGCATCTCCCAGTCAGGAAAACATGCTGAGAAGGGGCTTGGGAGAGAGCCATCAGTCCCAAACCTGATGGTGTTTTCTCATCTCTGTTTCATGCCCTAAATGTGGTGGGGTGAGAGGGAGAGTGATCTCTAATCCTGCTAAACACACCTGACTCCAAACATGGGTTTGTTTGCTCGAGATTAAGATATGCAGATGAGCACTCTGTCAATGTTTAATTAAAGGGGTTAAGGCGGTGGTTTCCTCTGACACTCGTAAATTTGAAATACTTGTGTTTTCCTTTGGATACGAGTTGTGTGGTTTTTCTCTTCCTTTTCCCCTTCTTGGTAACTGAATTCTGCTGGCTTAGAGCACAAGTGCATTCATTTTTGACAAGTCACTGATGGGAGATGGAGAAAGGAGATGTTTAAGGTATCTTTCACCTTCTCAAAAAGAGCGTGCGTCTGAACTTCTTTTCTGTGAGAAACTTGATTTTCCCTCACAGACAGGTTTTGCTCAGGCAGGAGGGGACATCAAGGAGACTTTTACTGCTCTGGAAAAAAAAAAAACAACAAGAAAACTAGATTAGGAATGTAAAACCAGTATTGTTGGGATAGTAAGATGAAAAACATACTGCATATATAAATAATGCAGAGAAAAATGGCCTCTGTGAAGCTGGCATTGCTGCAGTATTTAAGATCCATTTCACCCCAGAGCTCCTTGCTCATGTGCTGTCGGTAAGGGCATGTTTAGATATTACCTAAGAAAAGGAAAAGGGCCTTATGACTTCCTTGTGAGGGAGGCATTTGGTTATAATTCATGTAGGGCAGGGAGTGTTTCTCGAGGCTGCTGAAAATGCCCACTCCAGCCCCAGTGCTGATTTCTTCACTTGTCCTGACTGCTGTTACAAATTGCTTACCACAGCAGTGCGCTCCTTGCCCCTGGCAGCATGTTGCACAACCTCATCTCCAGGGATTGGCAGCAATGTTCTGATTAAATTGGGCATCAGTGTTCATCTGTTTGTTTTTTTCGAAGCTGGATGTGTGATACACGACTTCCGAGTGGCTGGAAGAAGTTGGGAGGCAGTAGAGAGTCATTAAAAGGTTATTTAAGAACTTGAAAGTAGCTTTGCTGAACTGTGGATTTCTTTTGGTAGAACAGGCCACATCAAAACAGTCTCTAGTAGAGCTTGGGGCTGATCACAGATTGGCTCGAGTCAATGAGTCTCCCACACGCTAGTAGCACAGATTTTATTATTCATACACAATTGTATTTGGTAAGAAATTAAAAATTTCCTTGTTTTTTTTTTTTTTTGCCGCAAAGGCAGCCTGCACCCTTTGTAATCTTCTTCTGCAACTCCATCCTCCCGAATCGTGGAGTCAAGGAACGGTGTGAGTTGGAAGGGACCTTAAAGATCATCTTCTTTCAGCCCCTGCCCTGGGTAGGGACACCTTCCACTGTCCCAGATTGTTCCAAGCCTTGTCTAGCCTGGCCTTGAACGCTTCCAGGGATGGAGCAGCCACAGCTTCTCTGGGCAGCTAGTGCCAGGGCCTCCCCAGTCCCACAGGGAAGATCTTCCTTCCTGATATCTCTTCTAAACCTGCCCACTGCCAGTATTTTCCTTATTCTCCATGATATTATATTTCCTTATTCTCCATTTTCCTTATTCTCCATTGGTGGCTTAGCTTGACATGTCAGTGGAGTTTGGCTTCTGGGAGTGAAGGAGTTCTATCTAAATAGTGATGGTGTGATGGTCCCAAGTGTGGACTCTGCCAAGCAACTTACTGAACCCTTCCTCACAATAGGCTTTTCTTCCTTATATTTATAGGTGAACTGGTGTAACTGGGATTTACCTGTAACTCCACCAGCCGTTTGGGTACTAGCTAGAAAGGAGCAAACGGAGCTTCCTTCTTCCACGAGATGCTCACCAAGTTTACTGTGCCATTTGAGGTTTGCTAGGCAGATGGTGGTTTTGTATGACTTACTATGGGGTTTATTTTCCATAATGATTTGAGAAAGCTAATTATTTTTTTCCTCCCAGTCCAGGAATGATTGCTCATTCTTTCCCATCACTAAGGCACTGGCTGGAAATAGGCAAAGATTTCACAACTTTTTGAAGCCAACTGTGCTCCTTCCCTGCTGAGAGCCCTCCAGCACTCTCCTTATCTGCCCTACAAGGAAAATGCAGCCTGTGTTGACATGCTTCATTTCATTTCTCCCTCTGACTCAGTGTAACCTGGCCAGGACCATTCTTGACTCTCACTAGAGGACTGTGTGCGATGGGGCTTAATCCCATGTCCCACTGTCATCAGGAGACGTCACCTCACTCTGTCACCTCTCTCTGTGAACTGTCACTCTGTTTTCTCAGTGTTGCTTGGATTTGCAAAGGAGCGGGGCCTGTAAAGTCCTGACACACCCTGCACAGGTTTTGCCACATCCTGCGCAGGCTTTAGTAGCAGCTTCTAGGTTTAGTAGTGTCTGGGGAAAAAAAAGCGCCCACAGCATCTAGCCAGAGTGTGCAGTCACAGCGATTCCAAACACGGGGTATTGCTCTGTAACCACGCACAGCACAGTTACTGCTCAGCAATCCCTGCAGCTCATGATGGTTTTGGTTTTTGCTGTCTCACGGTCGCTGGTCCTGTCATCTCTTAGCACCCAGGATCTGGGATTTGGCTTTCTTCTCTAGGAAGATTCTTTGTGGGTTTTCTAACAGGCTGGCCTGCCAGCCCAGATGGCTGAGGGCCAGCAGGTGTCAGAGTGCCCCTGTAAGGCCAGTTTGATGGTGTAGATTTGGAAGGGGGGGTCCTTACAGTACCCAGTGTAGTGGCAAAAGCCTGGCTCTACACCCAGGCCATTGCCAGCTCCTGAAAATCATTCCTGTACTGATACGCTGGTCCTTCTGAGAATTGTCTGTGGTGCTCAGCTTCAGGATTTCGCAGCCTTGGCCACAAGTTAAACAGTTCTGAGGGCGTGTTTGTGTGTTGTGGGGCAGTTTGCTTGTTCCCACTGCCTATTGCAGCCTTGTCTTTGACTTCTTCCTTTTTCCTGTGAGTGTGGTTTAGAAATGGACTGGCTAATCTGATGCTTTAGTGATGGCCAAAATAGCCTTAGCCTCAGTGGTCAAACCACCTGATTTTATCCACCTCCTAGAGAGTCCTTCCTACCTCTGCCGCTCGAAGGTGTTTGCTGGATAAGCAAGGCGGGATAGGAGCAGAAAGCTGAAAGCTTGTGACACAATAAAGAACTAAGTGCCTTCTTCAAGTCCCACAGTTGCCTGCCTTGGCTACAGAGAGAAAAAAAACCTTGTTGCTCTGTGGTAACAAGCTGGTCTGGTGTCCTGGTGGGAATGCACCTGCAGCAGAGCCTCAGGGGCTGCACAGCTAATTGAGATGTTGGAAGCTGGAGCCTGGTCCAGCCTTGCTCAGCCCCCTGCCGACTGTTCCACCCAGCAACTAACAGTCCTCTTCTTGTTGCAGTGTGGCCCTGGCCTTTTCAGAGGCATCTGGGCACAAGACATTTAATCTTCTTTGTTCGTTCTAGGCACCCCTGCAGCTCCTGGTATGGCTGGCAGTATCTGAGACTCTCCCAATCCTCCATTGTGCATTGCTGTGAAGCTGGAAAGGGACTTGCTCCAGAAGCACAAGGAAGGAGCAGAAATGCATCACAGGTAACGGGGGGCTACAGCTGCAGTGGATCTTTGTGCCTGATCCACACCCAGCGTACGCTTCAGCAGGACACGTGACTTAATATTTTACTTGGGCACTTGTAGTTTATGGTTATAGGACGGGAAGAGAGGAAAAATATCAACTGGTTCTCTGGTGTCAGAGTAAAGAGACATTCTCCAGTGTTTTTGGAATTGGGCCGAGCAAGCGTGCCCTGGGCTGGTGGGAAAATATCTTGTGGGAAGAACCTCTGTGGTCCTGCAAACCCAAGGGAAAGTGGGATTAGATTCTCGGCTTGTTCCGTGCCTGAGTAATGCCACAGAAGAAAAGGAAAACCGGTCCCTGCCGAGTGCGAGATGTGGTGTTAACAACGGGACACTGTGCTGCTGTTACAAAGGGTTTAACTTGGAGACCTGTCAGCAATTAATTACAGTGGACTTTTAAAACAGCCTTTTTTTTAGGTGAAGAACATTTTATTACTGAATCTGCACTTACCTTCACAGGATCGGGACTTTTGAGTGTTTGAATTGGTTGCAGAGGCAATTTAGCACCTAAATCCCTTGAGAGATGAGATCATGCCAGTTCTTTCCATAACAAGAGTGTACAGTATTTATTTCTGCTTTTTATACAACTGCCATTTTTTAAAATTGTCTTTTGGCTCAGCTACTAAAAGCCAACCTCTCTTATTGCCACAGTGTTCTGACTGTGCCTTCTAATTATAAGGCACCCGGGAGGAATTCAGTCTAACACCGTCTTCCTTCAACATGTTGTTACATCATCCACAGAAAGATCAGAGCCATAACCCTTTGTCCCAGGTAAATTAGAGCAAGTGGAACAGCAGAAGCAAGCTGGCATTACTTCTTCCCAGAAACAATGTGAGGGTACACTAGGGAGAGGACTGGCTGACCTCAGAGCAGACTTGCCTCCTGGAGGGAGGAGGTATCCCACTGCTCCAGACTTTGGAGCAAAAAGGTCCCAGAAACAGTGAGGTAGAAACAATGATAGCTCCAAAAGTGACACTGCTGTGTAACATGTCCATTCCCAATGTGGTTTCTGGAGCTGCCGAGGAAGTGTGCTGGTTCTAACACATCAGCATTTTTGCTTGCAATGAACTGTATTAGCAACGGTTTGAAGGGCTCAGGAGAATACACAAGGGATGGGTATCTGTGGGAAGCAAGCTCGATGCCGTCTGAAAGCAGGAGACTCGTAACATTTCAGAAATTGCCATCGTTTTTGGGTGTCCATGTTGGGGTTTATCCCCTTTGGTACCAAGTCCCAGTTTCTAATGGGAAATTACCTGCATGATGGAAACTGGGGGAGCTGAAGCACCTTGGTGTTTCTGAGAGTCTCCGAAGGGGCACATGCAAAATGGATTCACGGCTCTGGTAAGTGTTGGCTGGAGAAGGGGCCACTGGATGGAGCTCTTGTCCTGTGGTTGGCCACCACTGGTTACCTGAGAGGCATGACCGGTACCGGTGAGGAATTCCGCTAGAAATCCAGGCTTTGAATGAGGTAAGGGGCTGGGATTCCGGTCTGATGGCACGGTGGTGACATGTGATAATGCTGCATTGCTTTATGAGAAACCCACACCTCCTGCTCAAGAAGGGAAAGCTCAAGCAGTGCGATTAGCTGTGAGCATTCGGGAGACCACATTCATCAAGGTGGGCAAACAGGTATGGCTACCACCAATCTGGGAAAAACCCATGTCTGACAGGTGCCAGGTCAAGATTTGGTCTAAACTGGTGGCTCTGAGCTTTCAGAGCCAAGTGCTTGTGGTTGCAAATAAGCTGCTCACCTGAACATCAGCAGTTTTCCAGACATAAGGGATGATAAGTCCAGAAAGAAAGCTACACGTATGTGCAGCTCATGTAGTTACTGACATCAAAACTGAAGCATCTCAGAGAAACATGAGCCTGTCCTCCCATGGAGATGGGTGGTCCCGCTTCGTTCCTGCTGTTGGCTGGAAGGAGCAGAATTGCAAGGTTCAAGTCTCAGGATTGCTGAGGCTGACACTGTTGGGAGTGGGGATTGCAGGGAGTGAGGGGTCAGAGAAGGTCATGTGGTTGTATTTGGCTGTAGGTGATGGTTTGAAGCTGTGTCCTGAAGGGAAGTGCTTTTAGCAGAAAGATTTCCAAATGGTGTTTGCCCTAGTTTTGTGACCAAGATGTTGGTCAAGAGGGGATTTTAATATGATTAGTGCTTACAGGCACACAGTCTGAAATAGCGTAAAGGGTCGACCTTTTCTTTTTTCTAGAAGTGAAAAAGGGGAGGACGCTTCTTCAAAACCTACTGAAGGTTTTTTTTGTTTTTTTTTTTTTAAAGATTATGTATTGTTTGACTTCACTGTTGGGGTTCCTTGAACTGTAACGGCGTTTAATGTCATTTTATCTGCCTTTTACCATGCATTTAAAACAGGGCCTTTGCTAGTTGCCTGCCTGGTTAGGAGTTAAAAGGACAAGTGAAATAGTGCTTATGACATACTGTGTGTTTTTAAGACATGGAGTTCTTTCAGAGGAAGGAATTAGAATTGGAATGCTTCCAAAATCCAGTTTTAATAAAGTGTGCTTGAGTTCAGAAAGGAAAAATTCCTTTCTTTTCACTTGGTTGCTCTTCTCATAAAGAGTTTGGATCTGTGTCTGTGTGCCTACACATGTGCATCAGGACTTTGGGCACAGGTTTAGGATACTGCTGGTGGGATCTCTGGGTTGTAAAATCACCTGTCAGAATACCTTTTTTTAAGGACTGTGACTTGCCTCCTTTGTTTATTTTTGTTCACCAGTTTGGGATAATATTTGCAAATTACTTGTTTCCGAAGACAATTAAGTGTTTACTGCAGGAATTTGAGGGTGGCTCAGGGTTGCCTGACATGGACCATTTCAGGTGCAGTTGTGCATCTAGCACTTTGTTTCCTCTGCCTGCCAAAATGGCCAAGGATGTCACGTGCGGCTGGTTTGCCCCCTGCCCTTCAGGGGAGAGCTAACCCTGCCCTTCCAACTCACAGTCCTGGCAATCCTTGTTAAAAATTCCTGACCGACCATTCAAAGCCTTCCTTATTCATGTCTGTGCAAAGACTTTTAGGACAGTTTTTGGGAGCCAGTGGTAGCCAGAGGGCTGATAGCACAGCTGAAACTAAACAGTGGCGTGGTGCAAGGTGTCACTCTATTGAGGCTGTTTAGAGTGTGCTCCCAGCCGTTCTACCCGCTTGGTGCCGTTTGGACAGAACAAGGCTTAGTTCCCTGTTGTGTGCTGGTCGTGGGCCACAAACCGGCCTCCCCGTCCCAGCAGGAACTGCCTCCCAAACAGCTTCCCAGGGCTTGGGTTGCTGGCTGTGGGTGACGAGATGCTGCTGGGAAAAGGGTAAGGTATCGAAGGAGGATGTGGGTCACATTTTTTTTCAAGTTCTATGCATTATGGCACGATGCCTCTGGAAAAGTAAACACCACTTCAGGTTTAGTCATGCCCTGTGCTTATTATAGTCCTGCTGAGGGATTCCAGCCACTTGCCAAGTGCCAGTGCCTAGCACTGGATAGGCATCCCAGCCGCAGAGCCATCTGCCTGGTGGGTTGGGAAGAGCCTCTGACAGCTGCTGGAGATGCTGGGTGGGAAGAGCTGGTGCACAGACAAACGGCGCGCTAATCCCAAGTCGGAAAAGGGGGGAGATGGCAGCCGAGCGGGACGGGGATTTTTGCCTGGCAGGTGTCAGCGGACCTGCTGGCTCTCCAGAACAGTTCCTCTCCTTCTGCCAGTGCTGGCCTCGTGCTTCCAAATGAGTCAACGCTTGGGCAAAGTGTGAATAGAAGTCACATAGCTGAGAATGTAACCGTGCCCTGCCTAGGTGCGTGGGAGGGTCATCGGGAAGGTCAACGCGGGGCTTTCTGCTGTGTAAGCTGCAGGAAAATTCTTCTGCCCAAATTCCTGCTTGCTTGCTGAGCTTTGACTGCAAGAAGAGTGAAGAGAGCGCATGAGAAAGCTCTCCAGGGAATGAGCAGCAGGATGGGCTTAGGAAGAACAGAGTGCTGTGCTGAAGTTTGATTTTCAGCAGCTGATATCTTACAATATGAAGTTGCTGCCCAAAAATGTAGAGACAGAATATAAAAATACAGCAGTGAAAGTGACTTTCTATGCTAATGGCTAATTTTGCTTTCTGTTTTTAACTCTGCTCAGAGTTAGCTTTGAATCTACTTACATGATGAGGACATCAGCAGTGCCTGGTTTTGAGAATCAGGCTGGCATTTAAATGCAAGCTGAAGTCTATTTCTGCAAGTGTGATGCAGAGCACTCTCACCAAACCGTTAGAATTTCCTGCTAATTGCGGTGTTTCATTTCTGGCCAACTGCATTCCAGAATGGCCTCTCTCTAATGTGCTATTTACTGACTCTATTTTAGTAGATAAACTCCCCAGCTTAGCAATAGGAAATTTCTCTTCCTTGCACAGTGTTCTGAAGCCCCTTGAAACTAGAAAGAAATCTGTGGGCTAATGTGGTAATTTTGATTTATTAACTTGAGATAGGTATAAACTCTTCCTGTTGGAATGTTGACAGCGTTTGGCATTGAATGGAGATGCTGGCACATATTGTATAAGAGGCCTGAGGTCTGTAATAAATACAAAGGCCATAAATATTTAAGGCGTATTACATCCCATCCTACCTTTAACACATCCTTCAGTACCATTTAATAGAAAATAACTCAGAGAAATTCTGGGAGAATAGCTTCAAATGAATACGTGACACTGTTACTTCTGGAAAAGGGAAATAAGGTTTCAAGGCAATGCAGCTGAGCTTGGTGCTCCCTACAGGGTTGGATTTGTTAGCACACGCTTCACACAAACACCTGACCTGACCCCGACCTGATTCTTGAGCTGGGGCTCAGGGCAGTGGTCGTGCTGAACGGCAGAGGGGGGCAGCCCCCCAGACTGGGGGTACCTGGGAGGCCACACACCCTCCCTCAGCCAGCCCAGCCTGTCTCTGGTTTCATGGTTCACAGTCCTTCAGAGAAAGGGACACCTTCCACTAGCCCAGGTTTCTCCAAGCCCCATCCAACCTGGCCTTGGACACTTAAAGGGATGGAGCAGCCACAGCTTCCCTGGGCAACCAGGGCCTCACCACCCTCACAGGGAACAGTATCAGTATTATGAATAATATTCATGATATCTAAACCTTCCCTGTGTCCATTTGAAGCCATTCCCCCTTGTCTTGTCAATCCTGTCCTGCCCTTGTAAAAATTGCTTTCTTGTTTAGAGAAGGTGTCTCTTCAGAGTTGTTTTGGGAGTTTAGAGTGAAGCCTTCTAATGGGAGAGAAAAGCAGCCAACAGATCCTTAGCACTGGAATTAAGTTTGCTCTTTCCAGTGGAGAAGGAAGTTCGCCTTGTTTCCCTGTATTTGTTGCTTTGAAGGGCTGAATGTGGTCAGAGTAACTGTTAAGTGCAAAGCAAGGGTTTCCTAACATGAAAACCAAGTCTTTCCAGGGCTTAGAATTCCACATCTGTAGGCTGTGGTGGTGGAGATGTAGCTAGGAACACCAAGTGCTCTGTTCTCAGATTCCTCAGCTTTTGTCTTCTTCCAGTGAGTCAGCATCTATTTCTGTGTGGAAAATTGTAACTTGAAACACCTTAAAAGCACTGATCCCTACAACAATAAACAATTAAAAGGAAAAATGGAATCCTTCCTCCAGCAGAAAATCAGAGCCGAACTGCACTTCCAAGGAAGAGCGTTTTGTGATGTCCTTGATAACAGTAATAACAATAAAGGTCACCAGAGCTCTGCCATCCTGAGACGTGATGTTGCTTGCTCTGACAAGTGGCCCCCGCTGAGACTCAGATCAGGTACGTCTGATAATGGAGATGGAACAGCCGTGTTTATTTTTGGAATGTGTCAGAGAACCTGTTTCTGGTCCTTGCTCTTCTATAACAGTCAGGTATTTATTTACACGGTCAGAAGCTCCGGGGCTTCTCCCGTAAGAAGGGGTTTATGTATCTGAACAGTTCGTACCTTTCCTTCCCCTTTGTGTGCTGATGGCATAAGATCTTAGAACAGAAGATGGAAGGGGAATGGGATATTCCTTATCTGAGATTATACTGTTTCCAGAAAGAACGGTTTCACCCTTTGTTTCTTTGCAAGGAATTAAATTGTAAACATTGGTAGTGTAAAATCTAGTTTTGGGAGGTTATTCCTTCATAAAGTATCACGATGATGCAGTGGACATAGAAATCTTTCAAATTATTTGTAAGATGACCGGGAGTGCATTTCTTACTTGGTGTGCCAATCCATATTGAAGAAAGCAAATCAGGAATCTCATGGGTGGCGTTACCCTGTGAACCAAGTGTGCTTGGGAAAACTAAATGGGTGAACGTGACTGTGCCTGGTTGTTTTGTATATTTGGGGCCTTCTGTTTTAAAATCTTAGCAGCTAATTTGAAAATTAATTGAGAGCACTGCATTTTCATTTGTGATACAGGCAATATAAATATAGAAGTCAATGACTTATTCAAGCAAGTCAAATTAAGTAGCAGCAGGAAATCTGAATATACTGGTGAAGTCTTATATTGCAAAACCTTCACTTCTCTTGTTGGACATGAGAAAATGGCTGATGGTGTGTAATTTGGAAAAGATCTTAGGGGAGACACATCATAAATAGAGGCCAGACTTTAAGCAAGCCCTTACAGAGTGAGTGAGATAGACACTGGATTACAAAGTCTATGTTCAGGATCTCTCCTAGAGCCCACAGGAAAGACTCAGGGACCCTTCTGTAAGCAGAGGCTCGTGCAAGGATTGTGAAGGACATGGTTCAGTTGCCGAGGGGGAGGGAATATGCTGTTTAGCAGTTGATGGGACTTTATCAGGAAAGGTTAGAAAACTGCCGAGTCTGGACACTTGAGTACTTTTAGGCATTTCTCCGTATAAAACCAAAGATAGGCTGTTGTTTTGACACTTCAGGAGTGCTTGGTCACAGAGTAAATGTGGGTGCTAAACGTCACTTAAGCCTCTTACTTGCCCGCATGGTATGGTAAGAAATGCCTGAATTGCTCTGCTGGCTTCCTGTTCTGGGGGACAGGAGGGAGCTCAGGCAGCAGCTGCCAAAACTGCAGCACTTTGGGACTTAGCTGGAGGAACTTTGTTTTGTCTTTTCCCATGCTACCTCGGCGGTCTTTGAACATGGTTTTCTTTATGACTCTGAGGAGCTCTTTTGAATCCAAGTCCCAAGGTTTTGGGTTTCCCTTTTACTAAAGGTATTCAGTCCAAGGAATGTGGTGGGCACGTAGAAGTTTTCCTTGATGTAGTTGCCGTGCGGTGTTTTCTGCTCAGATTTGCAAGTGCCATTGCATGAGTGTCATGGTTGAGGTTGTGTGGCTTGCAGTGCATGGGGCACATTCTCACTGCTTCCTGGAATTCACTAAAACCAGTGGACTCGAAATAAATAATGTTCAGCTGCTCTAATTTTAGCATAAAATTAAGATAATTTGTTGGCCAGCATTATTGTTCCCAAGACCGTAACGTTATCCAAGAAACCAGCAGGACTCGTGGGCACGTTCTGCTGGAGAGTTTTCGCACAATTTCCACCATACACTGTTGTCTGTTGCTATGAAACAATCTGAGAAGATCAAATGGTGGATAAACATTGCATAACTCATCAAAGAGATCCAGTAAGGTGTAGAGATAAGGGATGGAAGTAATTGTGGCACTAGTAGAGACTTGGGGAGGGGTCGAGAGCTGAGGCTGGAAACAGCATTGAAGCCACATCGGCAGGAAGGAACAGACACCCTAGTTAAAACACCGGTGAAAGTTCCTGTAGGAAGCTCCGTGCCTGGTACTTTAGTCTGATCTCATGGTATCTTAGTAGGATTTCTTCTTCTTTTCATGCAAAGGAATCAGAAAATATTTCTACCAAGAAATTAATGGGAAATACTTAAAAATTAAATAATTTTTCTTTCTTTGTTCCATCTTGTTGCTTAGTTAGGAGCTTCTTCATCCTAGAAGAATCACTGCTGTCTTTGTAACGATGTTCTTTATAACATGAATATTCCACTGTGCCAGAGCATCCAGGCTGACAACACAGAGTTGTCTTTGCTTACCAAATCACCCCAGACTTGTGCTTCTTTCATGTGTTTATGCAGATTTATTAAGTCCATTCTTGTCATCCCTTAGCAGAAGAGATCAAACACAAGATAAACCACTCATGCCTGCAGCAGCATTCCTGTGTTGGCCAACTGCCTATTCTTCTTTTTCCAGAGGCGCATTGCTCCATCCCACCCAGGAAAAGGGCTCTGGTAAAAAGTTTAACTTTGCTCTGTGCTCTCAGGGTCGTCAGAGAGAGAACCTGGCAGGTTGGCAGAAATGGGGGGATTTTCCAGCAAGTTATTTGGTAAATGGCCATGGAATATGTCTGACCACTTAAAGGGAAGGAGGATGGAGTAATGTCAACTCTTTGGTCGATGAGTAAGAAAAAGCCTCAGCAGGTTTTTCAACTCGGTGTTTGTCTGAGTTAGCAAAGAATTTCAAGTGATTTCCAGAGAAATGGATTCTCCCACTGATTTCACTGGGTGCCAACTCTGGATTGGAGGTAATGTTTACTAAATTGAGCTAAAAACTTCCCTGCTTTTCAATACAGGAAGCAGGAGAAAGATCCTGTTAAAAAGAACTGCAGAGGCCATTTCAGAGCTCTTGTTTCTGGTGACCTTTTAATAATGCACAGCAGGACAGAAAGAAGCAGTGGTCAAGTTCCCTGGCTTCAGACAAACGAACCCTATTTTCTGAGGCTGGGCTACTTCAGCCCGTGACATTCATGGCACGTAACATTTTACAGGCTTCCGGTGGCAGTTCTAAGAATGTGACAACGGGGCGTCAGCTCTGAGAGGAAGGAGCCTTTTTCATGTGTTTGCATCCCAGATAAATCCCCTTGTGTTTTGAGTTTTGGCGTCTTCAGCTGATTACTCATGCGAAAGTGTGAGGGGAAATACTACGGAGCTAATTATAATCACTTTTAATTAGATCCTGCAGCAACCCCTGCAAGAAATATTAAGCGAGCGATGCACACGCTCTGTGAGATGAGTGCTGCTTTGCCAAAACCATAGAATCCTGGAATGGTTTGGGTTGGAGGGGACCTTGAATCTCATCTTGTTCCAAGCCCCTGCCCTGGGCAGGGACACGAGTCTGCAGCGTGTAGGTGCGGGCCCCAAACCATAAAGCACAAAGAAGTGTTGGAATACATGGACCTGTAAGTGTTCTGCTGATATTTGGGAACTTGGTGAGGTGGCTAACAAAGCAGGAATTTTTGATTAAGCTCCTGGTGACACAAGAGTGGGAACCATTTCAAATACCCACTCTGTATCCTGAATGTGGAATCGTTCTTAGGAAACTGTTATATAAAAGGTCTTGCAGAATTACCTGCTTAAACAATGTGTCCATTCCGTGCCTCCTGCAGCACTGGCAAGGGGAGAGAGTGGTGTTATTCCCCTGAGGCAGGTGTTGGACAGGATGTATGGACATGTGGTTAGCTGTAAGTCTCCCATGTCTCTTCTTCCTGTGATTTCCTCTGTCACAAAGGAAGTGCTAAAAGGAATCATTTTGTAACTGAAGAACCAGATGATTTGTTGTTGTTAACAGGAAAACTCTTAAAATGAAAATGAGCCCTCATTTTGAAAGCCTTGAACTTGTAAATGGATCAGTTGAGCCAAGTTTTCCCGGAAATAAACGCGGACCTTTAAGCTCAGCACTCCCTCTGGAATGGCTGAAATGGGGGGCTGTGAGTGCTCTCCCTCCACTTGGAGGGCTGTTGTGCTTGTCAGTTTTCAGGCTCTCTGAGAAGGAAGCTCTCCTGGCTTCTCGTGTGTGGAGATCAAAGCACGGAGAAGTTGAAGAAACCCGAGCAGGGCTCTCGGTGAGTCACTGGTGTTTTCTGAAATTCAATTCAGAGTCTTAAACCCTGGTCCCACTGGCAAATCAACCAAGAGGCAAGTTAAAAACAGAAAGAAGTTAATTTCTTTCTTCTTTGGTTCTCAAAATGCTTTCAAAGAGGATTTTAGGATCTTTCTTTAGGATCCAGTGTTCATTTTGGGGCTTGTCTTGTGTTGCAAACATTACACACAAAAACATAATTGTGTTTTAGTGGCTGTAGCATTAATATGCACACAGGACTCAGTTTCTTCATGCAGAAATGCTAAACCTTTATTGTATAGGTCATATTTTATAGGATTACCAGAAGGCACTGTGTCAGATCTTACTGGTGGACAGTATATTTACACTTAGTTCATTGGTTAGTACATGGTACTTTGCATGTCTATCAAACTTCTGTATTTATAATCAGTTCACACACTTTTTCTACTGATTTTCATGAGACAGATTTTATTGTTTATGCAGGTGCTAGTTGTTTTTCACTAAAGAATAAGTTGTTGTGTTAACAAGCTTTCATATTAAGATTGTTTTTGGATGGGAACTTGCAAATTACTCAGCTGCACTTAGAAGAAGTGACAGGCTAGCTATTAATTTAGAGCAGGCCTGAGTTTATGAGTCCTTTCTTTTCTAATTCTTCTACCTGTCCACGACATTCTTGGTTTAAGACAATCTAAGGAGAACTCTCTGTACAGGTTTAACCAATACCTTTCCACCAATAAGGAACCCATACAAGTGGATTCAAGTGAAAAAAAATCTGTTTACTAACAAGAGGATCAGCAACAGGCAGAAAGTAACAGTAAGTAAGTGTTAGATGCAGAATTGCTAAATCTCAGAACCGTGAGAGAGAGAGACCTGAAGTGCCGGACAAGTGGCAAGAAGTCCTCTTGAGAGCCTTCCCTCAGTACTGGCCAAAAACCAGATGAAAGAAAGATGTTCAGCAAGGACACAGTGCAAGTATTCAAACTTGTGGACAGGATCCATATAAATGACTAATTTTCCAACAAATGGATGGAATAGTGCATTTTAAAGATGATTGCCGTGCTGCCTCAACAACTCCAACAGATAAAAGAGATTTATTTTGTTTTCTTTCTGAAACACCTCTAAACAAACATGTTTGGGACTGAACGGTGTATTTTCCAAGAGCATGTTTTGCTTCTTCATGTTTTCAGCAGGGATTTAGAGGGCCTTACAGACAAGTGGTGAAAGCTGGGGTTTGAGCTGGCCTGAGCAAGGATGTGACTTGTCATTCATGTGACTTGCCCATCATTCCTGTGAAAGAGATCCAAACCCCTCTGGTAGGATGTCCAGAGGCTTGGCAGCACGGGGTGGTGCAAACTGAGAGAGAACCTAATTAGTGCATACAAGTGTCTGGAGGATGGGCGTCAAAAGGATGGGGCCAGGCTCCTCTTTCCAAAGAGGGCTTTGGATAAAGGAGGAATGGGACATGGAGCAAGGAGTTAGTCTGGCATAGCTCCATTTTAGGGTCCTGGTGATCAACTGCCCCCTCTGGAGTGCATTCCTGTCGCAGCTCTGCACTGGCTCCCTGGCGTGTGCCCTGCTGAGCAGGGGCAGGTTTTGCATGTCCTGTGCTCGAAGCAGGCTCTCCAGAGGAGGAATTGGCTTTCACTTAACCTTTGCATCTCCTTCTGCAACATAATTTCAAGGGCACATCTGGAACGCTCAGTACCACAGTGAGTTTTAGTATGACCCGTTACTTGTCTGACACCTGTGCTAGCTGTAGAAGCCAGCAATGTCCATTTTAAGAGGCAGTTAAAAATAGCTTGGTTTGTTATAAATCACCCTCCCCTACCTGGTATTAATTTCCATGGAGCTGAAGAATTTAAAATTCTCCTGGTTTCTACAATGGCTGCACCCTGAATTCGGAATATTGACCCTTCCAAACAGAGTTTTAATGACATCAACAGTAAGTTCTTTCCAATGTACTGAAATCCTTAAGACTTTAAAAGGAGATAACTGCTGGATACTCTGCTGTGTTCTTTTTCTGTCTTTTCATTCTTTTTCTTCTGCCTTGTGCCTTTGAATTGAACAGGATTCAGTTCTTCATTAGGTGTTCTTGGAGCAGGAGCAGTATTGCTTTGGTTTCATTCCCAAACACAAGTTCATGTAAGGGGGTGACAATCCAGCTTTCCAAAGGGAAAACAAAACAAAACCTCCCCCCCCTCAAAATAGAATAAGCTGACAGGCTAGTTGTCAGGCTGTGATTACCTGTCCAGGTGTACCAGACTTGTATGTTCCCAGGTAACTTGGCAGTACTGACTTCATTTGGACCAGGTATGAAAACATTGCCATGTTTCTGCTTCCTAAACCAGTATGCATCAGAACACATCTTCCTGTGCACACCGTCCTTGGATAACTCAGGGGGCACAAACTCAGCTAAGTTTCCTGCAGTGCACACTTAATGTGCTGGTCTTAATCTTATTTCTAGAATTTATTTCCATGCTCATTTCTATCACTCAATACCATGCCTTAAATCAATCATGTTTTAACATGTTCTCAGACTTGTTTCCCAAAAGTCCTAGCAAAATGATAGCAGGAAAAAGTGAGTGTTCTGAAGAGTTAATTACAGAAGGAAAATCTCTTCTGAGGCTTAACTGGAGGCTAATAATGAGTTTCCATTGCCTAGAGGTGCATTGGAATGAGAAGGAAATGGGAAAGGCCCTGGAGTGGGGTTAAACTGGTTTGTTTTTTCCATGCTGGAGATGGCAGATGAATAAGTCCGTTCCTCTTTGTACGTGTCCGTCGCAGGTGAGAGCACCTCCCTGAGTGCCTGGTCCGCTTCCATCCTAAGCATTTGGGAGCAGAGGCTGTGAGCTCTTTGTGCAGCTCAGCAGGCTCCGGGGCAAAGCAGGGTGCTGGCGAGCGCTGCGCAGGAGCGGCCAAACAGCGCGGCCGCGCCGGCGTTACCGCAGCTACGCCTGCTGCAGGGCTTCAAAGGGAAAGCAAAAAACACTGCTTCGGCCAGACGTGACCTGAGCTGATTCACGCTGCCAGTTGACGCCTTTCCAGAGACTTGCAGCGTCTGAGATGGAGGGGAAAAGGGATTGCTTTTGGGTTTGCTCTTTTATCTCATATGCTTGCCTTGAAAAGGGAGGCACGTGCTCTGTTTGCTTGCAGCTGCTGAACAAGGAATGGGATGGGTTTAGGTACAGCTGGAAGGAAGGGTTGCTCTATGCTCCAAGAGAGTTGGCTATGGAGAATGAATATAATTAGAACATGTTACTCATCTCAGTGTCCGAGAGAAGGGTTTTCTGGAGGCATATCTTGGATTTTGAATGAGTAGTCAAGCCCTTGCTTTTGGGTTCAGAACCAGGATGAGGACAGGTGTATGTGCAATGAAGAGTAGCCCAAGTGATACAAGGGAGGAGCACTGGAGTCCATTGCTGAACCACAGGTCTCCAGTGTCTTCAGTGCTTCTGTACATCAAGAAAATGTACATGCTGGCTTCCAATGCCAGCGCTTCCCTTTGGGCGGCAGGTGTTATCTGGCCTTCATCTGGAACGGGATGCAGCTTTCCCTTCTCGTTATTGCTTCTGCTTGTTGGCAGCCTGGAGCTGAAACACGAGATGGTGGCTGTGCCGTGTCCTCAGGTCCACGCTCGCTGCCCGGAGGTGGGGTCCCACGGCAGCAGTGTGGGGAGGGCGCACAGCAGGACGCAGGGCTGCCTTGTGGAGGCACCGTGTTTCCAGGAAAAACACATGAGGGGAGGGACGGGCCGAGGTGAGCGGGGCGAAGGGTCATGTGCTCAGGTCAGCCCCAAGATGGGCAGTCTGGCCCACAGACAGGCAGCCAACACGTATTACTTACAGCGTCACTGGGCTAAGAGCTCGCCTTTCACCTGTGGCATCTGCAGAGCAAATTGTAGCAGAGGGATACTGCAGTTTGTCCTGGACCCCATGCCCTCTGTGCCAGCAGCAGAAAGGTTGGGTGTTCATGGGGTGTCTCCCGCTCGGGGGTGGCAGGTATTCCTGCTCTTGCTTGGCTTGCAGAGGCTTTAATGGAGACGCTCCCACAGCCTGCTGGGCAAATGAAGCAAAATGTCACAGGGGGGAAACTATTTTGATCCCTTTCTCTGGGGGGGCAGAGGGGCGGGAAGAAGTGGGTTATAGTAAATGTCATACAGGCCTGGAGCTGGAGCGTCCGTTCAAGTGGGACAGCGTTTGCTGGGCTCTGCCTCTCGGAACCGGAGCAAATGTGGAAGGCGAGCTGCTGCGAGCCCTTGGTTCTCCTGCTCAAGGAACCCATGGGACAGCTGGATCTGTGGAGGGACTGGAGGTAGGTCTGGGCAGCCTGGTTTGGGACGGGACGCTGAGAGGCAGAGTTGATCAGGAGGGGGTACAATGATCTCCGGTCTGAAATCATAGCTCCGCCTTTTCTCTCTGTGCCAGACTTGGTATTTCACCAAGTTTCTCCTGTTGATACGGGTCATGACCTGTATAAGACTCTTCTCAGGTGCAAGGTCTTTTGCATCAGTTCTGTTATTGTAGCAGGAGAGCTTTCCAGAGAATTTAGGAACTGGAGAGTCCTCAGGAAGCCAGCTCTGGGGTTTTCACAGTCCTGTGCCTTGCCACAAGTCTGAAAGAATTCAGATATCCAGTGGAAACCTGTCACAACTGTGTGTTCCTGCTTGTTTAATTGCTGGTATGTGGATGAAGACTGAGTGATTTCGTGGAAATTCCTTTTTTTAATCCCACGTGCGATCTGTCTAGCCTGTGCTAGCATATACGGTTACTTCTCGGATAACATCAGCATTGTGGCTTGTTGTCAGCAGCAGAGGCTCTTGTGGAGCCAACTTTTTGATCTGTTTTAATCATTCAGATAAGTGGTATAACATCTCCCTGGAACACTGGGATAGCAAGATAAACCACGTTCCGTGTCAGGAAGAGAAAGGTTGTGTGTCTCTCTGTGTATCTCAGAAGCTGTTGAATGTTTTCCTGCATTAATCTGCAGCCATAACGACCCAACTCTAACCTGCAGTTATTAATTGGGAGCAGAACCAGCAAATGCTGCAGAGTTGGAGCTGATATTCTGAGAACTGTGGAAAACAAAGCCAAGGAGAGGAGCGGCAAAGGCAATTGGTTTGTGGTAACTGTGTGCACAAGGGACAATGAGGGACACAGGAAGGCAGGGGACGTGTATAATGGGCTCTGTGTTTCCCAGAAAGACCTACTTGGGGAGACGTGGCATAAATGAGTCTGAGTCATTCCTTTTCCCTACTGAAAAGCCTCGTAAACGTGTCGTCGCAAACCATGTGCGTGCTGAAGATGTGCAATTTGATAAGGTGTGATAGATTGTGCTCTAAGTGTGACAATAGGAAGGGCATGTCTAAACACAGTATTTTCCTTCTCCCGTGGAAAATGTTTGCAGTGGAGCGGGGGAACCAGAGTACTGGGATATATTGCTTATGCCACAGTAAGGGAAAAGACAGGAATGACATTCGAGGGGAGAGCTTTGGAGAGCTGATCTGGGTGCTGCAGCTTTCCCCAAGAATCACAAGGCAGAGACCGCTTGTCATCTGCAGGGGTTGCTGCCCAGCTCAGGGCCTTTTCCCTACCCCCAGCCGCATCTTCCACCTGCTCTCGACCTCCTACGCAGCCCTGAGGGCAGGGATGCCCAGGGTCCCTCCAGGAGAGCCTGCCTCGGGACTTCCCTGACGCCTGTGCTGGGAGACAGGAGCGGCTGTGGGAGCGCTGGGGGCTGTGGCGCAGGTGAGAGGGTGGGGAGCACAGCGCTGGCTCGCTGCCAGTGCCATCGCTTCTTGCCATTCTTCCTGCTTTTATTTTCTTTCCCCACCCCAAAGCAGGGGAATGTAGTAATTGCATTTTGACCCAGTTTCCAAAATCACTGTAGCATAGACTTTGGCGGGGGGGCTGGGGGAAGCACTTAGGAATGAAAACCAGCCATTAGCTAGTACCGGAGGGGCAGGAGCAGCAGCAGACTGTTACAAGTATGCACTAACAGCCTTGTAGAACAACTGTTATCCTGCATGCTTTTATGGGGGGAAAAAAAGGTAATTGCATTTACATTTTTTTTGATATTTGATCCCTGGTACGCAAACCTTTTGGGCCTGAGTTCAGGTTGCTTTCAGCTGAAGCCCTCTAAGCACAGAGGCTTGTGTCAAGTGCCTGGATTTTCAAAACTTGGCTGGAGGTTTCATGGCAGCCTTTCTTGTGGTTATTTCTGGTACCTCTGGCTGCCAATTGGAATGCAGGGCTGTAGATCTGTGGGGAAGTGGAAAGGGATGGGTGTGAGTGCCTGTATGGAGTAGGAGCCCTTAATAGCAGGAGGCCTGGGTTAAGATGGGGTTTTGAAATGCGTGGAGACTTGGGGAGCAGATGTAGGTATGAAATCCAAACCAATTTCCTCATTCCGGCTGTTAATAGGAGACGGAAAGAAGGTCCTTTGAAGTCATTTCAAGCAGCAATTAATAACCCTTGGAATCTCCCCAGCAACTCAGTGAGGAGTCTTGGAATTTGCCCTCACAAAGTAAGGTAGGTGAGAAAGGAGAAAGAAAAGGCCAGAAGATGTTGTCTCAAGGGATGGGAATACAGCATCCCTCAGCTTCTTCTGCCTTGGTATCCTCACTGCCTCTGTCCCTATCATGGGTAGGGCACCTGGAATAGTTACACATTCAGGCTAGGGGATACCACCAGGGCTTGAACATGGATTACGCTGCCTCTGCTGCAGGGGAGAAACTAAGGATGCCAGTGCCCCAGGCTGTGTTTTCCACCACAAGCAAAGCTGTACTTGAAGACATCATGCCCTGGAGAGGTCTTGCCTGCTCCATTGCAGAGCTTGGTTGGAGAATGCTCTGGCCTCAGAGAATGGGCTGGTAGGGGCCTTGAGCGTGTCCCCTCCCTTGGTGACTGGGAGCTTTGAGGTGGAACCATGCGTGTGGGGGAAAACGTAGCCAAAAGTTCAAGGCTTTGAGAAATGGAGATAGTCCTCATGTGCTTGTATTAATCAAAGGATATGTGAGATTCTCCAAAGGCAATATTTTATTCTGGAGTTGTACAAGCATAAAATGAAAGCCTGCCCTTTGACAGCACTCGTATTTTGTTAAAACGCTCCACCAGAACATGCTGTCCCAAATATCTGTGGATCCTCCGTCATGCCTGAGCCCTAAAGCACGCAGAGCGGGATGTTGTCGCAGGGCAGTCATCTCCTGTTGCTACACAAATGTTGAGGTGAAGCCTGAGTTTATTAGTTTTCAAGGCAGAAGATATTGTTTCTGCACATTTTTATTTCATACGGTGCCTTAATTTCTGTTAGTCTTAAGCTGATATGCCTTGGATTTATTTTGCTTGCTGGAAGGCGGGAGAAGCTGAGGCCAGGACATTTCATCTCTTCTATGTGGCAGCTTGGTCCTCGTGGCTGTACTTGCAAGTCGGTGCTCCTGAGGTTCCACTGCCTGCCCTTCCCAGGGCTTCCGGAGCACCAGGCGCTCCTTGGCCTCCAACTCCTGCTCACCAAATTGCCTCCTTCCTGCAGAGAGGAGCTTGGATGTGGGTTGTTGGCTGCAGCCTTCACTAGGGACTGCTGCTGGAGGTAACCACAAGAGGTATTTAAATAGGTGGTTTCAGCAACAGGTCTTGTGGGCAGGTTTCTCATCCTAACTTCCCGGTGCTGCCTCACATAAAATGCACAGCTTAGTGATTGCTGAATGTAGGGAGCAACTCTCAATATCATGGAATCATGGAGTGGTTTGCGTTCGAAGGGTCCTTACAAATCGCCTCATGCTAACCCCCTGCCATAGGCAGGGACTCCTTCCACTAGACCAGGTTGCTGGATATGTGACAGGCAACGTTTTCATACCTACGGGGTATCTATCCAAAGGTTTTCCAGTGGAGTGCGTGGCTTCTGGAAGGTTTCAGCTCAGCTTGCTTCTCCCTTTCTTCGGGAAGAATCCCACATATCTGGGGCTACGTGCGGGGTATTCCTCATCTGCCTGCACTTCCAGGAGCTTCTGCAGCAGAAGGCTGCAGAGCTGCAAAGAGCATTGAAAGATCAGCCAGCTCTCAGGGGTGCTTTTCCCTTATTTTTTTGGCCTTGTTTTGGCTTGGACAACACATTTCTCCAGTTTCACTTTCACTCAGATTTTTTTTTTTTTCCTAGAACGCTTTGCTCTTCAAACAGCCCTAAAGTGGCAAAGCCCTTTTGGAATTACATGTGCTCCCGGGGAACTGTTGTTTGCTATAAACTAGACTGTTTCTGCTGGAGTTACCTAACAAATAATTTAAAAGTCATTAAGTCCTCAAAGCTTTATTTATAGAGTACAAATTTCTGGCTAAATGTGACCTGCCAATGTTTGTTTTTCAATATTTTGTTTAGGAAATGTTGATATAAAAGATGAAAGACAGAACAAGAGATGTGAAAATCCAAAGCCGTGAATGATGCTGCTGTTTAATTATTTGAAAAGAAAAGAAAACATTTCTGATGACCCAGGATAGACAATGGGGATAATAAGCTGAAGCCCTAGGCAAAGGAAAAAAACAAACCCAAAACAACAAACCAAGCCAAACTTTTGTTGTGTGACATCGCAAATTGTGTCCTTGAAATTTATCAGGAGTTGAGAAATGAAGTGACAGAAGGGAAAATAGGATGTATTTTAAGTACCAGTCACTCCTGGGTAGCCTTTTTCTCCGTATCAAAAGAGGGCCTGCAGAGGGAAGACATGAAAAGTTAACCAGTGGAAACACATTTTTCACGGGGAATAGAGTCTCTATTATCACAACAGGAAAATGGTTAAACGCCAAGAGCTGAGATGAACTGAGAAAAAGAAGAAACATTGAGACGAGTATCTGTTGTTTAAATTGGCAACGTGAGGGGAAAACAGCGTTCCAAAAACAATAACCTAAATGGCACTGTAAATCAATCGATGGTAGGTTGTCTGGAGCTGAGCAACATAGATGTCCATGGATTTACTGTGTAGTTTCCTGTGGTGGTAGTTTGATAGCTCTTATCCCAAGTATCCATTGTAAGGCATCATCTGAGAAGGCTGCTCAGCTGTGTATATGGCTGGGTGAGGTAGAGACATGGGTGATTTATCTGTGGTGTTACTGATGGTGTATTTCAGATTTCCTGCAGTTAACATTTGGCATATCCAAAGCCCTGTGGAGGTATCCCAGATGGCATTTTTTACCATCAGGAAAAGATGTAGTCCTAAATTCAGAGGATCACAGTGACCTGCCATTCAAGTTCCTCTTTCCTTCAGGATAGTGGATGCTCAAGAGCAGATGCTCTGTGTTGTAGAGGCAAGGATTCAATTTTAGAAAAGCAGGCAGGAAGCAGTGTACATCGGGGAAAGCATTTCTAATCCTGATGCCTGTCACCATCTGCTTGTGGGAAGTTATCTCCAACCAGAGGGTAAGAAGGCTGCCTGGGGGGCTGCTGTGTTTTGACAGTAGAAATCCAAGTAAGTTGTATTTTTTGTCCGTACTGGTCATGTTGTTGGACTTGGCCTTCCACTGAGAGTGGGTGAGATTCCTCCTCGTCCTTCCAGACAGTGATAAAATATTAGAAGCCTTCCTGAGCTGGTGCTCTGGAGGTGAGGTGGATCTTGATGAACATGTTGGTTGTTGCGCTGTGAGGATTCGGTGCTCAGAAGAATCGGTCTGGGTCACAGTACAGGTGCTCTACAAAAGGGCTGAAGGGCTTGTTGGCCCAACCCTCTGAGCTTTCTTAGTGGCTTTTTTTTTTTTTTTGGCACAGGATGCCAATAGCTGAGGAATGAGGAAGAGAAAGAGAGAAAGAAACTCATCAAAATGACAGCTGGGGACAAACTGGGAAAAGAGGAAATCCTTCTGATGTAAAAACTGCTCGTTCCATTTGCAGCCCATCCATATCACCCCTATCAGGTCTGTACCCCATTTTTATGTGGATACAGTGGACCTTGTGCTCAAGGGGTTTGACTTCAGCCTTGCATTTCCCTCCTACCCTGAGAAGTGAAAGGATCTGTGTCCCTTCTGACCTGCTTTCTGTCTGAACTCGCTCTGAAGCAGAGAGCAGGTGATGTGTTTGAGAGCCCAGAAGTTCTTCAGTCAGCTGGGCTGCTTCCTAAGCCCTCTCTTCCAGAGAGGGGGAGTATTTGTTGTCCCAGTGTCCCAGAAGTTGGAGGTGGCGGGAAGCGTGTTTCGGCGTCCTACACTCCGGTGGGTATTGTGGGTGTAGAAACAAACACGCTTGCTGTATTTTAACAAAGCCCTGCGTTTTTGGCCCTGACCAAAGGCTGGTTTGGCCTCGTTCCCTGTAGCACAGAGCAGGACACGACTTGAGGCGAACGAAATCTGCTTTCTCCCTGGGGCCGGGGCATTGAGCTGCCCCTGTGCTCACTGCTGAGGGGGCACTGGCAGCTCACCCCCTCGGGGGGGCTGTGCCTGGGGCTGCCTGCGGACCTCGGGAAGCGAGGGGGCTTCCCAGCAGAGGGCCCTCGAGCAGCACTGCCGGCTCCCGGCCAGCGCTCTCCTGGCCCCTGAAGCTCCAGGGCTCCTGGCAGAGAGGGATGCACCGAGTATGGCAGTTCGGTGTGCTCGTGGAGGAGCTGCTCTTGCTGGAAAGATAAGGGGTGTTTTTTTAGAGAATGCAGTCCTGGAAGTTGGTAGGAGACTGGCAAGGCTTGCTCACGGGGCTGCAAAGCCCGTAGCTGTGTTGCTTCCCAGAGGAGTGGAACACAACTTGTGTTTTTTAAGCCCTTCAGGCGAACATGCCGTGCTTTCAGTAGCTAGCAGAAGTATTGTAAGGTACCAGAAGCAATAGCCCCAGCTGATGAAATCCCCATGGCTCTTGTGCCCTGAATGAAGGAAGTGCTGTGACCTGAGTGGCTCTCCAAGTGCTCCAGGATGGCTCATTGCTCTCAAGCAGACATGGTGCATTATTCATGAGAGGCACATCAAGCACTGCACAAAAACCCCCTCAACCCTCCGGTGTTCTGCTCTGTCTTACCGCAGCTTAATGTTTTTCAGCACCTCCTGTTTCTACCTCTTCTAAATGAGTGAGCCAGGGCAGGGAAGTCAGTGGGAATTTGGCAGTTTCTCTTCCAAGGGCCCTGGTTTCCCAGGCAATGGGCAGGCAGGGCTGAGCAGGTACTCTTACAGAGCCAGCACCCCACTGCATGTTGTTTACTCTGCTAACTGAGGCAGCACTCTTAGAAAAGTTTCCAAAAGCAATGGGTTTGGTCACCTTAGACCTTTACTAATCAGCTGTCAGGGAGTGCTTGCTGAGGTGCCATGTTCCGTCTAGATTTCTTGGGAAGTGGATGGAAAGGACAGACAAGCCCTGTTTCTTGGTGACTTGAATGCAAATATGAGCGCTACGGAGTTGCTTTTTGTGGTTCCCTTGGAAATCAGTGCTATTGTACTAATTCAGCTGTAATACTAAGGAATGCAGCGCAGGAATTTGTTGAGTTCAGCAGCTAAAACGCTGCAGTACCCATGTCTATGTAAAACAGACCAAAAAGCCCGTGAAACCTCAAGGTCACAAGGGGTAGCTGTGATGGAGGACTGAGTCCTGAAAACGTGTGCGAGGGGTTTTGTCGGTGCACAAAGGATTTGCTGCACGCACAGGTGTGTTCAGGGTGAGCCGCTTTTGTCATGATGACTTGGCACTGACGTTTGTCAGCCAAGGAAAAGATAGCGAGAGCCTCCGTGATAAGTACGGCTGCGGTCTCGCTGCACCTAGATCCTTCCATTGCAATCTTTATCCTCTGAAACTTCCTGACTTAGGTTGAATTACTTGTGACTTAATCCAACGCAGATATTTTATCACTGGGTAGTGTGCACAAAGCCCTGGAAGTGCAGGAGCTGCCAGTTTCCATCTCATTCAGCATCGCCTCTGACTGACAATGCTGTGGTCAGCATGAGCGGCTTCCGAGGAATCTACCAGAAATGCTGCAAGATATATTTATGGAATAACCTGCCCACAGGGAAAGTTTTACCCTAGCAGTTCTACCGAGCATGCGCGCGTATGTGTTCTCTAATCTTTACCATCAGAACTTTGCCTGTTCTCATTATCCATACACATGTCAGACACTGTCAATGACAGCGATACCTTGCGCGACCTCGCTGGAAAACGAGTTCCTAGTTAGCTGAGGGAGAAAAATGTGTGTGTGCTGGATGAGAAGGCAGGCCAGTAATTCTTGTAGAGCAGCAGGCTTTTGGGGGAAGGTGGCGTCCTGTCCCGTGTCCTGTTGAGGCGTTGCCTTGGCCGGGATGTTGGCGAAGGCCGTCGGCAGAGCTTTTCCTCACCAAAGCTTTGTGAGCGGGACCGAAGCCAGCGGGCTCGAAAGGCAGGTTCAAACAGTCAGCCAAAGTCTTCCCAAATCCAGCTGCTTCTCTGTGGCCTGTGCAGGGAGGGCACAGCTAGTGGGCTGTTGTGCTGAGTGACGAGCTCCTCTCCGGTGATTAAACGAAGCAGAGGAAAATCCTGGAAGTGGCTGGGGAGGTTTGGCAAGGGAACGTGCGAGCCGAGGGGTGTGAGCAGTGCCAGAAGGTACACAGATCCATGCGCCGGACAAGCCCGCTCTAGCCAGCGGGTTTTCCTTTGTCACTCATGGTGACAGACAGTCATTAGTGCACTTTACTGGGTGTTTCTCTGCACAGAGAGCGCACTCGTTTTTAAACTTGGTCGAGACAACTGCCCTGGCTCTTGATTCAAAGACTTCTGGAAATGGCTCTGGTAGCGTTTTAGATGATTAAATGCAGCAGTGTGATATTTAAAGGCTGACTTGGAATCATGCATCCTGGTAACAAAACATATTTTTTTAACCAGCAAATTCAAAGTGCAGGTTTAAAATGGCAGTATTTGAAGTTACAGTAAATTGTCAGGAACTGGAATTGGCACGGTTAATTAGATTTGTTTCTGAAACACCAAGCTAAGAGCCGGCTGCCGAGAAGCATCCGTGAGGTGCTTTCATTGAGGGATCACAAAGGTTGGGGGGGATCCCAAAACCCCCACGAGTTATTTAAGTGGCAAAAAGCAACAGCAATTTTCTCAAGTAGCTAACATGTCTTTTCCTCAGAAGCTCCCTAGTTTATTTAAACATGAAGTGAAGTGAAGGTACGGACTACACATCATTAAGGATTTAGGGCATGGAGACAGCAGTCCTTGCTTTGGAGTCTTTGGAAGAGGGAAGATATACAGTTATTTGGGTTAGGACTTGAGCACACAAAGCTTCTCAAGTGATGCAGTGCTCTGCTTTTGTTAACACAGGGACTGTCATGAATTGAAATGAAATACAGTTGTAAGTGATGGGGGACACCGCTGTGCCCATTGGAAACTCACTGGCTGTTGGAAAACAGGTTCTTAAAAAACTGGTTTTATTCAAGGGAACAGAGGAGCCCAAGCCCTGACCCATTCGTATGCAGACTGTGGCTCTGAGGTCTTCCAGGAAAACATGGAACAGCATGAGGGGACAGTGACTTAAAGCCAATCTTCTGTTCTCTGTGTCAGGAGTGGCAGCAGCAGAAAGGAGAGGAGAAATTTGGCAGGGAGATCCTTCTGCAGGGCTCTCAGTCTGCTCAGCGAGTTCTGTGCTTTCTGTTGCTGCTGCTTTTTCTGCCCAGCCAATGGATTGCATATTATTCCCTAGTACAGAGTTTGGATGGGTGACAGAGGTGGAGCTTGGTAGCTGAGGAGCAGCTGAAGGGGCAGTTGCTGCGCGGTAATCATAAACCTTGCTGAAGAAGGGGTGTTTTCCCCCTTTGGAGCTACAATAGCCTCCTTTGTTCCCCTGAGAGCCCGTGTACTTCCCATGATGGATTGCTGTTCTGCCGTGTTCTTTGTGAGCCTTTTGCAGAGCTCCGTGGTTTAAAAATCTTTTATGGATCTCATCACCTTGGCCTGGACAGTCAAGCTGAGTGCAGGAGCTACAGCTGACTGAACACCATGTGGGATACTGGCACTGCTTCTCTTGTCCAACAGCAGTCTGGAGGGAACCTACGGAAGGGCGATTAGTGGCCATGGAAGCGTCTGTGTAGGAGAGAGAGGAGGAAGTAGGACTGGGCTGGCAAGCAAGGTGAGCCTTGCCATGCTCGAAGTTAAGGAGAGGCAACACGTAAGGTACTATTTCCGTGGAAAATTATAACGAACTGACTAAATTATGGTTTCCATATTTTTCCTGGGTCGGCTGTTGTTGTTGTTGCTGGGTTTTTAACGTTTTTGAGGTTGGATTCGGTTTGGTCGGGGTTTTTCCAGTGCTACGTGCTTTTGGCCCAGGAGCGCCGTGGGCCGCGCGTTTCCAGCGGCAGGGAACCTGCCGTGGGAGTGCCACAGGCTGCCAGCGGCCGCGGGCTATCCCGGCGGTGCCCCCCCGGGCACGCATCCCCCTGCTCGGGGGAATGGCATCTCCCGGCCCGAGGCACAGGGTGGCCGCTGCCAGCCCCACTCGCAGCCGGCGGGGGGGTCCCGCGGCCGCCCCCCAGCCCTGGAAGCCCGCACCTGCCCCGCCGCCGCTCGCAGCTCGGGGCGGGGAACCGCAGCCCCGGCCCTCAGACTCCTCCTCCGGGCTCCCCGCCCCGGGCCCCGTGACGCCGAGCGGCGGCCGGGGATGGGATGGGACGGGACGGGCCGGGATGGGAGCGGGTGAGGGGACGGCCGAGCCCGCCGGCGGCTTTAAATGCGGGCCCGGGCCGGCGCCGCCAGCACAGCCGCGCCGCTCGCTCGGGCTGCCGCGGGCGCTCCCCCGCACGGACACGGGCACGGACACGGAGGGGCAGGTGTAGGGCCCCCGCCATGCCCCACTGAGCCCGCCCGCAGCCCGCCCGCCGCCCCGGCTGCCCCGCAGCCGCCGTCCGCCGCCAAGCTGGAGGAGCGCCGCAAGCCCGAGCCCCGGAGGTGAGTGAGCGGGAGCGGGGGTGCCAACGCCGGGCTGCGTCTCTCCCTCCTCGGTGTCTTTTTCGGTGCCCGGCTCTGCTGGAGCCAACTTTTAAAACGCTTCGTGGTGTCGGAAAACTTTCTTTACCGTTCCGGTTCATCTTCCATGAGTTGTTAGCAGCCGCTGAATAAGCTGCCCGGTCTTTCCCAGGTTTTCGGTTATCCACCTGGCATATGGTTGTATGGAGTGTTTTCTTATCCAAGACCAGCTCTTCGCTGTTTGTTTGCCCTTTCTGTGCTTCCTGTGAAGCGCTGCCATCCATAGCGAGAGCACACGGGGAAACGAGGATTTTACCATCTTTAGGATCGCTCCTTTTTCTTTACAACATTAGTTACTAACGGATTTGTCTTTTGTTCGGAGCGCGTCCCTTGAAGCCCTCGCGTTCAGGAGGAGCACTCGGATGTGCAGGGAGCTCCCACGACACGACGGAGGAGGGCACCGGGCTCTCCCAGGAGAGCGGGGCTCGGGACGCGTGGCCGCAGCTCCGCGGAGTCGTTCCGCAAAGCTGCTGCTGTTGGTCAAGCTGGGCGCCTAAGGAGCAAGGTCGGGCCCTGGGGCAGATGCGAGCAGTAGCAGCTCCCTTGGGGAACTGCTCCATGTACTATATTTAGGTACTCGCTCCTTTTGTGTCACGGAGGTGAAGTTACTGTGCGTCTGAACTTGACTCTGTGCGTGTGCTCCCAGCTGCTTAGGGACTTTGTTCTGGTTGTTCCTATAATGTACGTGCTTTCTGTTTAAAAAAAACCAAAAACAACGTAAAAATCCACCCAGCCAACCGAAAAAAAACCCACCCAAAAAACAAACAACAAAAGCTTCACTAGTTGGATTAACAAAGTGTGCCGAGTTGTATATACTGTGTGTGGAACAGAATATGTTGCTAAGTGCTGGTGTGATAGGCTGCAGGAATACACATAGTTCTTATTCTGCTTGAGATGAGTAGGAAATTGTGCGGAGGTCCCCTGACCAAAGCAACTTTCAGGCTCCCAAACCCCAGCAACTATTGAATGAGAGACTTCATTTTGTTCTCACAGTTTCCAGTCCTGTGCCAAGCAATTAAACGGGACTGTGTTTGCTCAGAGCATTGTACATAAGCTGATCTGTCCTAGTCCTTTCCTGCACTGCCATTCCAGGCTCAAAGACTTTTTCTGGTGACTCCTGGATTAGATGATGGAAGAGTTAATTTTGCAAAGCCTGGTTTCAGCTGGTGATTTTAGCTCTCATCAACTTCACCTGCTGCTGAGGATCCGTGGAATTGGAAGGGCAAATGCTAGTGCAGTTGGCAGGGATGCTTCTTCAGTTTCCTAGGAAGGAAACACAGCCTTTCAAGTTCCAAAAAAACTAGGATGATTTGTTTGTAACTTACTCTTTGTTTCTGCTGAGCGAAGGGTAAGTTAATTTCACATTTTTAAAAGCAGCTTCTGGACTTCAGGGACCTGCATTCCCGAGATTTCAGCTGTAGACTGCTGACCTCAGATGAGTGGGGAGCAAGGTGTGGTGGTGGGGTGAGAAGGAATTACAGATTTTTTTTTTTTTTTGCTTTTCTTTTCTTTTTCCAGCTTTGGGGAGGAGAGATGAAGCTTTCATTTGTGTGCACAGGGCATTCCTGGCAAGGTAACCCCCTGCACTCATCCAGTCTGCTCCCAGCAAGGTCTGGCAGGATTTTCTGCAGCTCAGAACTGTGCAGGTTTTTCCCTTAAACTTCCATGTCACAGTTTTAGGTCTTGAAACTTCTCCACAGCCAGAAAACAGCCTCATGTACCGGTGCTGTCTTGGGGTATCACTTGCAGCAGGTTTTTAGAGGAGCTTTTAAAATGCAGTGGGTGTAGGGTAAATGCTTCGGTTACCGATGTCTTAAGCTGATAAGGAAAGGTTGAATTTATGCACAAAGTGCAGTTCAAAGGAAAACATCCCCGTGAGAAGGAAAAATCTATAGCTCCTTTTGTTTTCAGATCTACCTGCTTATCAGAGAGGGTGGAGGAGCTGAGTGTGTCTCTGGCTGGAGGTTGTCTAATGCTGCCACCCTGGACAGCTGTAATTAATAAGCTGGAAGGGGTTTGGGACAAGGTTGGGGAGGAAAATAGCTGCGTGAGAGGCTAAAGAAAAAAAACCTGTTCTTATTTTTCTGCCACTAAGTGTGCGAACAGCTATTTGCAGTCGGAGGTGCTGCCTTGCCAGAAAGATGCAGTCATAAAGGGAAAGGTGTTGCTTTGAGAAAGGAAATACTGGGGGAAATGTGCTGTTTTGGGAGGTGGGTGCCCAAAAATGGGCCGTGTGGGTTCAGCAAGCGATGCTCCTGTGTGTGTACATGCCATCTGTTAGTGTGGGTTTGCTTGTAAATCGAATTCTCTTCTTTAATTCTTTTGGATTTTATGTCATGACGTTGTTATACATGTCCTTTTCACAACAGCGTGGCTTTTACTGGTCTGCACCCCAGTTCCTGCCCTGGGCTGGGAGAACCAGAGGG
The DNA here is from genome assembly GCF_015832195.1 of Motacilla alba alba. Lineage (NCBI taxonomy): Eukaryota > Metazoa > Chordata > Aves > Passeriformes > Motacillidae > Motacilla > Motacilla alba. Next base: position 70,926,879 of record NC_052019.1, on the reverse strand, counting down.
CTTGGAAGGAGGCTTTGAAGGTGCCTTGCTGCCAGCAGCGTTCCCGGCGCTGCAGCACCGCTGGGTCCCTGGGTGCTGGTGAGATGCCTTCATGGCCCCGCTGCAGGAGCATCCTTGTCACGCTCCAGCGGCCCGCCTCGCACGTATCTGCCGTGTGCATTAGGTTTAGAATTTGAACTCCTGCTTTGTGCGAATTAAAAGGGTCCTGATAACTCCTCGTTCCAAGTCAATTAGGTGCTTCCGGCTTCAAATCCACTTAGAAGGCTCACAAGGGGGGGAGTGCTCTTTGAAAACCCAGTAATAGCAGTTTATGGTTAATATTGATAAAGGAGCGCGTGTCTGTGCCATTGTGCTGCGTCTGGTGGAAGGAAAGCTCCTCTTTTTGTGCTCCCTCAAAACATAAAGACTAGGATGGGGAGGCAGAGGTCTTTCTCTTAACCCACACTGCCTGGCTTGAAATGGAAATACAGCTATAAAACGGTCAAGGTTGCAGTGGATTCCCACAGCCACTCAAAGCAAGGCTGCTGCCTCCCTGCCCTTGAACTTTGAGTCGCTGTAGCATCTCGTTTCTCCTGAGTTTGCTCGGGATTGTGCGCAGTTTGTGGCAGGAATGGTTTTTATTGCTGTTGGACAGTGTCAAAGACAATGGCTGCACCCATAATTGGGTGATAAAACAGTGCGGAGCATACGTAAAAAGCTGCAGAGCTCTTGCTTTTCAATGGCTTAATTACATTAACTGAAGAGATAAAAATGTCTTTGAATTACATGCACAATTATGAGTCTTTCACATAAGGAACACATTTGAACTTGCCATAGGGACTGGCAGTGCGGTGAAGTTGCATGGAGATTTATGAGAAATGTGAAAATCAGAGAAAGCTCCATCTCAGTTCTTGGCGTGCAGTTTGATTTGGAACAGTGGGTTTCTGTCCAAATTCAGTAGGCATGTAGATCCATGCTGTTGGAGTATGGCTGAGCCTTCTGAGCTCAGCAGAGGAGGCTGCAGACAGCCCTGGTTTTGTCTGAATTTTCTCACCAGAAAAACCAGAAGAGTTGATTCCATGTCACCAATATCAGAATCCTTTGAATCTGCGCCGCAAATGAACTTTCAGCTTCTGCATTCCAGAAACGTGTGCTCTTAGGGAAGTTCATTCCGCTGCCAAAGTAAAACAGAGACTGAGGGGTGGATTTAAAATAGCTTTATTATTTATATATATATATATATATATATATATATATAAATATGTATGGAGAGAGAGAATATGGCTGATCTATATATTTTCTACTCCTAAGGAAATTCTTTTAGTGGGGAAAGAGAATTTTCCAAGTGTTTCAAATCCTAGCTGTATTGTATAACTACCTTTATGGGGGAACAGGATCATATTTCTGTTTTGCTAGTATGTGTTTATTTCTTGCTAAATACTCGGTATTAATTCTGTCTTGAAATAAGCTTTAATTTTCCTTTCAATGAGTATTGATCCATACTTCTGGCATCCCAAAGTGAGTTGAGGAACTTGGTGGTGGGAATTGTTCCATGACTTCTTTTAAGACTGAGGATTACTCAGATAACTTCATTCTGTTATTAATGATGATTATAAAAGCTATTTCATATTATTCAAATTATAGTTAGTAATATATTATTAATAATAAACTTATATATCATCTATAAATAATACAGAGCTATAGTACCTCTGCTTTTGACGCCTGTGAGGTGACTGCTGCTCATCTGTGAAGTTGCTGATATTTGATGTGATTGTTCCCCAGGGGAGATTGAATTTTACTTTCTTTTGAGAGTTATTACAATGAGCCGGTATTATGCAAGAAGTTCTGGTGGCTTTGCATGCCCAGCAGATTTTTGGCTTTTCCCAAATAGGAGTTGTGCCTGTGGTGTGTTCTGTCTTTTTCTGCTAGTTTTTCTGAGCGAAACATGCAAACGCTTTGATTTTGATGACTGTGCAGATGTGTAATCTGACGGCAAAGATGACAGATGAAGTCTTGCGTGCCAGCTACTCATCTTTACTAAAATTTTTCAGTTTTCTCTATTTTGTACACTAGGTGCAGAAACAAAACTTGGGTCTCTTTTTTAATGGTGTGTACAACTGGAAGATTATGGTGTTTTCCTCTTAAATCTTTTTTTTAATAGGTTTTTACTTCATTTTAATCGCATCTTGAAGGTTTACTGAACTCATTTGAACTCTTAACCTTGAGCAGAAGGTTGCAAAAGTTAATTGCTTTTATTGTACCGGTGGCTGTATAACACTTCAGACACATTGTCAGCCCTTCGACGTAAGCGTAAAGGTCTTTTCATCAAGGCTGCTAAATATGAGGTTGATAAGAATGAAGCTGGGAAATAGTTGCTCAGTAGCTCAATGAAAGGTGGCATTTAAGCACATCAAACCTGTCTGTTGCACTGGAATTGAAGCGTATTTCTTACAGACAGGGAATTGCACCTGCACATTTTGCTGAGGTCTCAGAGTTAGCAATTGTGGTCATCTCGAAGCAGATGTTACCTAAATTCTGCTTAAATTAGTCTAGTCTGAGCTCACTTCCCTGGCTGACACTTTGTGCATTCAGCAGACACAGAGCCCGGCTCAAGACCAGCAGCCCTGCTCAACAGAGCCGCCTGTGTGTTCTTCTGGGCAGGAACAATCATCCCCAGGGGAAAATAGATGGGGCTTTGTTCTCCTGTGTCCCCAGCAAAGCTCGGTTCCAGAGCCTCGATGGCACAGCGAGCCAGCGTGTGGTGCCGTGGGAGTGTTCCACACCCATTGTTGGACGTCTCATGATCTCTTAGGTGAGCAGCGACGGGCTTTGAGTGGTACTGTCCCAGAAGAAGTGTCCGTGTGGGGTGTCATGGGAGCAGTAGGGCTGATGATGGAGTGCCAGTGCAGTAACGCCTCTATCAGTGCAGCCAGAACGGTTGGAAATGTGGAGCTGTTGGCTCAGTCCCACAGAATTCTTGAGTGGAGGTGACTTCTGGCCTTGAGGCAGCTCAACTCATTGGCCTTTGAGGCCATGCTGAAGTGCTGCGCTGGGGTGAGTCCCGCATGAGTAGTTCCACCGGCATGAACGGAAGAAATGTGTGCTGAGATAGGACAGTGTGTGGGGAGAATTCCTCAAGTGGGGCCAGAGGGGTGCAGGGACAAAGTCTGGATTGCAGCCATGAGCTGCTTGCAGGGTGGGGTTGGAAATCAGTGATAGATCAGTGCAAAGTCTTGAGTGCATCTTTGATAGGCACTTGGAGGGTGGTGTTAGAGAGAAGCTGTAGAATAGAGTATTGATTTCAAGTTGGAATGAACTTAAAACCACCATTTGTCCACCTGCCTAGCTTGTCCTTTCAGTCCCAGTTCACCTGTCGGATGACATCAGTGAACTTATGGAAAAGATACCTTGAATGGATATTGAAATGCACTTTCAGAGTGCATTTGTATCTGTCGTGTTATTGGCACATCACTGGAATGTGCATGGAAAGGAGATTATTGTTGCCCAAGAGCAAGAACTGCTTCTACCGGATGTGACGGGATGCAATGATTCCCTGTAACTCTGTGAGTGCTTCTCACTCGGGATAAAGGAGTGTGTTTCTCCCTTTTAACCACTGGTGAATGATCAATTTCCATACAGAAGCTGGGCTCTAGAAGCAAAATCAGGCTGTCTCCCATGATGTACAGCTCCTGTGTCATACCAGCTTGGAGAAGACCTTCTATATCCATTGGGCTTTCCCGTGCCTGGGGAAGAGGTTTTCCACCGTGCCTGACGGGGCGGGTGCGCGGTTCCAGCGCGGCACTCCGCAGGGTTCTGGCTTGTGTGAGGCACCTTGCTGATCTCTGGGTCTGCCGGGCTCTGTGTGCCGCCTCGGCAGCGCTCTGAAGCTGAGCCTGAGAGCCTGCTAGCGTGGAAGGAATGCGAGCAAGCCCGGGCTCGAGCGTGGGCTTAGGCCCGCGCTTCGTCGGCAAGGCAAGCCCAGGCGCCCTTGCTCGGCTGTTGCGGGCACGGAGCTCCAGCCAGGATGCTCTCAGCGCTCAGCTTCCTGGCTTGCTCCTGTTTGCAGCAGAACTTGGAGGAGCGGGCATGTAGCTGCCATCCTTGTACTGTAATTTAACCCGGGATGTACGCTCTGAACCTGTGAACAGAAGAGTGAAACGGCAGGAATTGCTGCCGAAGGAAGACCTCCGTATTTCCAAAGTTTTGCTTGGATCACGGCTCTCTTCCCTTTGCCAGGAATACAGTGTATAAATTTTGTTGAAAGGGAATATGCTGCAAAACAGCCCTGTGAAAAAACCCCAACTGTGTGTTCCAGTGTCAGAATCCTCTCCAGAGACTGAGTGAAGGGAGATGGTGTCTCCAGCTTTTAAAATAATTACTTGAATTAAAGATCAAGCTGAAAGAGCCGAGTTCACTTAACATTAGCTATGCAACTTAATTTGTTAAAGAGCATTGAAAAAACAACGTAAGCTCAATGTCTCTCCCAGCAAGTAACCTGGATGTCCCCTGAATCTTCAGAAATGTGGGAGTGTAAGATTCCTGTGAACTCTAAAAGTTTCTGTAATAACTTTTCTACGAATGGGGCCACGCTTCTTGAACGAACCTGCTTCTTCCTTTTTAATTCTAAGTGGTGAGTAGGACACCTTTGCAGCAAGTGTTCCTGGTCTAGTAATGCCTTGGGTTGCCAACAGCACTGTTTTCCTGGAAAGGCTTGACTTGTGACTCAGTGAAGGTACCTGTAGGTTTTTGTGGAGCAGTCAGTTGAGTTCTGGATGTGACCCTTAACTTGTAATTCTCAGAAATATCTCTGAAGTCTTGATCTGTGGTATCAGCCCAACTTTTCTGGCTCCGTTCCCAGACCAGTCATTCCACTTAGCAATAAAAAAATGCGAGATAATGGATGCAGATAACTGGGATTTAATATTAGTGTAGCCCATTTCCCGTTTACCTTTAAACAGCCATGTTGCAATTAGGTGCTGGGCATAAAGCCCTTCTTTGTTAACAGGTGTCTCCAAGAAATGTGTGACTGATGACCGTGTCTGGGTTCAGCCGTGGTGGCCCTGACAGCTTACAAAAGGAGTGGAAAAGCTGCTTGTGCTTTTATGAATATCTCTTACCAAAGCAAACCACTTCAGGCCCCTTACAGAAAGTTGTTTTCCTGAGGCTTCTTCTGAAGGAACGGCTGCCCCCAGTGTTTTAGGCAGATGCATGTGGAAAAGAGGATGAAAGCAGATGGTGGGTGATTGGCACAAGCTGTGAGGGACTCCAACGTGTCCTCATGCATGGCCACTGATGCTTCGAGGTGTACCTGCTGCAGCGTGGGCCTGGCCACATGCTTTGAGATGTACCTTCTCCAGCCTGGAGTTATCTTTTGGGGCGTCATCACATGTCACAGCCCATTGGCCCAAGCTCCCACTGGAGCTGCAGCCTCCCCGGGACAGCAGCACAGTACCCCCGCGTTGGGCCCCGCCGGCCCGGGCACACCGTCGTCATTGCTGTTATCAGAGCGTTCCCAGGCCCAGCAGAGCAGCCTGATAAGCACCACGGTGTGAGCACCGAAAGCAAAAGCTGCCCCTGGCGACCTCTAGGCACCACAGGCAGCCAGGCAAGCGTGCCCATGGCAAGGCAGGAGCCCTCTGATTAACATCCATCCAGCTCTGACAGCTGTAAATTCCACCTCGCACATTCCAATCAAATCTGCCGTTATTTTGAACCCTTTGTGCCCTGTACTGGACGCCAAAAAGGACTGTCCTGATTTAACCCCAGCCGGCCACCAAGCATGGCACCACTGCTTGCTCGCTCCCACGGCAGTAACTACAACATTGGTCAATTCCCATTTGTCAATTGTGTGTTTCCAGCACGAACCCGAACTGTAGCCCCATACTAGATACAGAGAAGAAAATGAGCTGTGCCCCAGGCAGAGCAGCACAGGCTGTTATATCTGCTGTGGTTCTTGAGGATGCCTTTGAGTTTACAGTTCCTAAAACAGAAGTAGCAACTCTTGCTTTATACAGAGTTCTGGAGGAAGAGGAGAGACAATGTGGGTCCTATTAAATATTTTTATAGTGCTTGCTCATGTCAAGACACTATTGCTTGAAACCCTGATGGGTGAAGGGCTGAATTGTACAGGCACGTGGGAAATCTGAAGAGAACATTTGAGGAATGCCTGGGAAGTTCATGTTGATGGACTAATGATCTGGAGTCAGAAGGAGCCAACTGCCATGCAGGGAGAGAGGAGCTCATTGCAGTTTCAAACTTGTCTAAGTGGCGGTAGAGGAGGCTGAGAAGCCTGAAGTTTTCCTTATCCCTGAAAGAAAGACTGAGCTAAAGTCTCATTTTCTCTTGCCTTGCAGAAGTCTGCTTGGTTTTTTGTCCAAGCTCTGCAGTCATTATACTGGTGGTTAGGTTACTTTGGAGGCCACAGGACGTCCTGCAGCAGCGCTGCTTATCAGCATTGCTGTGCTCCTACTGGTTTTGTCCCGCAAGTTCTTCTTCCGGACAGCATTGATGGGTCACAAGGAGGGAGTTCAGAAGAAGTAGCTGTGAGTACTTTCTGGCAAGAGGTGCCTTTTCAGCTTGGGTTGTTGTTTTCTTCACAGTCTTGTTTTAGGCTGATATGAATAAGTCTATTTTGAGCTGCCCTTAAATGGATGTCACGCAGAGGACAGTCTTGTTAAAACTTGGGAGTTGCCTGCTCAGCAGTTGGGTTCTGCGCTCTTGGCCGTGGTTGGAGGATACAGTAAACCCAGCTTTAGGGCACCGATAACCAAATGAAGAACCTGACTCTCCCGTGGAGCAAAATGCCAGTCCAGAAGCCAACACATTTTGCTGGTGAGGTGGGTTGAACATTGCTAAACGGGTGGCCTTTATGCAGGATCATGCCTTGTCCTCTCATAGCGCCGTGCTTTTATGCCGCATCATGTTCGTCCCGCCGCAGCTGGTGTCCTGCCGAAGGAGCCCGTGCCGCCGCGCTGCTGACTAATGCCGTGAGAACGCGGTCATGTGCCCCCGCCTGCCCTGGGCCAGGCTCTTATTAATGACTAATTGCTCTGCAGGGCTGGGTGCAAGGATCACGGGTCGGCCGCTCCTCGCTGCCGTCACGCGCCCCAGCTGAGGTGTCAAGTGGGTCAGCGCAACGCCTTGCTCTCTGTCGCGAGCTGCGTGCGCCGAGGGGCAAGGGGCACCCCAAGGTGATGCTTTGCTCCGTGCTCTGGTGACCCGTTCCCTAGAAGGGTACAAAATGCCCCTTTGCTGTCTGTAGGCGCTCTCAAGTGCGTGGTGGCTGTGTAGATGAGCTCTCTGTGGGCTAGTGGCCGTGGCAGCGAGGTTCTCCCAGACCGTGTCATATCCCAGTGGCTGCCAGTGCTCTGAACAGTTGGTTCCTACCAACCTGGCCCTCTGATACCACCTGAAATTTGGAGGAGGGGAAGTTTTCCTGCCTGTAGGTAGAATATGTAATATCACTGGTTAGTGATAGCCAGGCACCACCCATATGGCTCTCCCAACGGCCTGATCGCAGCCCCCAGAGGGCACAGGAGATGCTTTCCTGGGAGCAGGAGCACAGTCTGTGGCCGTGTGGAAGGGAATTGTCACTTGCGGTTGTGTTTCTGCTTAGTGATCCTCGTGGGTACCGCTTGTGAGGGACCTGTGTCCTCCTGTCTCTGTGGCTTGTGCTGGTTTAATCAGTGTTTTCTTGAGCACTTGGCACTCTTGGGAGACAGAATGGCTACTTGGGTTCGTGCTGCTCTGGGCTGTGACAGACTCTCTTCTGACTGGAGCTTAAATTGGTAGAAGTGGTGAAATTCTTTTTTTCAGTTCAGTCTGGAGTTATTTTATAACTTGCTTTTGCATTTCACTCCCCTCTCTCCTCTTCTGTCAGGAAGCATTTCTTTATCTTCACTAAGCTTCCATTGACTTGTGGTTTTGTGTTTTTTGGGGTGTTTTTGTGTTTTTTTGTTTTTGTTTTGGTTTGTTGTTTTTTTTTTCTTTTCTCTGGGTTTAGGTTTCTTCTTTTTTTTCTTCCCAGTGCAGCCAGCGAAGGCAAGAAAGGCATTTAGTTTGAAATCTGGCTGTTTGCGTTTCTGGCTCTCGGGTCTGCATTAGTTTTGAGTGACTATTATTGAATTAGGATTTGATGCATGCACCAGGACCAATGCCAGTGACCTTCCTCAGCAGAGATTTTGTCTCATCACCCCTGGGAATGGTCACTATCAAGTCTTTTGGATGAGCAGTTGGGTCTCAAGTGAGGATGAGGTCCAAAGCCCACTGGTTTTTTTTTTCCTTGTCTAATATTTTTGGAATCCTTTCTTCTACCTGAGTCTTGTGTGTGCTGACATTTGGTTTGGATGGCTTTGCCCTTCTGTTTAAGTTTTACAGCTGTGTGCTCTCTCCACACTCCCTTGGAGGTGAACTCAAGCGGTATCACATCCCTTCTTACTTTGGAGCAACTGCTCCAAGGTGGGAAAATTGCAGTTTTACAGAGACCATCATCTGGTAACCAGGTAGAGTTTGCATAATTTGGGGATAAGTGCACTTTGAGGGGTTCCAGCTTGTGTAACGCCGTGCGAGCGGTTAAGCAGATTCCCAAAATGATCCATGTTAAAAATATCCTTGATGCTGGATTATGTTTTTGAAACCAGCATATTGTGAATCCACGTATCGCTTCAGAATGCCAAGAACTGGATCAGAAACGCTGCGCCTGCACTCTGGGAAGTGCTGAGAGTGCATTAGCTCCCTTGGCTGCTTCAGATGTGTCCAAAATGTTTTATACAACCAGGTTTTCTGCCTCTGCCAGCCAGAGCTCAGGTCTGGATTGTGCTGGATCAGGTCTTGCCTGTCCTCCTTGCAGCAGGAAGCCAGCACATGCTCTGTACCCATGTTACCATCAGCAGTCCAGCGATTTGTGATGCTTTTAGAGGGGCTTCAGCATCTTGGAGGTGGTTGGTGGGACAATATGGAGCTCTAGGAGTTGTGCACTTGATGGTCTGAAGCCTGAGGGAAGGGAGAAGCTTCAGACTGTAATTACAGAGGTGAAATTAAGCTGTGAGCTGGTCTTACACCTTTTGTGTGGTGTGATTGCTATGGAGACCTTTCTCCCCCAAAAGCAGTCACAGGAGAGGACGAGCGCAGGAGCTAGCTGCTTGCTGAGAAGCCAGGATTGAGCGGGCTGGGTTGTTTTCCCTGGAGAAAAGCAGCCCTGGGTGAGTGGTGCCAGTGGTGTGCTGCCCCACCCCTCATTGTACACAGTGCCTGTTCCTTTGCTCAGTGGGAAATGGACTTAAACCCAGCACTGCCCAGCCCAGATAACTCTTTGCTTTTACACACAGGACCAGGCTGCCCACTCTAACGTCCTCATTTATAGCTGGGAATTTGCCTCAGCATCACGCTTCCCACGCCTTGCTTTTGGAGGTTCCAGGTGAGCAATCTGCAGCAAATGCTGGGAGTTTGCTGCAGTTGCTGTTTCTTTGTCCAGGATTCTCTGTTGGTGTATCCAGATCTTCTGTACTTCGGAAGCTGTGTGCTGAGCTGATGTAAAATACACACCTGAAACATTGCTCTGCTTCTTAGCCCGTGGTACCTGCTCCTGCGTGTGACAGAGCACACTTAGTCACAGATTCCTCAAAAAGAGCTCTTACAGGAGGCTGGAACAAGGAGCAGCTACTGCATAAACCAGCATTGGTTTCAAATAGACACACGGTCAAGTAAGAAGTTGCCTCTCAGGCATAAAATTGTAACAAAAATATTGCAGGACGTGACATTGTCACGGTAATAAACAGCCAGAAATAGTTCAGATGCCACAGGCTGGCTTGAAATAATAGTTTTTAGGAAAAGTCCACTACTGCTTATGGGTTTAAAACCTGATGCCGCTCTGCCTCTAGGGAAAGCTTTTTTTGTGATTTCTATTTCATCTGTTCCAGAAAACAAAGCTACAAAAATGTCTGGTTTATGTTATCCTCAAACAGATACATTCATAATATTTGCAGTCCAGAATCGCTTCTTCCTGTGGATTCATCTCATTTGATTCCATCCCCCAAAGCTCCTGCCAGAGCTCAAGCTCGAATCCCTTACAGGGTGTCTCTGCACCTTTTCCTGGCTGTAGCTCCATGAAATACAGCAGATGGATGTGGGATGTGTCAGGAGCCAGGTGCTCAGCAGCAGAGGTTCACCCTGTCCTGGAGAGGGGCTTGCACTGAGATCCTGTAGTTCTCAAATGCAGCTGGAGTGCAAGGCAGCCTTGTTCTTGCAGAGTCCCCAGCTGAAGAGGCAGCTGACTTTCTCAGTTTTTATAGTCGTGTCATTTTATGGTAAGTCATGTAATCACAACGAAGCAAAGGCTTCAACTGTTCCACCTGCCCCGGCATCCAGTGGCAGTGTCCCCCTTGTATTTCCCTGTGTTTTGATAGTGTGACTTTATTGTTCATGCAGAAGAAAGCTGGAACTTCATTCACTCCTAATTGCTTTTCCTAGCAGTTACTTCATTCTTGGAACATAGCCAGCTTCAAGAGTTCTTCCAAAGTTGTCGGAGATCAAAATTGAAATCCAGGTGATAGAATTTACTTTGCCATCGTGAATTCAGGTGGTTCTTACCTTGGTTTCAGGAAGGTGCTCTCACAGACTTCACCTGTGAGTTGAGATAAAACATTTAGAGTTCCTGACGTTCCAGTCTGTAAGAGCTTTTGAGAACAAGATTTAGTCAAGAACCGAGACTCCTATTTAAATCCTGTCACGGGACTTAATTTCAATCCCTGAGGACACCTCCATAGAGGGAAACATCTCACCTAATGAGGTGACTTAATTGGGAATTTATTTGGTTTATAAATATTACGGTGCAAGTTCTTTGTGTGCGAAGCAGAGGCTTCTGTCCTGCTTTGCTCGGGGTGAGTACAGCCTTTTGCTGAGAAAGCTTGTAAATAAATGCTGCTTTAGAGCTGACAGGGGAAAATGCATCCAGGATAAATTTGGCAACGTGTTCCAAAAGTGCATCAACCAGGCTGTGCTGAGTACAGTCAGAAGCTCTTTTTTTCTCTGTGATAGAGCCCATATGCAAGTATGTGAGAAAACCAGAACACATCAGGGCCTAAAAAAGGAATCGGTCACATTAGGTCTGTTTATTCACGCATTTGCATATGGGCTGCGAGAGCATCAGCTGGGACCCAGTCTCCTTCCTGGTTTCCTGTTTACTTGGCCACTACAATTGCAGTGTCTGAATGCTTCACAGGTTGCTGGGAGAAGGAATAATGTTATCTCTGTCTCCCCCCAGCCCTCTGACAGAAGCAGCCTGTTTGGCTTGCTGACTCATTCCTGCGCTTGCCGTCTAACCTGGGTGGCTTGGTGAGGGCACTGGGTGTCACTGGCAGGGAAGCCTTTGGTGGCTCTTCTCTCTGCTCAGGTCCAGGTCCCGTGTGTGGGAGCCTTCAGGTCTGGCCGATCCATCTGTGTTGATCCATCTGTGGTTGAAGGTGGGATAATGCTGGTTGTCACAAGTAGCGTTGCTTACACCTGTGGGGAGCAGCGTGGGGTTGTGGATGTTTCCTAACAGAACAGGTGTCTCCTTTAGTGTTTGAGAGGTGCGTGGTGTGGGGGAGCGGCATGTGGTAGATCCAGGGGTAAACTTTGTGGCATTTGGGACCTACCAAGCAGCTCAGCCCGCGGTGCCCCATGCACCGTAAGCTTGGGTTTGTCTTTTCTCCCGCAGCGTCCCCATCCATGCCTTCCCACTCCACTTTGATCACGGTACTTTTCCTCAGAAAACAGTTTTGACCGGTCACTGGTGCAGGGCTGTGTGAAGCAGGCAGCGTGGTTGACAGTGCACTCTCAGGAGGATCTTTCTTCCCTTGCCTTTGCCAGGGGAGTGGAGAGGCGCACACACACCGCCGTGGGCTGCCAGCTCCGAGCCATCCTCCGGGAGCCCTGCTGCTCTGTGCCCTGCAGCTCTCCCTCCTCCCGCAGCCCTTGACCCACTCCACGCCCCAGCTCGCTGGGCTGCTCTTTAATGCGACTTTCTCACGGCTCTGCGTTACGCTGCTCCAGTTACGGAACTGGCTCCGTTTCTTCTTCCTTGTGCAGTTCAGGGTTTGCTGGGGTTTCTTCCTGATTGCAAAAGCCGTTGGACATGGGCAGAATCGTAAAAGCTTATCAGTGAGCAGTAACTCTCCCCTCTGGCTCCCCGGCTCTGTTAGGCATTTATTCACTCCGGCGAGTTGCGACTCCGCGCAACATCTCGTGTTGCCACATCAGTCCTTTTTATTTACGCCAAGCGCCACTTTCCCTCTCTCCTGCCCTCAGTCTTCCGAGTTTGGCAGCTCTGGAGCGGAGCAGCCGGGCGGTGGCAGCACTCCATCTCCCGGGGGAGCTGCCGGGAGTAGCTCGGGCAGCGCTAACTCCGAGCTTAAACGCTGCTTTGCGCTGCCTGGAAGATGCAGTGCAAGGGTTTGGTGCTGCAGCCAGAGAGCCGCAGGAAGAGTTCGTGTTGTGATGAGCAGAACAGATGCTGGCAGATGAGCGCAGCCATTAGCAAGTCCGGGATCCCTGCTAGTACTAAATTGGTCTTGTTCTTGCTGGGTAGCTGGGCAGAATATTTCTGTGAGCTGTATCTGCCGGTGCTTTGCAGGCGGAGCGGAGTTGGTGCTGGCCGTGTGTGACTCTTGTTCAAATGCTATTGACACGTAACATCATTTCTAAAAATGTTTGGCGCTGATCTAATCATCGGCCCAGAGAGGCCAGTTGCTCAAGCAGTTCATGTTTTTTCACTGGAGCATATTCTGTCAGACCCTGAAAATAGAATCCCAGTGTTTTTTAAAATTTGTTTTTAGGTTTGTTTCCAAAATGTTGCAGCAGCAGTCACGAGGATGTGGATCTAGACAAGAAATGCCTGAAAACCCCTTTACCTTCCAACGAGGAGTTGGTAAACCAGGCTTAACTGAAGGCACATTTCTTTTCAGAGACCCTAACATTTTTTCCATGCTTTCGTCTCTCCCGTCT